>NW_027138159.1:3000000-3396163 GCF_017655625.1 Lodderomyces metapsilosis | reverse complement strand
ACTTTGGGCATCCTAACCTCAATACTTTGGACATCCTAACCTCAATACTTTGGACATCCTAACCTCAATACTTTGGACATCCTAACCTCAATACTTTGGACATCCTAACCTCAATACTTTGGACATCCTAACCTCAATACTTTGGACATCCTAACCTCAATACTTTGGACATCCTAACCTCAATACTTTGGACATCCTAACCTCAATACTTTGGACATCCTAACCTCAATACTTTGGACATCCTAACCTCAATACTTTGGACATCCTAACCTCAATACTTTGGACATCCTAACCTCAATACTTTGGACATCCTAACCTCAATACTTTGGACATCCTAACCTCAATACTTTGGACATCCTAACCTCAATACTTTGGACATCCTAACCTCAATACTTTGGACATCCTAACCTCAATACTTTGGACATCCTAACCTCAATACTTTGGACATCCTAACCTCAATACTTTGGACATCCTAACCTCAATACTTTGGACATCCTAACCTCCTCTAGATTTAAATATGATATACGATGCCACTAGAGTTAAAAGCTAGTCTTCTGTGTCTAGTAACTCCCCTGCAGTTCCGTCTTTTGTTTCAGAAATCACTATAATGTGTTATCCCTCCTTAGTACTCAACCCACTGTGTCTCTCCTCTCGAGTGTCTCCTTGTCTCCTCCTCTCGGTGTTAATCTGCTTATTCTCGTGTTTAAATCTCCCATCCTCGGTGTTAAAATCACCCTCTCTCGGCTGTTATTGTCCGTGTGTCACGTGCGTCTTCTCACGTGTGTTGTATTACTACTGTGTCTTATATGCAGTACACGAACATCAGCAGTAAAAGCCCCAACGCATTTCACACAATATCGTCTCTGAGAAAGAAAGAAGTGTGTGTGTAGCTTTGAGTAGTGTGTGTGAAGCTACTGTCAACTTGTCTTGCTGTCTCCTCTCCTCTGTCTCAAAATATATCTGTCTCTCTGAATCACTATAATTTCTCCCAATTTTGTTACAAACTGTTCAATACTTGTGTCACTGTTTCGAGTGTCTGTCAGTATGTAACTGCATATCAAATGAATACTCTGTTCAATTGAGTATGCTGTAGATTGTCTTGTTCATACACTGTGTGTCTGTTCTGCTTGTCTAGTATGAAAAGGTCGTGTACTTGTGCAAAAAATGAAATCAAATGAAGAGATTGAAGTTTTATAGACTGTGCAATTAGTAGTAAACGTAGTACTCTAATCTCTCCTGATATAAATATGATATACGATGCTACTAGAGTTGAAAGCTAGTCACCTGTGTCTAGTTACTCCTCTGTGCCTCTGTCTTTTGTTTCAGAAATCACTATAATGTGTTATCCCTCCTTAGTACTCAACCCTCTGTGTCTCTCCTTAAGAGTGTCTCCTTGTCTCCTCTTTTCCCTCTTAATCGCCTTATTCTCCTACTTAAATCTCCCATCCTCGGTGTTAAAATGACCCTCTCTCGGCTGTTATTGTCCGTGTGTCACGTGTGTCTTCTCACGTGTGTTGTACTACTACTGTGTGCTTATATGCAGTACACGAACATCAGCAGTAAAAGCCCCAACGCATTTCACACAATATCGTCTCTGAGAAAGAAAGAAGTAGCTGTGTAGCTTTGAGTAGTGTAAATGAAGCTACTGTCAACTTGTCTCACTGTCTCCTCTCCTCTGTCTCAAAATATATATGTCTTTATAATGTTTCTGTCAATTTTGTTACTGTACACAGCTTGTATTAATGTTTCAAGCTGAATTAACTGAATCAAATAAATACACTACTCTCTCCTTTAATCTCCCCTGTGTCCTGTTTCCATATCACCTCCCGTTCCTGTTGTATCACTTGTTCTGCTCACATAATCAAGAATGTACTGCTTATGTAATCATCTTACATTTAAAGCCGCACATTGTCTCAAAAAGGAAATAATTTTTCCCCCCCATATCTTACAAACGAGTTACTCTATATGTCCCTGATAAGTACAGACATGTTTCTTTTGCTCCCCTTGTAATAATGAAAACACTTCTATTACTTTAAATGTCTTCTTTCGTTAACTTTCTCTTCAAGTGCTAATTTTCCAAAAAGTTCACCCAAAGTTTGCATAAAAATAAATGAAAAATGTTATCAACTACACATTTTCTTGTGAATAATCGATACAGCTTAATCAATACTACTGGAGTATACTTTACCTGTTATAATGCATATTTGTTAATGTCACTGTGTGTACAAAAATCTGTATACTTCTTTACTCTCTGTTTCTGTTACTGATTACGTAAGCGCTACCCAATCGGAAATAATTATTTTTCCGCATCGGCTCCAAAATTCAACCGAAAATTGACTTCCATTTTAGGAAACTCGCGCGCACTTTTACGAGGGAAAAAAAATCATGAATCTTTAACAATTAAAACCAACACACCTTGTATCAACAACAACTTATACACAACACAAAAAATTATAAAACACAACCTATTTTTATATGACTATACTGGCTTGTCTGAGTTCAGAAAAAAATACTTTCAAAAATAATTTAATTTCGTAGTCAAATGATGTGTATTAGACTTGTATCACTCTGTAAATGATACTTTATAACTTGTCTTAAATTGATGTAACAGTAGACAGTCCAGAATTACGCCTCTCTGAATTTCAAAACCAGTTGTCTAGACAAAGTGTTGCGAAAAAAGAATTTTCGAGCGCGAAAAAAAGAAGAAAAACAAAATTTCATATCCCAATTTCTAAATTAGACACGGCATATTAACACATCTTTGTTAGAAAACCTCTCTGTTATAGATATCATTGTAATCTATACACCTGTAGCTACACATAGACACCATATAAGCCAAATATGAGAAGAATTGACTTACTTGTGTTTGTAGTCTTCATCTTGCAAATACGACAGCATAACAGTACAACTTTGTTAGACAAGTTGCTAGTGTAATATATCATTGTAAACCGGAGAGTCATATATACATACAGAAGTTATAAGCAGACTCATATAACTACTATTGATGCACTTACAATCGCATGTAAAAAGTGCTTTAAAATTGAAAATGGAGTGTTGCGAAAAAAAAATAATTTTGATTGCGAAAAATGAAAGAAAAACAAAATTTCAGATCCCATTTCCCAAATTAGATACAACACATTAACACATCTTTGTTAGACAAGTCTCGATCTGTATATATCATTGTAATCTATACATCTGTAGCTATATATAGACACCATATAAGATAGATATGACAAGAACTGGAAGACTTGTCTGTGTAGTATTCATTTTCAAGATTTGACAGTGTAAGTGTACAACTTTGTTAAACAAGTTGCTAGTTTAGTATATAATTGTAAAAAATCGAGTCATATATACATACAGAAGTTAGAAGTAAACTCATATGACAAGTACTGATGCACTTACATTCACATGTAGTTACTGCTTTAAAATTGATTCCGCCAAAAATGAAGTGTTGCAAAAAAAAAAAAATATAATTTCAAGCGCGAAAATAAAAAAGAAAAACAAAATCTCAGCTCTCATCCAGCAAAGTATATCCAACACATGGACACATATTTGTTAGACAAGTTTCCAGTTATATATATATATCATTGTAATCTATACACCTGTAGCTACACATAGACACCATATAAGGCTTATACGACAAGAAATGATGATATCGTTTGTAAATCCTTTGCTTAAAGAATAAATAATTATGGACAGTATAATATCACATTTTTATTAAACAAGTCCTTAGTTTAGTACATTATCATAGAGCTATTAACTGTAGCTTCACACAGAGACTATAAAGAGACTCATATCACTACTATTGGCAGACTTATGATCCCATATAATGACGTAAATAGAATTGCAAATTTTTTTTCTCCACACAAAAAAAGCGCGCCAAAGAAAAAGAATCTTTTTTTCAACAAAAACAATTTTTAAAAGAAGTGTAAACATTTGATCAATTGAGGAGAAGACATGACAGATACCACCTAAACAATCATAAATGCAACCAACTCAACGACCACAAGAGAGTTCATAACAAGCGACTATGCAACATCACTCGAAGAACCGAGTCCCTGAAAGTCGATGGGAGTTAGGATGGACACAGTATTGCGGATAGGAACACACATTATAGTGATTTTCGAAAACAAAGAATCAATGACTTGGTATCAGCAAAGCACATATGACTAGGTGTTTACATTGGAATCCTCGTTAAGCTTACTGGTGTCGACAAATGATGTCTTGATGGAGACCGTTGCTCATCAAATCAAGATACACCTTAGGCAAAGCAAGTTAGGATGATACTGTGAATGCAAGTCTTACCATCACCACTGAAAGACCCTACAAGTGAAAGTTGTCATCGAACGGCAGCAGTACTGGGTGAAGAATCTCAGTTTGCCAAGTTGAAACAAGATGGAAATGCCACACACATTAGATACCACTTGGAATGCATAGATCACTACTGTCAATTATCATTAACTGTGAACCAAATACAATCTTAGAGCTACTTGATTGAACAAAACAATATTGGCAGGAGATTTCCACAGTTTGTCAACTTGACAATCAATTGATGACGACAAATACCTGAAATGATAAAAGAATACAACGAACGCAACTGCAAATTACCCATTACCACTGCTCCACCACTGCATAAAGTTTTTGGAATCCAAGAACAGTACTTTGTTGAATGTTGGTATATTCTGTCAATTATGAGAAAAGTTGGATGGCTTAGTCCAGATCTTGTCGGCAGCAACAAGTACAGAATCAGACAGCAATACACTAGGAGACATAATGACTTTAGTTGGACGCAAATTTCAAGCTGGGGATTTGCCTTTCAAAATAAAGACCAGTGTTACTCCATACAGGCATCAATTGCTAACCTATCTAAATTGGTATATGCTACAGGCCAAACTTTGATTGAAACATTTGAGTGTCTTAATGTCTCGCTGTAACGGAATTGAAAGACTACTTCGAAATCGTGTCTTTGAAGAAAGGATTGAAGGACTCTTGATACAACAAATATGAAATGAATACCGTCCTGCTGCTCATTAAAGGAAATGTGATTATTCTGGTGGACAGACACGACCATCTATGCCTTTTATGATTTGGAGCACTAAAGAAGCAACACCAACAACGGGCTTGCAATTGAACAAGACACAAACTTTTTCAAGACAGCACAAGGAGAAGAGGGGGGCAACCAAGCCGTGAAAGTGTCTCTACAATCTATGAAGATCGTCAACATTGGCCAAGAAGCTTATGGGATTTCAATCCAGTGTTTCGTTTACATAATGTTGTTGATATGAATAAACATTGATCTTAAACTATACATAAATGATTTCTACAAAGCCGAGGAATAAACCATAGCCACATAGAACATACACAGGAAACTACAACTAAAATTTATAACCGTTCGTGAATGTATCCGAATCCTTATTGAAATTTTGTATCAGACCATTGATCTGGGTTTCTCCATCTCTTGCCTTCATCAATGCATCTTTTTCCTCTTGCTCATCACCGTCTAGTGAATGCCAGATAGCACCATTCTTTCGTGCACCTGCTTCTTCAACTCTTCTCTTTCTCTTCTTTTGGTAATGTTGGAGAGCTTTTGGTATACCATGGAACCACAGTGGTTTCACTACCCAGCGCACACTCTGACATAATGCGCATGTAGAGACTTGATTATAGACTTGCGTCCATTTTGTTGATCACTTGGGAGATCATTTGAGTCACCAGCCTCACTTCCGCCCATCTTCAGATTTGATTCACCGTTTGAGTCCATGCCCTATCATATCTCTTAGCCTATGTCCAATCTTACCCACTCTCTGAGTCCGTATCCAAATATGAGTCATGAGTATTTCTAGAACGTTTCTTCCTCTGAGTAAGATACTTATTTGAAAGTTGATTCGCTACATAACTGTAGCTAGATTTATAGTGCACGCTGTTAGTCCAAACCAAATGAGTAGATTTTCGCAATTGTGCGAGCAAGGTTGAGATGTCTCCTTCCAGTAACTGGTAGTTTTCCAACAATACTAACTCATATAGGTTGTTATGCAAGGTTTTGCCATTGTGACCAATAATCGCCATTGAGAACCTTGTCAATTGATTCGCACTTAAATCAACCAGTTTGAGATTTGTAACTGTCTCAGGGAATGTCAATTGTATCTCCTTAATCTTATTGCAGTTCATATTAAAGACCTCAAGAGCCGATGAGGTGAAGTTTAAAGATACATTCTTTATGTTGTTACCAGAAATGTTTATTGTCCTCAAGTTTTTGAGATTGCATAGCTGTACCGGTACTTCACTAAGCCCATTACCTGATAGATCAATTTCCTCAAGCGACTCTGGTAATTTCATACTGAAAGGTTCCAAGTTACACCACAGAAGATCTAACGACACTAAACTGGACCCAAACGTTACCTCATGTGGCTTTTGGAATTCACACCCACTCAAGCGTAGTACGCGCAAGTTATCGCCAAAATGAAATACATCTTGTATGCAATCCAAGGCAAGGTACTGCAATGTGGACGGCAACTTACACTTTGATAAAGCCAAGTCGTTTCTTCTTAAATCAAGAACGTCAATCTGAAGGGTTTCGCCAAGCTTGTTAAACACAAGGTCAACATTTTTCAATCCATTTTTTGAGACATCCAACTCTTTTAGTGACTGCGGAATCTGTGCTTTACAAATTTCCTCAATTTTATCACCCGGCATTGCTAATCTCTTGAGATTCTTGGGAAATTCAATACCGCCAACGTACTTTATATAGTTATTAGACAAGTTCATCTCTTCAAGAGAATCAGGAAAAGTAAAAGAATCAATATAGTTTCCAATGTTGCAAAATGCAACATCTCGAGTAAAATGTCATGTGGGTACTCATCTAGTGATATTCTCGACATTCTTGCTGTTGAAAGAGGATGTTTTTTTTTGTCTTTCGCAGCCACAAAAGTTAGGAAAGCGTAATCTTAGTTCCACTACTACTCTTCCACCCATACCATATGATATCGCTTACTCAACTACCCTACAACGTAATTGAGCTAATCTTCACCAACCTCAACCAGCATCAAGCTATTGCTCTTGCTCCACTACATTCAAAGTTTTACTTTCCTGCGAAGGATAAGTTATTTCATTACATATACGTTTACGACATACAAGAGAATTACACCGGACTGACAGACCTCGCGTATGAGAATGAGTTTACGTGTGCACTTCCAGGCTTCAGATTTCCAAAGTACATGAATAATTACAGCACCAACAGGGCGACAATTGTCTCTAGACAGTCGTTTGAATTATACTGGCAACAAATAGATTCCAATCAGGCCATAGAATACTTGGTATTTGCTCACGAACCATGTAATTTCCATAAAATTAAGAGCTACTTTAGAAGAATCAAATACTTTATTGACCAAAAACGAGCTTGGGGGTTTCATACTGCCCGGGTATGGACTGCTTCTACCCCTGAACAACGATATGTATGTTTTAGAAAAGTTGGCAGTATCATCTTTCGGTTTACAAATAATACCAACATTGGTGATAAGCCTTTCTCAGCAAGCGGCTCGTATTTGTTATCTCGCGTAGGCAATAATTTTGGGTCTATGCCAACATCGGATGACCGGGTGCTCAAACCTTACTTGACTCCAAAGAAGTTGCACGTTTTTCTTGATAGAGTGCCTGAATTTGTATTCATCATTTCACAAAATCTCAACACCCTTTCACTTCGACTACTTTTTATTACACTTCATAGTGGTACAATTCACAGTTTTGCCAATTACAAGCTCGATGAAGATTACCCAAATTTGTTTCTGCTTGGAATATCGTACAACGATGAAAACAGTCCAGCGACCCCCCAAAGTATTCCTCACTTAACACATCAAACGTTGCGATTCTTGACAGTTGCCACACTTTCAGTGACTGATGCGTTAGCAAGAAGAATCTGTGAGCTTACTCTACAGTTTCCAGAAGCTAGTATCAACTGGTGGAGCTCTGTCTGGATAACTTCAGGTGCTCCCGCCATTGAACATCAATACATATTCAGCGCGGAAATGCCGCTTGGCTGCATCGCTATTCAATGGGTCCATAAATGTATGCGCGAAGTTGAACGTATTGAGCTGAAGTACGAGGTTGGAGAAAACAACGTTGTAGAACTTCGAAGGAATTACTCTGATAGTGAGCTATTGCTGTTGTGGTCATTGTATTACAACAAGAATTCCCTGTACTATTTTTAGAATTGGAGAAAGGTAATGCAGTATATCCTTAGACAGTTGTGCGTTGGGCTTTTTTCGATTTCCACGGTTTTGACCTATTGCGAGATACTGCCTTCTAGAAAGAGATTATCTATATATAGTGTAGGTTAGAAAGACCGTCACTTAATTACAAAAGGTGCTCATTTCTAATATCTGCTCGGGCCAGAGCTTCTCCAATTTGTTCATCTGTTGTTTGTTTTTTGTGCAACACTTCTCCCCGTTTCAAAAATTCTCCTCATCATCAATCAACCACGATGGATTCGGTAGACTCTACACCACTCACAAAAGATGCTTTCAACAAAGCCAATAACATCAAGGTCCACAATACTGACATCAAACCAATTCAAAACGATGAGGAGTTAAAACCACTACTCCATTACTCACTCAACACCATCAAGAAAAGACTTGAAAAACCATTCAACAAATATTATTCTTACTCAGTGCCAGGGGCTTTACAAAAAAGGGATTTGATCTTCACTGGCAACTACGAGCTTTTCGAAATTGTTCGTATTTGTGTACTAAACAGAGCTCTTCGCAACAGAACGTTGTCTGGTCACCAACAAATCATCTACATCACGATAAATCCAGTTGCTACTTATAGTGACTTTTCTCGGGTCAACTACTGCAGTGTCAAAATAAACTCAAACATTATGACCTACCATTACCATCCGGAAATCCTCATAGTGACTCCGTATGAGTTTTTGTCCATGCACCCAAACAAAAACACATTGGTGGTTGTTCAGGACTTTAAGAAAATGCTCGAACAAGGCTTTTTGGATGACATGCTTGCCAAAAAGACCCAGGTTATCATGATTGACGGTCGGGAGCTCACAATGACAGAATACAAACTGTTGTGTCGATCAAGGACCTTTGGATTTGTGGACTACTATGCTCGAGAACTGAATACGAATCTGCTGCAAGTGAAGATTGTACTACGCCACTATGACTCAGAAGAATTCAGAATCAATGCCATAGCCTTTGATTTTTCACCGAACCAGAAGTCAGGAATATTCGTCAACAATTACAAGACTGCTGAGTCTTTGAAGTCCAGCATTCTTGACCGTGGTGCAATACGCTCAACTTTGAATGTGGCAAAGTGCAAACGAAACAACATCAAGCTGGCCTTGAAGGAAGCAAAGGCACAGAATGCACTAATTCTCTCAACTAAATTCAATATATTGAAACGAATGAATACAGTGTACTTTTTCGATGCTCCTCGTTTAAAGTCTTTTCAAAAGTTTGTTAAAGAGTTTGCAGGACCCAAGCCAAAGAAGATTGTTGTGATGCTTGAATCGGATGACTATGAAAAGCAGTCTGCTTACGCGGACTTTGTTAGCGAGTACCGTTAGTCCCCATTTTGATGTCTGCGTGGTTGTAGATCAGTAAAGCACTTTAGTTTTTTATACATCTATTTACTTTTTTGTAGCTTTCATCAAGAGGATTGTTCTCAAAACAATCCTCATTTCTGACACCAAAAGTGCTGCCTCGTGTATCACTCCAATGACTTCATCAGATGGAATTGGCGAATCCGGATTCACTAAATCCTCAACCGTCATTGTGCTTATTTTGTTTTCAGTATCAGCTTCGCTTTTTGGTTCAATGGGCAAGATTGGCCTATCGAAAACCGACTTGAATCTAGTTGCAGGAGCATTGACATCCTCAACATCCAAGTATGTCATTGTATCATTCTGGTCAATTTGATACTCCTCACTAATCTCTCTCAACAAGCTTTTGCTAATGACTCCGTTTTCAATAGAGTCTATAGCTTCAGAGTATTCATTTGATTTCTGCAACGCCCTCTCCTTTCGTCGAATCACATCAATCAACACCTCACAAATCAAATCATATAGCAACGGCACCCTATAAAATTTTGCAATGATCAAGTTGTCCAAAAGGGTGGGAGCTAGAACCCATTTGTTCCCTACTTGTCCTGTGTAAAAGAATTCACAGAATGCTTTAACAGTTGTGGTTGAAAAGGGTATGTATATTTTGCGGGGTATCAACGAAGGTTCGAGGGGGAAACGCTCCTCCTCAAACCCAAAAAGCGGGTGATAGTCTGCACCAACTTCATCATCGTCATCTTGTACCGAGCCACCACCAACACTGCTACCAGATTCATTATCCTTGGACCTGACTTCCTCTGAACCGATTGAAGATAGCTTCAAGTCAGAGGCTGATCTCCCCATTCGACGCATCTCACTCAAATTTGAACTTGATGCTGACAACGATGCACGTGGCGATGAAAAGGGTGACTCTCTTGGTGACCTTGATGATGGAATATTTCGCAAGACTGATAATGTATTCAACAAGGATGCTCGGGGTGAGTTTGCATCTTGTGATCCTTTTCGCGAAGAAGGTTTGAATGAAGTTGGCACAGCTGGAACAGGTGGTATTGGTTCAGTTGGAGGTGGAACTTGGGGCGGCACTTCATCAATATGCGAGGCAAACAAGTCGTTGTGTTGAAAAGTGGGTAACGAATCTCGGTGACCTTCATTGCTGGAATTGTTTCTTGAAGGTTGGGAATCGGTTGACATTGATGATATGGACTTTTGTTTCAACTTTGTTGAGTAAGAGCCTAACGATTCGGTAGACTCTTGAAATGGAATTCTAAAGCGAGGCACATCTGCTTTTCTCATTGTGGTGGTGATCTTTGATTTCAGCTCTTTATTCTTTGCCGACTCAAAATCCTCAACTGCCAGGACGTATCCCTTTGAAAGTAGAGTGACAAAGTACTTCCCCCACCGGTCAATCAAGATGGCCATTGACACTGGTATTCGATCACCATTACACGAGATGATCTCCAAATCCGAAATTTGATCTCCATTTCGATCAAACGCGTTTCTCCCTAGCGTCACGGCAGCAGGAGAAAACACAGCCCTAATATTGGAAGACTTGGGAGCAGCATAGTGCACATAGTCATCGAAGGTGATGGCTGGTTGTGCGTGTGTTGGATGATTCATGGTGCTGAGGAGGGAGACAAAGGATTGATCAAAAGAAAAAAAAAAAAAAAAAATAAAAATTTAAAAATTACGTTACAATTGGAGAGGCTGAAAAGTGACAAGACTAGATGAAGGAAACCTCACTAAGCACAGTAAATAGAGCAAACTATGGAGCAGCCCATGATGAGAGGGTAGAAAGGTGCTTAACTCTTCAATAGACCCTTTCTTTATTTACCACGGGGCCACTTCAAAGGGCCACCTTCAAAGCCAGGAGCCAGGCATATCCAATGTGGCTGCGCTAAGAGAAACAGCCACATTATTACACCCCAGATAAGCTCATAGGAAATGCTGGACTGAAATTTGTGCTCCATTGAATTGTCCTACAACTTGTATTTCCTAATTGGGACATTTATTGTCCTAATTGAGTAAAATCCAAAATAAATAATAAATAGCAATCGTAAACTTTTGTGTCATGGAAGAAAAAACAAAAAAAGAAGAACCACACTACATAGCAAAAATACGTCATTGAACAATCGACTGTCAATACTTACCTCTTCACCAGTGAGATATATTCTGAATAGCGGATGCCCCGCATGATCAACAGGATTATCTCGAATGCAGGATGCAGCTAGGACTGCCCCAAGAATTTATAGCTATAAATAGCAACATTAACGTAGAAAACTATGTCCAGCGCTCAATTGCGTTCTCTCCATTTGACGGTGGTCATTGTAGGCGTCTTCGTTAGGGCCATTGTTTTTATAGTCTATGGTTCTGCTGTTGTTGTTGTTGTTGTGTTTTGTGGTTTGGTCACTCAAATTGCAACTTTTAAAACTAAAATTTTCGCTTTGTCCAATTTCAAGAATCTCATGTCCACTTTTTTTCTTTTCCCCTAAACCTTACCTTATCATTACAAACATGTCTGAGACTGTATCTGTGGGTTCAGGATCCGCTAAAAAACAGCCTCCACAAAGTAGATTAAAGCAATTGACAAGTGGCTCAACATGGGTGTCTCCATTTAGAACTCAACCTGGTGAAGAAGAAGGAGCCAATTCCAAGAAAAAGGTTAATTTGTATAAGCAATTCAAGGAGGATAATAAAGTGGAACACATCAAGGTTCCAGCAAAGTTTGCTCACCATCCTACATTAGAAGCTGAGGAAAGAAAGAAGAAGAAGCAAACCAAGTCAAAGTCAAAGGCTAAAAAGGATACCAATGACAAGGTCAAGTCAGAAGAGAAGAAGATTGAAGGTGAAGCTAAGGAGAAATTGATCACTGATGAGTCTACCGAGGAGAAAAAGGCAGACAGTGAAGCTAAATTGACTGATGAGCCTACCGAGGAACAAAAGACAGACAGTGAAGCTAAATTGGCTGATGAGGCTGAAGATGAAGCTAAAGAGAAATTAATCACTGATGAGCCTAAAGAAGCTAAATTGACTGACGAACCTGCAGATGAAGCTAAAGAGAAATTAATCACTGATGAGCCTAAAGAAGCTAAATTGACTGACGAACCTGCAGAAGATCAAGAGTTGGAAAGAAAGCCAACCAATGAATCTAAGGAAACTTTGCTCAAGGATGAAGAGGAACTTGCTGAAGCTGAGGCTGAAAAAGACATTAAAGCTGCTGACGCAGATGTCGAACATGCCAAGAAGATTAGCCAAGAACAAGAGGACCTCGCAAAAGAGCATTTACAAGGTGACGATGATATTGTTGACAATATTAAAGAAAACCCAGTTGAAATTCCTGTTCCAGCTCAAACAAAGTATGAGCCTGTTGAGAGACCAAATAAGGAAATTTTGGATAAATTAAAGGATAAGCCTGTTTTGTTGAGACATTATCAAGAATTGAATGCTACCGCTATTGGATCAATTGCCAATGACGTGGATGACCCTAAAAAGGTTATTGAGTTGGGATCAGGATTGAGATTGACCCAAGAACAATTGATGGATATGGCTGCTAAGAGAGTAGCACCAGTCATCACCTCTATCAATGATGAAGTTTCCAAAACCAGACAAGAGGATGAAATCAAGAGACAACAAGTTTTGGATGAAAAAGTCAAGAAACACGAGGGCAAGTTGAAGGCTGATTTCGACAAGTACGCAGCAAAGGTTAACAAGAGAAAACAAGCCATTGACCAAGAAATTGAACGTAAATTGGCCAACATTGCCAATTTGGTGAAAACTTCCGATGATAATGCAGACAAGTTTGAAAAGAAGACCAAGAAGGAGATTGAAACTGCTGCTCAAGAGTATGAAGAACGTGAAAAGAAGGCAGCTGAAAAGCACATCACCGACAAAGAAACTCTTGAAAAGAATCACGAAGAATTACTTGCCACTAAGAAACAAGAGTTGGAAGATTCGAAAGAAGGACAAGAGAAGGCTACTCAAGAAATTGAAGAGTTGAAACAGAAAAAGACTGATTTGACTGAAAAGAATTCAGAATTGGATACTGAAATTGAGAGATTGAAAAGCAAGTTGGAGGAAGAAAAAGCTAGATTGAGAGAGTTGAAATCTCAACATGAATCCCATCAAGAAGCAATTGAAGTGAACCAAAACCAAAGCAAAGAATTGAATGATAAAATTGGTGGTTACCAGAAGGATATTGATGAGAGGAAAACCACACACAAGGGATTAACTGCAGAGGTGGGTGCTTTGGGCGCTTTATTGGGTGCTTTTGCTGCTAAATTGAGTGACATCAACTCAGACAAGCCACAGAGGGCCGAGAGACTCACTGAAGCAAAGAATAAGCACACTTCTTGGCTAAAGGAAAAAGACCAATTTGCTGAAGAAGCCGCAAGAGAGCATGAACGTCAAAGAGCGTTAGCAACTCAAGAGTATGAAACAAGAAAGCACCAAGAGGAGTTGGAAAGAAAGAGACAAAAGGAGGAGCAAGAGAGACTTGAAAGGGAAGAAGAAGAAAGACAAGCAAAGTTGAAAGAAGAAGAGAGAAAGAGACAAGAGCAATTGGAAGCGGAAGAGAAAGAAAGACAAGCCAAGCTTGAGGAAGAAGAGAGACAGAGAAAGGCAGAGGAAGAAGCCAAAGAGAAAGAGCGAAAGGAGAAGGAGGAAAAACATGCAGCTGTTGCCGAGAAGCTTAAGCAAAAGGAAGAAAAGCAAAGAGACTTGGAAGAAGAGAGAAACAAGCATGACTCTCTTTTCCAAAAGGGCTCTTATTCCGGCAATGAATTGGACTTTCACGATGCTCAAAAACAGAGATTGAATGATGAAATCACAAACTTGCAAAAGATTAAGGAGTTGAGAGAAGAGAGATCTACTTATTCCGGAGAGGATCCCAAATCCGACGAACTTGACCAATTAATCAAAGAGAGACAAAAGGCAATCAAAAAGATTGAAAACAAGCAATCTCAACTTTCTTTAAATGAGCGGGCAGTAGCCGAGGAACCAACATCGAGTAAAAATTTGGTTACTTCAGGCACTGGTGCTGCTGCCGGTACTGTATTTGGACAAGACTTGATTGACAAGCAATCAAAATTGCCAAGTGCACAAGAAAATCCAGGTGCCGATTATGATGTGAACAAGAAAGGTGCTATTCATGAGGACAAAAAGGATGAGAAGAAAGGTGATATAAAGGATGAGCAGAAAGGTACTGATAAAAAGGATGAGAAGAAAGGGTCAGGAGCCGCTGTTGTTACAGGTGGTGCAATTGGTGCTGGAACTGGAGCTGCAGCTGCAGCTGCGAGTAGTCCATCTGGAAACACTTCATCCTCCTTGAACAAGCAAAGATCAAATAGTCTCTCAGACAAGGTCAAGGGATGGGGAAGAAGACTTTCAAGGGAGAAAACAAATGAAAAGTCAAAAGAGGCCCCAGTTGAAAAGAAGGATGTTGCACCAAAGGCGAATGCTGGTGGAGTCGCTGCAAAGGATGCTGCGCCTACATCAAAGAATGAAAATACCATTGGTGTTGCGTCAAAAGGTAACGATACCGTTGGAGGAATCAATGCCAATGATACTGAGAACAAGACAGGCTCAGACCGTGTCATCCCTAAAGGTAGCGATACCATTGGTGGAGTCAACGCCAACGATATTGAAGAAAAAACAGGCTCATCTCGTGTCATCCCAAAGGGAAGCCAAACCATTGGTGGTGTGAATGCAAATGATATTGAATCAAAGGATACACAAAAGCCAGGCGCCGCTATTACAGCTGGTGCTGAACCACACACCGATGATGCTTCATGGGAAGTTCACTCAGTATACGAGGTTGTATCTGATGGAGAGTTTGAAGCGAACAAACACGACCCTAATTACCTTGCTGTTAATGAAGAGGACTACAAAAAGCACAAGGAAAAAGAAAAGAAACTTACCCTTTTTGGTAAAGTTTAAGTGTAGTTTGTTTTATTTAGTTTTAATCGAATTTGATTTTTTTACCCGAAGACGGCACAATAGCAGCACTTGCTCTTTGAGCACTGGCTAAAGCAACTGATGACTTTTCTCTTACTTGAGGGTGAGGTCTCTCTCTGTACTGCTTTTTAGGTGGCGGCTTCACCTCAACGTCAAAAGTAGTCTCTGGTTTTTCCACAGCCTCTTCCCGCATATGACTCTTTGGTCTCCTTTTGGACCTATCTTCTCCATATTCCAATCTCAATTTTCTATTCAACATTAGTTTAGCTACTTTCGAATTCATAGCGGTTATAGCACCCTCTTCCGACTTGAAGTCTATAAATGCAAACCCTTTACATTTTCCGGTATCTTGAAATGTAGCCATCCGGATTCGGACAATGTCTCCACAATGTTGGAAATGCTCTCTCAAGTTGTCTTCGGTTGTATCAAAGCTTAAATTACCTACAAACAAGATCCGGCTTGGTGGTAGCTTCGACTCTACTTTCTCTGGACGACCTTCGAAAGAAGTGGCATTCTTTATTAATAAGTTACGCCCATTAAGGTTTTGCTCACTCACACTCACCAACTGTTCAACTTGCTCTTCATTCTTTACATCGACATAAGCAAACCCTTTAATTTGGTTTCCCTTTTTGGGGATATTCACTCTGGTGATCTCTTCTTCTTGTATGGACGACTTGGCTAACAAAAACCTCACGAGATCTTCTTTAGTGGTATCGAATGATAAATTCCCTATCCACACACCATACTTTGATCTCGGCTTTTGTTCTGATTCCTGTACAGTTGCAACTTTTGGTGCTGGTTCTTCTTCCAATTTCCCCTTCTTGGCTAAACGTTTTTGCTTTTTCGATAACGGGACAGATGCATTTAAATCAATTTCCAACTCATCGAATGAGTCTCCTTTTCTTTTTCTGGTGTTCTCTTCGGACATGGCTTTGGTGATGAGAGGCATCGCAAAAATTACATTTTTTTTTTTTTCTTTTTCTCTCTTACACTATTCAACTATCTTCTACAAACTCAGACCACAACCATTTACGCCACAACTCACCGCCCTCTGATATTATATTATCGATAAAGTTGATCTTGTGTTTATCGTTTCGCATGTCGTTGGAGATGATGATGTTACTAGTAGGCGCCTCTTCATTTGGTGTCAATGGTGGCGATCCATTTCTCGAGGTTGAAGATGACAGACTTTGATTTGATCGTTTTCTTGACTTTTGATTGTACTTGTATGACTTGGATGGAAGTCTTGATAGGAATTGTCTAATCTCATGCTGATCAAGCTCCACCAACGTATTCTCCTTTGATTTGAGTAGTGATATCGAAATAAATATTAATGCAATATGGGGATCAATTCTTGAAAAAGGAATGGATAAGTTTGGACGACCGGTGCTTGACTCATTTGTAGATGAAGGTGTTGCAGATGTCAGTAAAAGGTCCGATTTCGATATGTGAAGTTCATTGTTCAACTCATTAATCAAATCTCTGAATGAGTTTCTCCTTGGATCAACACTAGGTCTCTCATTTTCAACAGATCCAACTGTCCAAAAGATATCAGGACCCAATTTTTGTAAAGTATTTCTATTCACATAGTTTAATTTTTCATAATAATAGTTGAAGCTTCGTTTAGGATTCTTGAGTCTCCAGCCGAAAAGATTATCCCAAATTCGCCCGCGGTCATGTTTGGACCAAACTTTGGTACCACAAAACTTGAGCCACCAAATCAACCATTCATCATCCAGACAACCAAATTTGGATAAGATTTGTTCTTCATGGAAATGCTGTGCAAGCTCAGGTAGTAATTTACGAAGGCAAAAGATGAAAAATGAAACTCTTTGTTCGATGGTTCCGCCTGTTATCGGTAGTGTAGTTTTGTTCACCTTGAGCTGTTTCCTTTCATCTTTCTCAGTCTTGGCAACCTCGCCCTCTAATGTCATTTTTGTTTCCGGTTCAGGGCAATGCAACAACACCAACACCAATCTCTCGTACACATCTTGAAACTTCATATTCGAGATTGTGTCATTCTCAATCAATTCGTCAAGGTACTTATCCAACCCCGGAACATGGTCAATATAGTTTGAATAGTCGTCAACAACACTAGCAATTAATGAAGATCCTTTTTGTGAATGATCTCTTCCAACCAACACCCAAGGCGTCTTTGGAATTGGAGGAAACCATTCTGCCAAGTTCAAAGCCATCCAAGATAACGATGTGTCGTACTTGATAATCTTGGCCCATTTCAAAGTAAACTTGAGCACAGCACTTTCCAATGTGTGAATAATTTCCTTTTCAACCAAGGTCAAATCGTGAGATTTCAAGTAATAAAGTCGTTGAATATACCTAGAAATATCCTTTTTAATCTTCTTTTCAATCTCACTGCTAGCGTCAGAGTCCTTGCGACCTTCCGATCTTGTTTCGTAGTCACTCTCTGATTGACTTAGGTAACCTTTAGATGACGACGTTTCTTTACTTGAAGTGCTTTCAACGTCACTTGATTCATTAATAATTTCATTATCTGGCTGTATAAATGGCTCCAACACAAATGGATGGTATTTCAACAAGATGGGCCACACTTTAAATCGAAGAAATGGAGGAATACCTTTTTGTCTAGCAATTAGGGCCAACCCATGGTGGTTTTTCGTATTCAAGTATTCTTTACACAAGTTGAAGATCTCCAAGTCGTAATTGAAGGATGGCTTGTGGTCGTCGGAGTGGTATGGCGTACTGTCCTTTGATTCGTAATCAGCTTGTTCTTCATCGCTGACGGACTTGGTTGAAGTAGTGTTTTCTGTCGGCAGTTCTATACCCTTTTCATTAGACATGTCCGAACAGTCTTCACTAGGCAAGGTTAGGCTAGAAGTGAACTTGTTTTCCAACATCTGAGATAGCAGCATTTTTGATAAAATTGGACGCGATAAGGAGATAACAAGATTTAGTAGATATCTGAATAAGTTGACACTCTGATGATACTGTAGTTAATGTATGCTATTGTATAAATCAATGCTTAGGAAGTAGAAAAATTCACCACTTTAGGATGTTCTTCTACAGGATAACGTTCTGTGAATAGTGAGATTTAATGTTAAAACATAGTTTTGAGCTTGGACAACAGGTATTGTGTAGGTAGTGTAAAAAAACAAGAAAATGTAGATAAGCAGTCAACCTCTCTTTTATGGAGAACTAAGGAATAGGAATGAGTAGTTATATGGAACTTAGGAATGGGGTGGGTTGTTTATGAAGAAAGGTGATTCTTTTGGGAGTGAGTAATAAATTTTTCTTTCTTCTTCTTCCAGAAGAGAAAGAGAGAAATTTGGTTTTGGTCGTGTGAGTGTTAAATTTTACTTTTAAATTGCAACAATAGACCATTTCTTTTTGTTGTTACGCCTTACACCCTAATTTGGATGAGCCACACTACTTGTCCTATTTGGAAGAGAAGTACTCGGTTTAAATACTGAGGATTAGTAGCAGTCTCATAGAGGCAACACCTTCTCCGAAGGGCCTACACTTTTTGAAATGCCTAGCTCTCTTGGTTTCTCTCACACTGTCTATTCTTTTTTTTTTGACGAGTCTCGGATATAAGAAAAAATTCCGATTGCTTACACCACAGCAACTTCAACCGACCAGGAGACGTGCTCTTACACTGGACAACGCTCTACTTCCGGTTTTCTCACTATTACTCTCCGATTAGCTGATCAAGGCACAACCAGGTAGCGACAGCAATCCTGAGAGTTCGTTGATATGTCCATTGTTCAAATGATTTATCTCGGAATTAGGCGAAGATTCCTTCTTTTTTGTTGACAAAGTGTTGAATCTCCCTTTAAAAATCTCAATCGCTCAAATTTATACCGCCCTACATTTTTTTTTTATAAAATTACGAGCGGATTAGCATATATACGTTTCGGGGGTGTAAAGATGTTTTGGTTGCGAAACAAAAAAAAAAAAAGAAATACGAATGCAAGTCAATATACCATAGGCTTATGACTCAGAAATAGGGGCACTTAACGCAAGCCTGGCGAACTAAGACTCGATGTGAGATCCAACGTCTTTGATACCTAACGTGTGAAAAAGGAAAGAACAGGAGGAAAAGGAATGAACCAAACAGTTGTCAAGATTCAGAAATATAGTGGCCTCTTACATTGTACTTTCGAGGAAGCTGCCTGAGTAATGTCTTTTCTATCATAAAACTGCGCTATATAGCCGTTTAGGCATATACGATTGTAATGGGATTCAGAGACACCTTTGAGTGATTAACCTTTTTTAGGTTCTTGAGGAAAACGTGATTGTAATTTACTCTAAACTTTCGTATTTCTTACAGCGTGACCAAAAACCTTGATCAGCTCATTTATTTGCAATGATAGTTCAGCCTTGTGGAAACAGGAATTTCACGTAGACGATAAACGGCGTATGCCGGTTAATCCCAAAACGGGCAAAAAAAAAAAAAAAAAAGAAATTTAAAAATGACGCATGCCACATGTCGCAAAAATAATAGGAGTAATTATTGAATATGCGACACTAAAACACGACAAGTGCAAAAGAAATTTATAAAGATAACCACACATAGCCCGAGGTAGTGTACGTCTGTTCAAAAATTATTTAGCAAGCAGAAAAACTATAAAAAGGGGAGAGCACCACAACAACAACAAACAGACCATTTATTTTTTTGCCACTCAACAAACACACATTTTTACAACACACACTTGATTATAACACATCAATCACAACAAATACTCACTAATAGATCACAGTTTATCAAATTTAATAAATCAGAATGCAAATTTTCGTTAAAACCTTGACTGGTAAGACCATCACTTTAGAAGTTGAATCTTCTGACACCATTGACAATGTCAAGTCTAAAATTCAAGATAAAGAAGGTATTCCACCAGATCAACAAAGATTGATCTTTGCTGGTAAACAATTGGAAGATGGTAGAACATTATCCGACTACAACATCCAAAAAGAATCTACTTTACACTTGGTGTTGAGATTGAGAGGTGGTATGCAAATCTTCGTTAAAACATTGACAGGTAAGACCATCACCTTGGAAGTTGAATCTTCTGACACTATCGACAATGTCAAGTCTAAAATTCAAGACAAAGAAGGTATTCCACCAGATCAACAAAGATTGATCTTTGCTGGTAAACAATTGGAAGATGGTAGAACATTATCCGACTACAACATCCAAAAAGAATCTACTTTACACTTGGTGTTGAGATTGAGAGGTGGTATGCAAATCTTCGTTAAAACATTGACTGGTAAGACCATCACCTTGGAAGTTGAATCTTCTGACACCATTGACAATGTCAAGTCTAAAATTCAAGACAAAGAAGGAATTCCACCAGACCAACAAAGATTGATCTTTGCTGGTAAACAATTGGAAGACGGAAGAACATTATCCGATTACAACATCCAAAAAGAATCTACTTTACACTTGGTGTTGAGATTGAGAGGTGGTATGCAAATCTTCGTTAAAACATTGACTGGTAAGACCATCACCTTGGAAGTTGAATCTTCTGACACCATTGACAATGTCAAGTCTAAAATTCAAGACAAAGAAGGAATTCCACCAGACCAACAAAGATTGATCTTCGCTGGTAAGCAATTGGAAGATGGAAGAACCTTATCCGACTACAACATCCAAAAGGAATCTACTTTGCACTTGGTGTTGAGATTGAGAGGTGGTATGCAAATCTTCGTTAAAACCTTGACTGGTAAGACCATCACCTTGGAAGTTGAATCATCGGACACCATTGACAATGTCAAGTCTAAAATTCAAGACAAAGAAGGTATCCCACCAGACCAACAAAGATTGATCTTCGCTGGTAAACAATTGGAAGATGGTAGAACATTATCCGATTACAACATCCAAAAAGAATCTACTTTACACTTGGTGTTGAGATTGAGAGGTGGTTTTTAGATAAAAGTTAATAAATCTTCTAATATACTCTACTTAATTCAACTTTAACAACATTTGATCTCTCACTACTGGAAAAGTCTCTTAAAGCCAATTCAATCTGTTGCTTGTTATCAGTTTCAACCAACACCAGTAACAACTCCTTTGACAACCGAATAAACTCCAACTTTACCGCTTCTATAGCATCAATATGCAAACACTGATCTTTCAAAACTTTCCAAGTTTCCATCAAATCACCCTCAACTTTGCTAGCTGTGACAATTTTGACAATTTTTCTAAACAATTCATTGATTTTTATCTTCGACCTCCAAGTGATTGTCACATTAGATTGGAAAAGATTTCTCATTTCTTCCAAGACAAAGTGAGTAAACTTGAAACCATCCAGCTCGTTATAGAATGCCACGCCCAAACTGTGAAACAATTCCAACACTTTCTCCTCCTTTACAGAATCGACTTTGCTTCCTCGTTCAGCATCAGTCATTTCCTCATCACTGTCATCATCTTTGCCCCCTGTTTCACGTTGCAAAATCTCCTTCATCACTTGTATAGAAACGTCAACTAGATCCTGATTGTGTATCTCATGAATGAATTTTGCACTTCTTTGCACCGCCAACCTTTGATACCTCTTGTTTCTTCTCTTGATTTCCGTTGTAATCGTTTTCTCAACCACCTCAAGTAAATCGCCATGCTCTAACAAATATTTCTTATTCAAAGTCGAAAACTCAATCAAAGCACCAAACACATATTCCTTACCTTCCCACGACTTTCCCTTATTAGCTTCCACCAACAACTGAATCAATTCATTAATAGTGCTATCAGAAAAGTGTCCCGAATCACCAAATGAAACGCAAAGATGACACATAGCTCTTCCTAATGTCGCCCTGATCGAAAACTCATTCGACTTTAGGTACCTCGTTACAAATTCAAGTATTTCAGTAGCGTACAACTTGATGGCAGAGTCACCAGCCGTATGTTCTGTCCACTCCATGTCAAAATTGTGCTTCACTGGCTCCAAGTGATCAAACCTTCCAATGAAAGCCAAGGGCAAAAAAGCCGACGCAACAACACTAAATTGATCTCCAGAATATTTTGAAACGCAATTGCTTGCATTTGATGCTAAAATCCGTGATCTCTCATCACCAGTCTCCTTAGGTTCAAAATACATCTTTGAAATCTTGTCTGAATATTTGAGAAGTGACTCAACCGGACATATACGACAGATGTATCCTGCTGCAGCTGCATAACAAGACGCCACAGTGTTGTTCCTATCTTTAATTTGACTTGATGCAATATCCAACAACTTGGTGCTATATGGCCTCATTAGTGAATGGTAATTCATCACCAATGTAATCAACACCTTTGATCCACTCACTTTAGAAGGCAATCCCACACTATACTTGACACTATGCTCCAACTTTACCAAAAACTCTGGCATTGCTTTTTCATCTAATTGACTGAGTAAAAATTCAACCGCATCCATTAACAGAGATTTACCCACGCTTTGCAATCGTTTTGCGTCAAATTCTTGATTATCAATGTTGAAGTTACCAGCATTAAGTGCCAAATAGTTGACAATTTCAGGCTCCAAAGTAGAAAAAAGATTGATGAAATTTTCAATCAAATCAGCAATGTACGGTTTCAAGGCCTTGCTCTTTGTCTTGCAGAGTTTCAACAAAGTCTTGATGGAAAAATCTTTAATATCCTGCGAGTCAGATAAGATTCCTTTATTCCCCAACAATAACAGTATCAACCTACCCAAGATCTCTTGACCTGAGCTACTTGAATCCTTTTCCAAAGCTCTTGTTAAAATTGTAACCAATGTTTTGGTCAACTTTGACCCTTCTTTCCGAACACTTTCCTTTATATCATCCATTACTCGGAAACTCATTGTCCAAATCTCCTCAATCTTGGATTCGTACTGATTCAAGTCAACCACTTGCAATAAGTCACTCATAGCGGTGGTGCTTGCTTGACGTACCCTCCACTCCTTCTTCCCCATACCACTCAACAACTCACTCAAGATCAGATCAAAATTGTCTTTGATAACACGGTTAGGGTCCCGAACCAATGAGACCCAGATGGACTCCATGGATTGAGAAACACTGGTAAATGGATCATATCTGTATCGATAAAGCTTTGGAATAAGCCTTTGGGCAAACTTGGGGTTACTTGATATCATTTCGTCCAACGATGATTGAGATAATATGGATTCCAATCCGTAAGCAATGCCTCGACGCGAGGACCACAATGCTGAAGACTTTGTCAATGACATGAACTTGTAAACAAGACTTGGATCTCCTGCGTCTTGAGCTAAGTTTAAAACATCCTTGTAAGTTGAAACAGAGCCATCATGAGTTTTTAAAACATCTGGTTCAAATAAAGCAGTGTCATTTTGAACAGTTCCAGCTGTGTATGTATTTGCGTCAGACTGAGTAAATGATTTCAACAAAGATTTGACTGACATTTCTTTAAACTCTGCATCACCCAATTCGTACACCAAAGCCAAACCTCTTGAAGCAGAGTCCTGGACAATCTCATCCTTATCAGCTAAGAATCTCATAAAACAAGAATGCAATTCTATTGACCTCAGTTTGATCTCATCCAAATAACCACAATGTTGCACAAGTGATAGAAGCCAGATACATCCAGCGCGTCTCAATGACGGCTTAGTATCTTTACATGCAGCAACAATGATGTTCAATATAGCTGGTAGCCTAGATGTATCTCTTGGTAATGTCTCTATATCCACATCAGGAATGTCGAGTTTGTGCTGCAAGAGTTTGGATTTCCAGCCTGCAGACATGATGACAAATGCTTCAGCAGAAGCAAAAACAGACTCTATTTCTTTCGAATTGTGGAAATCATAAACCATTTGCTCATTTGAGGTCAACTCGTCAGACGTGTCAGGAGCTTCCAGCAAAGCAAGGTAGCCTAAAGTTAATACACTCTTTTCATCAAACTTTTTCAGCTTCACTTGCACTGTTGATTTGATTTCCTCTATGTACTGCTTAATTTCGGATTGTTGAAGAGCACCAAACATTGCCAATTGCGATATCAGTTCTATCGCTGAGGAGTATGTAGATTGATGCTTGGATAGCTCAATCACGCCCCGAAGCAGCTCTTCCAAATAGGAGGAGATTAGTTCGTTTCTGCCTCTCGCGGATAACCTTGACAAGACATAACTTTCTGATAACACAGCGGTGGACTTGTTTTGAATACCACGGAGGCTGTTCAAAAGAGCGGCAGCTTCTTGCTTGTCATTTGATGGGTGGCTGCCTAGGATACCTAAAACCTTGCAAATTTCACTCAATGAATTTGCAGGTACAAATGCTTCACGAATCAAGGAAGATAACTCGTCTATCCTTCCCAAGCAAGATTCAACAATCTCCTTCGAGGAGAAAGTGAGCAATGTGACAATCGATCGACCATATAAATCACCGGAAATTATCTTTGAATCGCTTCTAAATTGTCCAACAAGGGCATCAAAGCAAATGGACAAAAGTTGACTAACAGCTTTATTACTGCCAGGATCCTTCATTTTTTCAATTACCAATGCCCTCACAATATCATTAGATTCCAAGGCCTTATCTAACCGAACAGACCAATTTTCATCCAAAGCAATCACAGTTTTATTATCGCCCAATGCCTCCATCACTAGTATTTGCACAGCAAATTCAATCGCCTTAGGAAGGGTTTGGTATAATGGGGACGTCGTGTTCTTTAGCTCATTAGCAATTGTAGTGACAAAGTCATCAAATTTAGGAAAAACAACACTCGATTCATTCCCCAATAGAAAAGATGTTGACTCAAATCCGTTTGCATTGTTTGAATGCATGAGGTTAAACCAATGAGGGTGTAATCCTTTGTTAGACTCTTCCAAGATCTCTGGGCTATTTTCTCGAGCAGTACCAACAACGCACAACATTCTTGCAAAGGAGTCACTGAATGGGAAAGCCAAAATCATATACTTTAGAAGAATATACTTTCCCATAGCAAAACTTGACGACAGCCTCAAAAAGTAATCTCTCGCCATTTCCTGTAAGGCTGCTTTGTTTGAGTCGCTGATCTCATTCAAATGACTTGACAAACTTGATAAAACATTCTGGATGGAAACTTTCACTTCTGAATCCTCCTTTTCCATCGCATCGAGCAAAAAGGAAATATAAGACCAGTCGTTAATGAATATGATTGGCGCAGACTGCAAAATACTACCCAAAGTTTCATATTTTGATCTCTTTTCCGCATGCAAGGAGGAGTTGTACGAGTTCTCAGGAATCGATTCATATGCAAGACTTGAACGAAGGTCATTGGCAATATCCAAAGCAAAGTCCACAAACCCTGCTTCATTCTTGTTTGCTTTCAAAATCTTATCAACAAGATCAGTCGAGAGCTTTCTCAATTTGAGCAAAGGGGATTTTAAGCCAATCTTACATACATCGATAACTTTTGCGTGTTTTCCAAGTAATTCACTTCTTAGCAAAAGCTGCATAATTTTAAGTCTAACATTCCAATCATAAGGGGTCGACCGATTAACTTCCAAAATAATTCCCACAAGATAGTCAATCAAATTTGTTCCACTGTAGAGATTTACATCATCCACATTCACGTCCAACACCTTGAGTAATTTCTCTGACGACTCTCCAATAGCTGCAGTCAGATCTGCAGAAGCAATTAAAAACGGTAAAACAAGCTGATCGTTCCGGAATCCTGATTTCAAAAATTGAAATAGCGAGAGTTTTGTACCAGTTAATTCAGGACCATTTTGAAAAGTAACTCCGGCATCGGTTGTGAAAAACTTGATATCTTTGTTACTCAACCCAATAGTTCCCTTTGTAGACGACTCCATGTTGAACAGTAAAAATTTGGCAATTTTAAGTGCAAGGTACTGTTCATTCTTCCTATCGGCAACAAACATTTGTCTCTGTGCTTTAAACTCATCCGAATCAGGGGCATACGCCTTCCAAGACTTGGTCAACTTGCATAAAATACCAAACATTCGAGCTGCGATGGCTTCAGGTAGGTCCGCCATTTGCGCAATTACAGACGGAACTAGAGCTATTTTCTCCTCGTCTCCAATTCTATCGATCCCCTTAGAAACAAATAGTGCAGAGTACAACCTCACCGAGGTCGAATCCAAACCGATATTCAAATTTGGGTTCTTGACCTGCTCAATCAATGCCTCCACTGGCAATCGAAGATTCCTTGCCGCAGTTATTCTCGGGATCACATGTTGAATGATTTTGAAAACCAATTGCCGTACTTGTGCATCAGGACTCGCAAGCTTCAACAACACGGGTGGTAGGTAAATCTTTAACGCATTCTCCAAGTGAGCATTACTCTCGGCCAAAGCAATTCGTAGCTCCACCTTGTTAAGCAATGAGATCTCTTGTTCTGCCATTGGTAAATAGTGGCAAAAAGGTTTTTCTAGAAAATAAAGATCGCGACATTTTTACTAAATCTATGTACTTTTGTATTCACGCAAAATGACAGGCACAGATGACGGTGGCAAGGCACCAAGTTCTGTGATAACTTTATTTATATACTCCGGAGGTGTCAAGTCGTACATTATATTCAAAATGTTCAATGCCGGAAGACTTTTCCAATTTTGTAATGGCGATTCTTCTTTTGCCTCCTCCTTCTTTTCTTTGCCAGAGTGTGCCAGTTTCAAAAACTGTTCCAAAGCAAATGTCTTCTTTTGAGGAGGATTTCTGCTATCTTTATTTATCAAGTCATCAGGATCCGCTAACTCGTTGTTAGTTACTGAATCTAATTGTACCTTGTCCGAAAATTTTATCGATTCACAGCATGTCAACACGGGGATATTCCTTGTGTGGCACATCATTGCAATCATTGCAGTACCAACTCTAGAGAATAAGCGTCCGTTGGAAAGCATAGCATGGGCACCCAAGAATACACAATCCACATCGTCTAATAATGTGGACGACAATGCGTTGAGTAGAACGTAATGAACAGTGATGAACTTTTGAGTAATTGGCACATCCTCACCAGACGCATCGTGGTATATTGTTTTCAGTAAATGCTTTAGCAACTTCTTTCCTTCAAACAATGGCCTTGAGTCCACAATAACTAAAGTAAATTTCTTACCCTGCTCCAAAGCACAATACTTGAAAAGCTCTTCCAATACTTGAGAATGTCCAAAGGTGAGGATTGTAGCTCCATTAGTAACATGCTTTGATGCACTTTCAACAATCAACTGGTCTGAAAGCTCCACCTTTTCTCTTAAAAAGTCATCAATCTTTTGACAAAGCAACTCCTTTGCTTGCGAATCAGACATATCTATAGAAATGTGAGATATTTCCTGCTTTAGCCATCTAATGGCGTTTCCCATCGACACTGACAACGGTCTCCCAGACTTGAGGAACTCAATTTGATGTGACAAGTGACCTGTCAAGTGTCTGGTTAACGTAGTATGTTCTGGAGTTTTATAATCCTGAATGACTTGCTTAAACACACGAAGCATGTGCACCAATCTCGACAGTGATCCCACAACAGTGTAACTTGAAAACTTTAACGTCAAGGTGATAATCGCTGGATGCACAATGTGTGAGATGGCAGGAGATGACGCATTTCTTTGCTCGCGGGTTTCCAAATGACCAAACAAGTGAGGTACTTTCTTATCGGTACTTATAAGCGTCTGATTCAATTGCTTCTTCAAATTGGAAGCTGTGTTAGATGCTGCTTGCGACAGTTTCTTTTTCTCATCCGCTAGTTGTCGTTGTTGCTCAACTGTGATTCCATTCTTCTCCTTCTGTGCTGCCCTTTTAGCCGCCTTTTCCTTCTTTTTCAATTCCTTGAGTTCCTTATTGGAAAGCTTCTTCTCTCCAGCGGGTTCTACTGGTTTCGCTTGAACTGCTGTGTCTGCCATGGTTCTGAGTCAGAGAGATAAAGTGTAAATTCAGAGAATAATTTTTTTTCTTTTTCCCTCATTGACAATGCTACCTTTTTCTATACACATCACCTTTGCTTGGAAGTATCATACAACCGCATCAATTTCTCCTGATCATTTCCTTCCGCCAGTGAAAAAGCAAATCCTCTTTGTTTCTTGATTCTTTGAACTTGACGGACTTTTCTAATTGCCTTTTGGAACTGCTCCATTCGAGGTCTATGATCTTGTATATTGTATTTTTGAATCTCTTGGACATAATGATAAGTTTCAGGACTGGTTTGTCTCTTGTAAAACTTCCATGCAAAGTCCCTCAACAAACACAAGATTGGTACGCCGAATGTCATACCCCAGAATGTAAGCAAGGGATAGGTTGCAGCCAACACTCCCCTATACTCATCGGAAACATTAATCAATGGAGCAATCGTTGCGTAAGCTGGGAACCAACCAAGCCACAAAAGGAATGAACCTGGTATAGCAATTAATGTAAACTTGGTCCACAATGTAACCACTAATGCAGCTTTTCCCAAGGCGGTCAAGGTACATGTGGTATAAACAGCAACTCCCCATGCCCAATTGTCAGTAGTCAACCCATTGGACATGTTATTACCGTACCTGTAAATAAAAAACGAGCAAAGGAAAATCACAGCAGAATGATAGAACCCATTCACAATCCAGCTCCAGAAAACAGGGACGTTGAAAAACTTACGTTGTTGTCCCAATTGATACAATTGTGGGTACCGAACCAACTGTCTCGCACTGACAAATTGATCAAACACTCCCATGACTATTGGGGGAAGAACAGTGAAAAGCACGTTGTAGAAAGTTAAGGTCCAAGATTCGGCAATTGACTGACCTGAAAATGCGTTGACAAAAACAAACCAGAATTGGGTCATGTACAAGGCAATGTTTTTATAAAAGGAATATAGGATGGCGTTTGAGATACGCTGATAGGACCACGACCCATGAACCAAAAGCAATTTTTTCAAATACTTAAATTGACCGATGGAGACATCGGCACTTCTGGCAGCTTGCATACCCTCCATACCACTTATACCCACACCAACATGAGCAGCTTGGATCATGGAGACATCGTTTGCACCATCCCCAATGGCAAGAAGCAATGACTGCTTCTTTTTCCGTTTCACCATCTTCACAACAAGTGCCTTTTGTAATGGAGAAACACGACAGCAAATGACTGCCTTGCATCGTGACCCCAATTCAATAAACAAATCTTCCAAGTCTGGCTCTAAAGCAAATCCTAATGAATGTCCATCGATAATCAATGCCAAGGAAGATTCCAAGGACCCATCTTCACCATCAAACTGATGCTCCTGAATGGCAGTGAGCTTTTCCTGAAGGTTTAGTCTAGTATCATTTTTTGTTTCTTCATTGACAATCAATAAATTCATATCCTCACTTAGCAACTTACAGGACATACCAATGTTTATAGCGGTTTCTTGTCGATCACCAGTAAGAATCCAAATCTTGATACCTGCATCTTGTAATGTTTGTATAGTTTCAGGTACTCCATCTTGTAACTTGTCCTCAATAGCAGTGGCACCCAAAAGAAACAAATCAGTCTCAATAAGCTCAGCAACTCCGTCCATCTTGTCACCACGATCTTGCAAGGAGGTGGAGGCATCGTAGTATTTCTTACTCCACTCCTGGTACTCCTCCTCTGAGACTATGCGAGAAGCAATACAAAGAGTTCTTAACCCTTCAGCAGCAAAATCCTCCAAGTGTCTCAATGTAGAATCAACAAAAGGTTGGGGCTCACTCTTTGAAAGTCTTTCCAAGATGACGGTATCCGCACCTTTACAGAACAACCTAATCACTCCATCTGGGCAGCGAAAAATTGCCGACATTCTCTTCCTCGTGGAGTTGAACTCACATATATTCAACAACTCATACTCGGACTTCATTTGCGTGAGGGTGTTTTCAACTGTGACAGTCTTTGGCCTACGGACAATAAACTTGAATCCCAAATCAGCAGCACCTTGCACCAAAGCACCTTCATCTGGAGATGCTGCCTGGTATTTGATATTGGGACCATCAACTTCAGGAATTACCGTGTGGCATGTACTTAGCAATGTGAGAAACTCATTAATGATTGCGGATTGCTGCGAAGAACTGTTTGTAAAATCAGAGCGCAACTCGTCAAATGTGTGATATCCAATTTCAATTCCATCTATGATTTGCGCATGCCCATCCTCAGGGATCTCCTCAATGTAGCATCTCCCTCCAATTGAACAAGCTTTGAACTCCATTACATTTCGTGTTAAAGTACCAGTTTTGTCACTGAAAATATAATTGATTTGACCTAATTCCTCAACGAGAGAAGAGGTTCGAACTCCAGTTGGTGTATCACTTTCCTCATAGTACATGTCCAAATCACTTCCAATCATAAATGCTTGATAGTATTTAATCAACTCGACAGTAACAAACAACGAGATAGGCACCAAGTTTGAAAACAAAATCCAATAAGTCAACAAGTCTTGGAAAAAGAGTTTTGCCAATGAGGTTCCTTCCAAATGCAAATAATCCAAATCACCACTATTAGCTTTTAATTTGATAACATTTCCCATAGACGATATCACAGCAAGCGCAATCAAAACACAAAATAAAGCAATGATTTGAAGATTGATAATACGTTCCACGTCAGTCCGTTTTATTGGTGTCGCAGTGGCATTCCTCATTAACTTTGTTTCGTGACCTGTGAATATGACAACCCCATTGGCCCATTGTGTATTACGTAACGTGGCTCCTCTAAGCAACAATTGTTCAGGAGATAATGGAATATCTCTACCATTTTCAAATCCCTTAAGAGTACCTTCATACGTATACAAAGACGAATTTGGTTGTTCTGATAGTATTCTGGCATTTGAAAATCCTCGTATAAGATCACCGGCATTTTTCAAGTGAACAGTTTCGGTCCTTGACTGTTTGATCTTCAAATTAGTTTCTCCATCAAGATTAGCGGTTTCAATGTAACAAAGTCCCTCTGGTTCAGACGAGCTGATCAAGATCAAGTCCGCAGGGAATGGCTCTTCATTGTTTACCCTAACGATATCTCCAACCTGAACTTTGACCCACTTTTTCAAAACAAAGTCACCGGAAACAGGATCAAGGACCAAAACTCGGGTGTTATTTAGCCCTTTATCAGCATTGGCTCGTTTCAAATCTTCCAGGATTTCCTTAATCGCAGACACAAACAATACCACAATCAAGGTACCAATGGTTGTGTATCGATTCGTTGGCGAAACATGTGGCACTTGCTGAATTATCGATGTAAACAAAAAGAACAAGTTTGCATATTTACTAAACTGTTCAAACAAGAATTTCGGCAAAAACGTGGCAAAGTTGTACTTTGTTGTCGAGATGTAGTTTCCATAGTAACCCTGTCCAGAATTAGCAACATGGTCCATAATAAATATTTCCCTTGGTTCTTTTGACTTGTAGTCACCAATGGCCAAACTCCGGCCCGTAATTTTACTCTTGATTTTTTGGAAAATATGTCTAATATCAAAGTCTTTTGGCTGATCTCGGTTCAAGTTTACATACTCGGTGGTATCTGTCCCTATGAATTCATTTGTTGACAGTAAATCATTTTGTGAGTTTCGATACGATGGACGTCTAACCGGTTTTGTTGGTTTGCGTTTAGGAAGAACCTCATCCTCATCATCCTCATCGTCGGATATTACGAATTGGTCGTTGAATGGGTTCAAAGCCGGCGCTGCTTGGCTTGAGTTTTGTACTCGAGGATATTCATGCTGGGGATTGTAGTCTGTGTAAGGATTCGTCAAATCAAGGTCTATCAAATCACTCGCGTCATCTAAGAACGGATCGTCGTTCTGCTGCAAATTTGCAGACTTCTTCTGGTTGGACATAAATATACTGGCACCTGCTTGATGGGTTAGTTCAAAGAATATCTTTGAATCTGCGCGTTGTTCAAAAAAAAAAGAGAACACGAAAAATTTGGCTGTGTTGATGATACACTGTTAGGCACCTAAGAAGATATTTACAAAGCTGCTTCGTTTTTATACATGTCTGTAGACGTAAAAACAGTAACTACAACAGTTTCATACCAGATGGAATATCCATTGTGCTACCGCTATACCCGAGGTTTAAGCCAACTTTCACAAAAAGGTGCATCGGTAGCGCTGTATGACTAAATTTTTCAGCGGCCTCCACACACATACTCTTCTTCCAAGATCAAAAGATCAACATGTCAGGTGAATCCATAGCCAAAGAAGCAAACTCTGCGTTTGCTGAACTCAAGGTTCTCACGAATACAGAAAGATCACAGGCTTTGGAGAATATTTACAAGTCCTTAAAGGATAATAAATCATCCATTATAGAAGCTAATAAGTTGGACTTGGAAAATGCCAAAGCCAAGAACCTTTCATCGTCTTTGGTAAAGAGATTGGATTTGAGTAATCCAGGCAAATTTGACTCGATGCTTCAAGGTATATTGGACGTTGCCAATTTGCCTGACCCGGTCGGTAAAGTGACCTTGGCAAAGAAGATCGACGAAGGGTTAAACTTGTACAGAATCACTGCCCCGATAGGTGTTTTGTTGATCATCTTTGAAAGCAGGCCCGAGGTAATAGCCAATATTACGGCATTGGCAATCAAGTCTGGAAATGCTGCTATATTGAAAGGAGGAAAAGAGTCATACCAGACATTTAAAATTATGAGTAACATTGTTAGCAAGGCGTTGGCCGAGACCAAAGTCCCTCCAAAAGCCATTCAACTAATTGAAAGCAGAGAGGATGTTGCAGACTTATTGGACCAGGATAGGTACATTGATTTGGTTATTCCAAGAGGATCGAATGAACTCGTGCGTAATATCAAATCAAACACTAAAATCCCAGTTTTGGGCCATGCTGACGGTATTTGCTCCATCTATGTTGACTCAAACTTTGATCCAGTGAAGGCTAAAAGAATAGTGGTTGATTCAAAGACAAATTATCCAGCGGGATGTAATGCAGTTGAACAGTTGTTGCTTAACAAGAGTATCCCAGAGGACAGAGTCAAGGATGTTATCAGATCTTTAATTGACGAAAAAGTAACTGTTCATGTAACTCCTGAAATAAAGTCGGTGATTTCCGATTTGGACCAGGATTACATCGTTGACGCAAAGGACGACTCCTTCGACAAGGAGTATCTCTCGTTAGATATATCAATCAAATATGTCGACAATGTTAAGGACGCAATTGACCACATCAACCAGCACTCATCAAAACATACAGAATGTATAATTACCGAAGACAAAGACACAGCAAACTTGTTTTTGAAGAGTATTGATTCTGCTGGTATATATTGGAACGCATCGACCAGATTTGCTGATGGATTTAGGTACGGCTTTGGAACTGAGGTTGGAATCAGTACTAACAAAATCCATGCAAGAGGTCCAGTTGGTTTAGAAGGGTTGATGAGTTATCAATACCAATTGAAAGGTGATGGACATATAGTAGGAGAATATGTAGGCGGAGGTGGTGACAAGTTATTTGTTCACGAAGATATCTAAACTATGTACTTATGAATTTAACAAACTCATTGAAATCACGTGGAGGATACTCTGGGAAGCAGTTGATAATTTTATCAACTTTTTCGTAGCGCTGGGGCGTCTCTTCAATGAGGTTGATGCTACTCCATTGTTTAATACTGAAAAAATCCGTCAATGCTTTAATCCAAGTCATTCGCGTGTCAATAGTGACCAAATCGTCATCAATCAAGATCAACTCTCTTAGCCTTGACCTTATCAAGCCCAAGTTTTCAATCGCATTATTAACATCCACCCCTTCAAGCTCTCTAGCGATGGTGTCTTTGATAAGTTTCGATAGCCTTGGGGATTTACCATTTGTGCTAATCATAATCTGTAGGTTCTCTTTATTAATCATGCTTCCAAAATAAAAGTCACACAATGGAGGTTTATCTGCTATGTTGACAGGCAATCGAAGAACCTTGCACTGATAATATATCTTGGTGCTCAATTCATAGTCATCTATGCAACAACACACACAAGCAAATGACTCATTGACAAAGTTTGCAACGTCTTTATAATTATCAGGGGAAATCCTCGCATAGTCGAGCTCTGGAACTCCATTTTCGTACATCTTCAAATCTTCATTTTCATAATTTCTCATAACCAAATTGTGGATCTTGCCTTGAGAATTTAGATTTAATATCTCTGGGTGTACATCTTTCGTAATACCAGTTACCACGGTGATTCTAGCTTGAGCTATGATCAAGTGTTGTATTCTAGAAAGTGCAACATCACCTGCTCCAATAACAAGACAGTGTTTGTCTCTCACTTGCCATGCCAATAATAATGAACCCTTTCTTTCGCTCATTTGCCCCATGCAACGTGTTGACGCATTTAATTTAAAAAAAAATAAAAAAATAAAAATAAAAAAAAAAAAATTTTTTTTATCAACAAGAAAAATACCCGAAAGTCATAAAAAAAAAAACAAGAGACCAATATACCCCAAGTAAAGTTGTGTTTCACAACGCTTTCAACAACCAAATCCACTATTAACTTTTAAAATTCATACATCTATAACCCCCCATCGATCTCAAAAACTAAGTTACACTTACTTAGTCTGAAAGAGTTGCAGGTCTTGAAAATAATCAACCGACCAGTCATTCAATTTAAAGGTTTTATGACCTGATACACCTGGCTTAAGTCACACTTTCCCATTTATCCAATAGCAGATACCACTATAATGAACTACAACAGAACGGAAAGAAGGAAATCAATGGCTGAGCGTAGACCTAGTGCTACTTATACTCCCCCGGTTATACCTCAATTGGCAGGATTAGAAAAGCCACAAGACCAGTTTCTCAAAATCGACAACTGCGATGTTTTAGTCGTTGGTACTGGACTTCAAGAAAGTATTTTGGCTGCTGCATTGTCATGGCAAGGCACACAGGTACTCCATATTGACAACAAGCCATACTATGGTGACTCAAGCTCAACCATGACTATAGAGCAGTTGAAAAAGTGGTGTGCCGATGTTAACCAAGGGAAAATTCCACATTTTCAGGATGCCCAAATTTACATACCAGGGGGCAAATTGAGCAATCAGTTCAACTCGAGAGATTATGGTATTGATTTGACACCCAAGATTATGTTTTGCCAGTCAGATTTGTTGGCCTTGTTGGTAAAATCACGTGTGTACCGTTACCTCGAGTTTCAATCATTATCCAACTTTCATGTGTTTGAGAATGACGATTTTCAACAAAAAGTCAATGCAACAACTAAGCATGACATATTCACCGATAAGTCGTTATCTCTCCTCACCAAAAGATACTTGATGAAATTTTTAAAATTTATTTTGTTGGACTCGGATTATAAACAAAGGGTGAAGCCATATGCAAATGAGCCGATTCAGAAATTTTTAAAAGAGGAGTTTAAGCTTGAAGATCCACAAATAAAGGAGTTGGTGTTTTCTATTGGCCTAAGCTATAAAGAGGATATTAATACAAAGGAGGCACTTATCAAGATCAAGAGGTTCTTGTCATCATTCGATGTTTATGGTAAATTCCCTTGTATGGTATCAAAGTATGGAGGTCCAGGTGAATTGGCACAAGGATTTTGCCGTAGTGCAGCAGTTGCAGGTACAACTTACAAATTAAACACTAGCTTAGTTGATTTTGATCCAATGTCCAAGATTGCACATTTTGACGATGGTTCTCACATCAAGATCAATGAAAAAGTTATTATTTCACCAACCCAGTTGCCCAAATTCTTACAAACAAGTTACAATCAAGTCACAGAGGGATTACAGCCACATTTTGTAACCAGATTGGTCACTGTGGTTCGGCGCGATTGCAAAGAATGGATATCACACAATGAATCCCTGGCTATTGTTGTGTTCCCTCCTCATTCTTTACCTACCGAAAATGAGTATTCAGTTCAAGTTATGATACAAAATGGAAATTCTGGAATTTGCCCCGAGGGTCAATCTATATGGTTTAGCCAAACTGTTGAGCAAGACTTGAGTCGTGCCAAGAGAGACTTGGAATCAGCTTACTCAAAGATGGAATCTTCTTTATTGAGAGAGTCGTCGAATGACATTGATGAAATTCTTGATGAGACTGACTTTATCGTTAACCAAGAAGGTACCCCAGTTTTAGCAAACTCCTTTAAATTGGGTTCTCATTTGCAAAATTTCCTTCCACAAGAAAAGTTGGAAGTTGTTTGTAAAGTGGGATACGTTGAAAAAACGTACATTGCAAATGACTTGTCCAACATTTTCAAGCCAAGTCAACAGAACAATATTGTCTTTAGGGACACACCTGATGCTCAAGACCAGATATTCTTTACCAACACTCCAAGTGCTGAATTATCATATGATGGAGTCATAACGGATGTAAAGTCTTTGTATCAACGGATAACAGGAACCACCGATGACTTTTTTGATGTTGACTTTGAAGATGAGGAAGATGAGTATGATAGAAATAACCAACCAGTTATACCACCAAAGAGATCATCTGTTATTGGAGGCATAGTTGGTGGCGGGTCTGGAACTAGCTTGGCGGCTTTGCGTGAACAACAAAATGAAAATATGAGCGATAATGCAATTGATAGTGATGAAGACATGGACGATAGTCATGCTCCCTTTGGTGCAGAAGAAATGGAATTGTAATTTATTTAGAGATGGCTGTAAGTAGCTACTTGTATAATACCTAATATTCGATTAGTAGTAGAGGTTATATGTAATTTTTTGACGAAATTTGCAACCAAATGCACAGAAAAAAAAAATATCACGATAATACTACAACAGATTCACTGGGATACGTAAACACCACGGATTGTAATAGCCCTTACTTTTGAATACAAGTTATATTCTACGATCGCAGCCGTGAGGTGCTCAAGGTGGTATACTTAGTGAGTACCTCAAAAGTGAGCCAGATGAAAACACACTCAACAAGTAGATACACTAACGAGAATGGCCCTCTACCCAAGAGCTCTTAATAAGATAGCAGACACCCTTTCATTTGAGACCTCCAGCCGTGCTTGAAACAGGTTGCCTCTTTAATCATGTCACCTGAACTATTCTTCTTAGGGCCACAGCCCTAATAACTTCTTTTTTTCCTCTTTGCGTAACTCCAGACTCACTGAAAAAAAAAAAAACATACTGATTTCACATTCTACACGCATTTTCACTTCCTTTCTAGATAAAGATAAAAACTTGACGACGAAGACCAGAAAAAGGTTCAGAGCAGTATTTTATCACTTATTAATCAAATATAGAAATTAACAATGTCTGATATCGAAGTTGAAGTTGAAACCGAACAAGTTGTTGCTGAATCATCAGTTTCAATTGAAGATGCTTTGAAGGTTGTCTTGAGAAACTCATTGGTCCATGATGGTCTTGCTAGAGGTTTACGTGAAGCTTCAAGAGCTTTGTCCAAGCGTGAAGCTCAACTCTGTGTCCTTTGTGACTCAGTTACTGAGGAAGCTATCATTAAGTTGATTGAAGCTCTCTGTAACGAACCAGAAGAAAAGATTCCTCTCATCAAGGTTTCTGACGCTAAGCTTCTCGGTGAATGGGCTGGTTTGTGCAAATTGGACCAAGAAGGTAATGCCAGAAAAGTTGTTGGTGCTTCATGTGTTGTCATCAAGAACTGGGGACAAGACTCTGACGAAAGAAACATTTTGTTGGAAAGTTTCTCTCAATAGATTTATAGTTGACACCTTTTAATTGTAAATTTGTTGATTTCAAATCGTGCTGTAGAGCTTGTAGGGAAGGGAGAGGGGGAAAGGATTAAGACTACTCGACAGAGAAATAGCCTCTTTATGCTCACCACTTCAATAGCAGGGCTCTTAAAAGATGTTCCAAAACATAACAGCCGCAGTTGTCTAAAGTGATGGAAGTGTTGGTAATAGCTTTGAATCTTCCGGTATCCGTTCTAGACTCTTAGTCTGAAATGAAACATGACACAAAACGAGTTCTATTATTATTCAACTTTCCTAATTAGGAAAGTTTTTTTGGCTAGTGTACCTTTCAACGCAACTTGAGCCCTTTGTAGCGGGATTGGTTACAAGCATTGTCTAATGGCTCAAATTAGCCAACGGCTTGTGGCAAATAGGCTAAAGCAGGAAATGGAAGTTGCATTTAGCAGAGAATCTCGTATTTGTCACTGTGTGTGCTGAGAGCATTTTGACGGAAGAGAGAGACAGCAATTAGAAATCATAGACTTTTCTTATGCTAGAGCTTCCGTGAGGAGAATGTGTCGACTATACCTGACTGTTCCAGTGCTAATGCAAACCCTTCAAATTCAAAAAGGAAAACTTCTATTTCAAAAATTATCCACTCTGCATAAATGAAGTACATTTCTGCAGTTTGTGTATTTTTCTATTCAATAGCAACCATTGATTAATTCCCCAAATGGGGTAATGAAGAGCTTTTAATAGGTTAAGAGCAATTCCGAATCTTTAATGAAACTGCTTAAGAATGAAAGTATTTATAGCTGCAAGACCCACCTGATTCATTTCTTACCTGTACCCCTCACCAACTGAACATGCAACGCTACTTTCTACTATACTTTTACTTGCTCGCTACAGCGTTAGCAATATGGCCATTTGAAGCGGAAGAAAACACGTTGGGCGCAACTCCGTCGACTCCATGGTGGGAGGGGATCTTTGGAGGTGCAACCAGCACTTCAGCGCAATCTTCTTCAACAAGCCAACAAAATCAACCAACGAGCTCCACAGTGGAAGCTTCAACCACCAGCTCCTCTTCATCAAGTCAACCTTGGTATGCTGGACTTTTTGGGGCCTCTACAAACCAGGCTAGCAGCACATCTGCCCCTTCTGGTGCTTCACAATCAGCCACTTCATCTGCTTCATCTACAACTTCCGAAGGTGGAATTGGAGGTTTCCTTAATAGTTTATATGGAGGAGGATCATCAAGCTCATCCCAAGCTCAATCTACTGACGAAACTCAACTGAATTCAGATGGTGATGGTGTCGCCAACCCATACTCGCCAGTCAATGTTACTTGCCCTAGCACCGCACTCGTGCGTGAAGGAAACGGGTTATCTGACGGTGAAAAGGATTACATCAAGGCTAAGCATGAACAAACAAACAAGTTTTTGATCAGCTTCTTAAACAACAGGGCCAATTTGAGCGATTTTGACGCAGAGTCATTCATCAACGACAATTCAGATGAACACAACATAACCATTGGTTTGGCATTTTCAGGCGGTGGATACAGAGCTATGTTGGCAGGTGCAGGATCCATCTTGGCACTTGACGACAGATTTGAAGATTCAAACACTAATGCATTGGGAGGCCTTTTACAATCGTCATCGTACTTGGTGGGTCTTTCTGGGGGATCTTGGCTAGTTGGTTCGTTGGTTTTGAATAATTGGATTTCCGTTGAAAATATATTGAATGATTCGTCTAAAATTTGGGATCTTGAAGCTTCCATCTTGAACCCAAATGCTGGCGATTTGGTATCGATTGCAAAATTTTATACTGGGGTTGGTACTGCAATTGAAAGCAAAAATGAAGCTGGGTTCAACACCTCGGCAACAGATATTTGGGGTAGAGCTTTGAGCCACCAATTCTTGGATGACTCCAGCGGTGGTGCTAATACCACTTGGTCAAGTGTGCGTAACTTAACCAGCTTCAAAGACCACTCAATGCCATTTTCCATATTAGTTGCTGATGGAAAGACTATCAAGGCTAAAGTAATCAACCCCAACCTGACGTTTATTGTTGAAATTTCACCTTACGAGTTAGGTAACTTTGACACCTTGAATGCATTTGTGGATACTGAATATTTGGGATCAAGTCTTGAAGATGGCGATTCACATCAATGTGTTCGAAACTTTGATAATGCTGGTTTCGTTATGGGAACGTCATCATCGGTATTTAATTCAGTGTTTGCCAACATGGGGGACTACGACGTGAGTACTGTTCTTAGGCCAATCTTTGAGCAGATTATATCGGATTTGACTGACGCCAAAGAAGATGTAGCAGTTTACAAGCCCAACCCATTCTATGACACAACGTATGCTCAAATTGACACAATTGTGAACAACAATACTTTGTCGTTGGTTGATGGTGGTGAAAATGGTCAAAATGTGCCATTTTATCCCTTGATTCAACCTGATCGTGGTGTTGATGTCATTTTCGCTTTTGACAATAGTGCTGATACCCAAGAAAACTGGCCCAATGGAACATCATTTACTGAAACTTACAAATGGCAATTTTCCGATCAAGGTAAAGGAGTTCCATTCCCTTATGTTCCAACTGTGGATACATATTTAAGTGACGATTTAAAGGAGAAGCCAATGTTTTTCGGATGCAATGCTTTGGCCTTGTCAGATATTGTTGAATTTCACAATAAAAAGGATTTGAATGAAACAGATATCCCATTGGTTGTATACATGTCCAACCATCATGAATCTTATTTGTCAAACTTTTCAACTTTCAAGTTGGCATATGAAAATGCTGAGAAAGCTGGTACTATCAAGAATGGTTATGAAGTTATGTCAAGGGGAAATTTAACTGAAGACTCCAATTGGGCTACTTGTGTTGGTTGTGCTATTATCAGGAGACAACAAGAAAGATTGGGTGAAGAACAAAGCGAAGAATGTGCCAAGTGTTTCCAAGAATATTGTTGGACAGGTACAGCCGAAGATGCGCCTCAAGTTTCAGGTTTCAAGTCAGGACTGAGTGGTTATTCAAATCTGACCAGTTCATCCAACTCAACTAGCTCATCGAGCTCCACTGTATCTTCCAGCAGCCAACACAGGAATTCCACTATTGCTGGTGGGTCCAGAACAGATAGTTCACTGTCGAGTACTACAGAATCTAAACCTTCAACCGTTACTACTTCCACCAGAGGTGGCGGTATAAACATCATTGGATGGGGTAGCAGTGCCAATAACAACAACAACAACTCGCCTACAGTATCTGAAACTGGCCAACCAGCTACATCCTCTGCCCCAACTACATCTGCAGGACCTTCTACAGTTGCAGCAGATTCCAGATCCGCTACACCTACCACATCAGCTTCACCAAGTTCTTATGCAGGACATGGTGTTAAAGCCACCTCATCCCTTTCTTTCTTTATCGTTGCTGTGCACTTGTGTGTGAGTTACCTTGTGACATTTATTTAATTCGTTTAGGCATATACCCTTTGTTTAGTAAAATAATTTAGAGTTCTTTTGTACATCTTCAGGTAGCACCCACACTGTAGTTGCAAATTGATTTTGAAAATTCGTGCGCGCCTTTCAAAACACTTCCACCAAACCTCTATGATGAACAATTTCGACACCTATGAGAGACAAATTCAGCGTCAAGCAAGGATAAGAGGTTCAGGGTATGTTTCGATGAACACATAAGCATGATGACTTATTACTGACAAGTTCTGAAGAAAACGAGTGATACAAGCTCAAAAGTTGGAGATTGTTGAAACGCCTGGAAAACTGGCTGACGATGGAGGTTACATCCCTGAGATAAATCTCCCCAATGAAAACCTAGAGACACATTCCAAGTCCCCAACGCAAACGAATGCTTCCCCACAAAAACGAAAAAGAGGCCGTCCAAAAAAGAATAGAGCAGGTGGTCGAAAGAAACGTATTGTGGAAGAGCCAAATAGTTTGAATGATGTACCAGACTTGAGCCATGATTCAGAGAAACAAGTCAAGCCTGCTGTTCCATTAACATTAAATTCTAACGTGCTTCCCAAAAACGTTACGAAGCCTTCCCGGAAGTTTAGGAGCAACTCACAACATAGCGAAGCAGAGGAAATTAGCTTCTTGGATGTTTTACGACACTTTGTTGAAAACTTTCAAGCTGATGCTCTATACTCCGATGAATTCAAGTTACACGTTTTAAGTACAATTGATGAGCTACGAGATAAAGCCGAGAAACTTAATACCACAGCCAATACAATATCCAAGATTCAAAACGAAAAAGACCTCATACGACAAAAGATTCTAGTAGTTAAGGAACAAACTAGGCAAGTAGCGACAGAAATGAGTGAATGCATGGGAATTGAAAGAAAGAAGAAGCTGGAGTATTATTGGACTAAATCGATACACGACCAAGTTGAAACTTTGAAACGTGAAATCCAAAACGAGTTGGAAACAAGCAGTCTGGATACAGTGGCAGAACAATTGCCTATATTAAAAGCTCTACTAAATCCAGAAACTGGCATTGTCTCCAAATTAACCATAATCAATGAGAAATTAAAACAGAAAGAAGCTGAATTCCCAGCTTTGTAATATTCTACATTTATATGTCTGGTAGTTTGTATATGTATTAGTACACAATTGTTAAACAAAAATAACAGATCCAACAATGTAAAGACACCCCACTCTTGTCTTCTTCCACTCAACTTGTCCAAAACATGAACAGAATCATCCATGCATCCGAGTTTATGAAGTGTCATCCTTAACCAAGGCCATAATCATTCTATACAAGTAAAAGAAAAACATCACCAAATGGAACCCCAACTTGAGAAAACTCTCCTTCTTATGTTTCGACAACGTTCTGAATATCTCAGTAGCATCCAACAAATGGTTCTTGGTGTAAAACTTGTTGACATTGTACGCCAACAATGGCAAGTTGAGCAAAAAGCAAAACCAATAACCATTAACTAAAAACAACAACGAAATGAATGCATGCAAACCGGCCTCTGGAATAAACCATGGGTTCAACTTGTTACATAACTCAATAGGATTAATGTAGTCACACTCCAAGTCGGAGTACATGATTGTGAAAAACACTTGGGAGAACAAGTTAACGGCATTAACGACAACCGAAAATATAAATAACCTAGATTAAATGTTAGTGGGTGGGATCAGGAAGAAGAGGGGAGGGGTGTAATTGCCTTCCTCCATAAGTAATGACTCACATACCATCCTTCACCGTTCATGGCTGTAATATGATTGTCTAGGGATTGATTTTAGATTTGTTTTTTATCAAAAGAATTCTTGACATCAAATTGATTTTGCTAAATTTTTTTTTTTTTTTTTGCTTTAACTCTTTTTTTGTTCTCTCTTTGTTTCTTTATGTTCCTGACTTTTGCTATTTCACTCCTTGCTATTCAATTGATTGACGATGGAATTGAATGCAAGATTAATAAATCTTTGGTAAGAAAGAGATGACTGTGGTATTTTAGAGGCCATTGTTCCAGATACACAGAAGATGAGAATCTGTTGCCTTGCAATGCTATTCGTATGCTGAATAAAACGTTTGTCTAATTGGCACACGAGCATTCTGCAGAAAATTTCATGTTGGAAATGCAAACCACACACCTGAAATATTAAATGCCCCTAAAATATGTATATTATTTCTATTTACTTCCCTTTAGGGTGTAGCTTCCTATACAACGCATGGGCCAGTTGTCTGCAAGCATTGGTGACAGGAATTCCATCAAGGCTTTTCAAATGCTTGAAAAACAACATCATTACACTTTGATACTCTTCTCTTCCCTTGATCAAATTCAAATCCCTTCTTTTCTCCAATTCATGTTGAAATATATCATCTCGCTCCTCCCATTCATGAGTACGATCCAACTCTTCCAATCTGTTAGCAAATACTTCTATGTCTTCAACTGTAGCGAGCTCAATATCAATGTTAGCCTCATCTGTATCAAAAATAAAGTCGTAGAATGAAATGTTGAAAGAATTCAATCGTTGATCTAACAAGACCAACTTTTTGTTGCAATTCTGAAGGTGTTTGCAAGTGAGATAGTAATTGCTGATTCTATTACTAACGAGCCACAATTTCTTCAATCCTTGCAATTGTGACAATGGCTCGATAGATTCCAATTTGTTAAAATTCAAGTTCAAGTATTGCACATTTGGAAACAAGTTGGCAAAATCAGTAGGCAACTGACTCAAATTCATAGCTGACAAGTTTAAATCGCTTATGAAAGGAAAAACATTGTTTGGCACCCACCTGTTACCTGAAAAATCCAAACGACTTAAATGGTCACACTGTGGAGCTGAGTTCTCCCAAATTTGTCTCATATATGGCTGTGATTTCATAGATACCAGCTCGATTAGATTACACACGGGAAACTCCAATTGGGAAATAATATTACCATCAAACCTCACACAAAACAATTTCCTGAGACCCTTAATGTCAACGTACTCCAAGTTGTTCTGATTAAGCAATAATTTCCTCAAACTGGTGCTAGTAAAATTGACCTTTGTCATCTGATTCTTGTCACAATTCAAAATCCTCAACGAATAAAGGTGGTCAATGTTCTCTATCCTTTCAATCAGATTGTTTGATACATTAAGTTCTTGAAGATTGGGTAACTCAAAGCCTTTCATGTCCAATTTTGTCAACTTATTGAATGACAAGTCCAAGTAGAATAAATTAGATAGGCTCTTTAAGCCGCTGATATCATCAATGTTGTTATGAGATAGCTTCAATACTGTCAAGTTGATGTTTTTAGAAAGATTGGTTGTTTCTGTCAATAGGTTATGTTCAAGTATAAGGCAATGCAAATCTTTCAAATCGGAAAACGTACTCCTATCTTCAACCTCATTCTCAGATAAGTCAAGTTCATGTATACTTTTTGGAAGACCGGCCAAGTACTTTATGTGATTGTTTGCTGCACTGAGCTTTTTCAACTTTGGTAAGAAATGATACAAGTCAACTAGTGAGCTTAACTCGCAATTGGACAAGTCTATATCTTCAACCTCGTCCCAATCCGAAATTTCCATCTGCAATTCCAATACATTGGTCAAAATAGAAACTAGTCTCCTTTTAGACTCAGAGAATGAAGTTTCCCCCAATTGTGATAATTTTGTCACATCACCTGCAGCAAACCCACTTTCATGATAATCAACGCGTTCATTTAGAGAATCTGGATCCTGAAATGATACTTCAAAATTGTTTCTTCTTGACCTAGAGTTTGCCTTTTTCAAAATACCCGTCAATTCCACCTCATCATCAGTTAAATCTTCTATATTGTCCAAGGTTTTATTCTGTTCATCCGTGCTGATCCATTTAAGATTGGCAGGATCATAAATCATTCCTGGATACTCTTGAGATAAACTGAGATTAGGTTCCACCTTGCCATTGACAAGGGGGGTGATTCCTTTCCCACGTAATTTAGATTTCGATTTGAATTTGATCACACCAATAGTATCTTCGTCATCAACACTCAATGATTTTGATTTGCTCAGTTGGTTATTACTCTCCAAACTTTGTGATAAATCCAGCTTGCCACTACCAGAAGTGCGTGAGTTTGTCAAATCTTGAGTATACAACGATTCTTGTACTTCACCAAGCTCGTCTGCCAACTCTGAAGGTGAATCAAATGTAACATCTGAGCCAAGTCCATCGGTTTCTATTTCACTTTTGCTTTTTGAATCATTGGTTATTGAGGTGAATTCATTCGACACTTGCTTCGGCAAGTTGTGATTGTCTGCAGGGATACTTTTGTCTTCTGAGGTGTAACTGGTGCTGAATGATGAGTAATGGGTGTTTTGATTATCCTGTGTATATACAGGATTCCTTTTCGGGGTGGAAGTTGCAGTTTCTTTCGAAACACTCCTCATGCGATCAATGTTTCCCTTTGGACCCTTTTGTATGAGTCGCGAAAATATATTTTCTGCATTTGCCTTGTATGCACTAGCTGTGTATGACTTTGTCTTGGTAAAATCCTTGATACTTGATCTAAGAGGTATGTTTGATGTTTGTAAGTTTTCAATCAAGGGAGGTTTCTGTAACGCCACTCCTTTTGAGATTTGCCTATTGCTAGGTTGAGCTGGAGTATTTCTATTTGATGCAATATTTTGTAATACACCCTCTAGTTTGTTTCTGGTAAATGTATTGTAATTATCATTATACAACTTTAAGGGCGACGGTGGATTCAATTCGTTCAAATTGAAAGCTATTGGATGTCGTGTAGACGAGATTCTAGTTCCCACTGGAGTTGATGTTACAGAAGATGTAGTTTCTTCTTTGTTGGACAATTCTTTTGAGTTTTGGAAAATACCTCGCAAGTTCTTTGCAGCTGGACTTTCTAGCTCTGATTTCCATGGGAGATTCTCACTCATTTGTACGTCAGAATTGTGAATCACTGTACTGCTCGGTTGAAAGTCCATTGATCTAATTTTTTGACTCAACGTGTGTGTATTGACAGCATCGTTAGCGACTGGCTGGGGAGTCCATTTTACATTCAATTCTTCTGGCATCCATTGTGGTGTTATCCCAGAAAGTTGTGAATTCTGACGCGCAGAGCTTGAATGATCCTCTTCTGCAACAGCACTTACACCTAAATCTTTTGATTTTGCATTAGGATGAGATTTGTAATGAAATGTGTTTGGGATGGAAGCTTGAGGTGATTTGACATCATCTTGTATCAAAAGTGAGCTTTTGTTTCCGGAAAAGTTTGTATTTGGGATGTAATTAACTCGTTTCTGGTATACTGATTGTTGTCGTGGATTAAGAAATGCAGATTGTGATTGTTGATGCTTTAATTCTGGAAATTGGTTTGCAATGGAACTGGATTTGTTTGATAGCAAACTTTCTTTGTTTTTCAAGATTGGCTCCTGGTCGTTAGCTTGTGACACAGTCTCCAGGTTGGTATCACCAACATCCTTTGAATCCATAGTGTAGTCTACTGTTGTGGTCTGCTGTGGTCTTTTGTTTTGGTTGTAAAAATTGATTTTTTGTTTTGTTTGTTTACATTTTGTCTCTTTATAGAATCACAAGGAAAGAGAGATTGCAAGTTGGTAGGAAAGAGCACATACGCCTTACTATGAGCACCTGATGTGATTAAACCATTGAGGAAGGGTGTGCTCCCCCGACAATGCTTATCCACTTTGTGCTTGGAAGAAGCTAGAATTGCAATAGATGCACAGGTCAAAGCTTTCTCAAAGGTGATCTATTGAAGCTGGTGCATGTTTCCACTTGGATATCAAAGAAGCTACACATTCTCTCTCATTAAAACGTAGAATGAACCAAAATGCTGAATTCGTGTGTAGGATAAGAAGTTTGTTAGTAAGCTATTGATTGGAGATTCAAAAAGTTCGGAGATAAATTTTGGTTGGTATCTCGGCTGTACACTTAAAGATCTAATAAAGATTTGACACATCAACTATTCAGTGAGCAGAGTAAAGAGTGGAAGTCTCTTTCTTATGTAAACTGTAGAAGTATACTTTAGGAATATTCTATAAATAAAAACGGCACATATATAAAGATGTTCGTCTTCTCTGTTATAACCACAACATACTACTAACTGTAACAAAAATAAAAATAAAATAAAAAATAAAAATCAATACTAAAGATTTCCCACTCTGTACTCTGTGCGTAAGTCTCCCCTTTTTATCCAATTGCAATTTACACACATATTAAAGCCAATTAGCCTTACACAAGACACTCAATCACCATGGCACATCATCCCACTACACAAGACAGTTACCAAAGTGACGATCCATCAACTAGCAAAGAAGGGAATACAGTTGACCACCACCGCAACCACCCGCAATCGATAAACTATAGCACCAATACCGCGCCTTCCCTGACACATCCGGATGAATCACCATCATCATACACCAAGATCAGTAATCCAGTGCGCCCTACAATTAACCCCAATACTATATCAAGCACAGCTAGTCATCAGCACCAGCAAGAACAAGAACTACTTTCAGAATACACTGTGCCTAATCCGCCCATTTCCACAAAACAATCAAATGCGGTTGCTGCGGAACAACAACAAGATCTGATTGAAGGTGGTGGCGGAGGTGGCGACAATGGTTCCACATCAGAACAACCACGGACGTTATGGATGGGTGATTTGGATTCCTGGTTAGATGAACAACAAATTACCGATCTTTGGTGGAACTTGTTAAAGAAGAATGTTGTGGTTAAAATAATCAGACCAAAGACGTTGAAACTCGATCCTCATTTACAAGGATTAACCAACTCCGGTTACTGTTTTGTTGAGTTTGAAACTTTTGAAGATGCTCAAGAAGCGTTGAGCTTAAATGGACAATTATTACCTGATATCGCCATGCCTTCACAACAACTATATCCAAACAACCCCGATAATCAAAAGAAATACTTTAGATTAAACTGGGCCAGTGGAGCAACATTGAGTGCCCCCATTGTTCAAATGCCAGAATTTTCCTTATTTGTGGGTGATTTATCGGCATCAACTACTGAAGCCCATTTGTTGGCGTTTTTTCAAAAAAAGTTTCCCAATTCTATTAAAACTGTTCGTGTAATGACCGATCCGGTATCGGGAAAATCAAGATGTTTTGGGTTTGTTAGATTTACTGAAGAACTGGAGAGACAACGAGCTTTAAATGAAATGAATGGAGTGTGGTTTGCTGGAAGACCATTACGGGTTGCTCTTGCTACGCCTAGAAGTAGCAATTATCGAAAGAATAAACCTTACTACAATAACAATAGCAATAACGGCAACAACCATGACAGGAATGACTCATTTATACTGAGTGGTGCATATTATAGTCCTGATCCTACCACAGCAGTAGCAGCTCCCATACCTCCGGAATTGATGTTTATTCCTCCTGGAGCACCACAAAGTCAAATTGGTGGTAGCCCTATATTCGGTTACTACAACCCCATGGCAAATGATAGAGGAACCACTGGTGTACAGTTACCACCAGATGCTGATTCCAGTTTCTTACTACATGATCCACAAAATGAAGGACAACCTTATATGTCTCCCACATTTCCAATTCCACCCCATCAACCACCACAGTTACAACTGCCTCAATACTCCGATCCAAACAACACAACGGTATTTGTTGGAGGTCTATCTTCAGAAGTAACTGAAGCAACATTATTCACACTATTTAAACCATTTGGAGTCATTCAACAAATTAAAATACCACCAGGTAAAAACTGTGGGTTTGTTAAATACTCAACACGAGAAGAGGCTGAACGGACAATAGCAGCAATGCAGGGGTTTATAATTGGTGGTAATAGAGTTAGGTTGAGTTGGGGTAGAGTATCAATGAATAACAAAAAGTATCAACGACAACAACATCAAGTTGCACAAGCGGCCCAAATGCAAGTTGCTGCTGCATTGTCAATGGGTATGGATCCAGCTTCTGCTATTGCTGCCGCCGCTGCCGCCGCTGCAGGTGGATATCCACCACCGCCACCACCTCCTTCTGGTGGAGTAATACCCCAATCGCACCCACACCACCAAGTTCCTCCTCCACCTCCACCACCACATATTCTTGGCCCTCAGGTGAATATACCGCCTCCATCACAAGGAGGATCAGCAAACGCTTCATCTTCTGGAGCAATTCCATCCATGGGAATGCAATTTCCTGCTCAACAATACGCCCAATACGCCAACTACCTTCCACCTCAATCATCTGAAGAGGGAGAGTCTATAGATACTTCAAGCACTAGAGCTGGAGTAGGGACGTGCGAAAGTGAGCCTTCATATACTAGTACTCCAATAAAGGGGGATAATAATAAGGATGCAGCAGATGCTGCTGGCCGACGTGGTGGTGGCGGTGGTGGTGGTGGTCATGGTGCTGATAGTGCATACCTGTATGGGTACCGTGGCGAACAACTGAAGGAAGATGAAGGATTGATCAATTCAATGAATAAGATGAATTTGGGTAAAGATAATGGACCGGAGGAGTGAATTGGGGAATAGCAGGCTGGTATCATAGAAGAATCATTTAGTTCCCATACTGTATACTTTTATACAACTAAAATAAACCACTCACTTGACCAATTCTACAATCTCTTTTCAAACAATAAAGGTGGTAGGCTGACCCAAACTAGCCTAGCCATTCCAGCGGCGGTGAGGCGCCGTCTTGTAAAGGGCCGCTTTTGTTTTTTTTTACCCCCGGTGGTGGGATTTTGCTGGTGTTGAAAGCTGCTAGAAAAAAGCCGGGGGTTAGGGGGGTTTGTTTGCGGCTCAGAAAAAACGGGGAAACATCTTGTGGCGGGAAAGAGGGAGGAGGAGGGTATTTTCGCCGTTTTGGAATCCCCACCAGAGAGTTTCTACAATGGTTCAAAGATTCAAACAAAAGGTATCAAAATTAAACTATACACGTAAAACAAAAAAGTAAAAATCAAACTAAAGCAGAAATAAGAATAGCAACAGGCTATTCTAAGTTCTTTCACCTCTCAATCTTCTAGCCAATTGGATATCCTTCTTTTGAATGGTAACTCTCTTGGCGTGGATAGCACACAAGTTAGTGTCTTCAAACAAACCAACCAAGTAAGCTTCCACCGCCTCTTGCAAAGCTCCAATTGCCGAAGATTGGAATCTCAAGTCTGACTTGAAATCTTGAGCAATCTCTCTAACCAATCTTTGGAATGGCAATTTTCTAATCAACAATTCAGTTGATTTTTGGAATCTACGGATTTCTCTCAAGGCAACGGTACCTGGCTTGTATCTGTGTGGTTTCTTGACTCCACCAGACACTGGGGCGGATTTTCTGGCTGCTTTGGAAGCCAACTGTTTTCTGGGTGCTTTACCACCGGTGGATTTTCTTGCTGTTTGTTTAGTTCTAGCCATAGTATAGGTTGTTGTCCAGAAGAAGAAAAGAAATTAAAAAGGGGGCAACTTTTTGAGAGAGAGAGAATAAAAAATATTTTGTGTTGGGAAGCAGAGGAAATTGGCCATTATTTACTATAAAAACCAATCTTATACAAATGAGATCTTTTTATTTTTTTTGCTGTTTGTTTGTGTGCGGGTATGTTTTGTTAGACCATGTGAAAAAGGCATAGGTAAGAGACGATTCCAGATATCGGCAATCAAATTGTCACTTTTTTTAGCTGTCGTCAAAAGCAAATTTACGACACACAATGTTCATATCCAACTAAAATTGAAGCTGACAATTTACAATTTGCAATCCAACATGGAGTGTGATGATGTAGATGTAGACATTAACTCTGAGCAGGATGAATCTTGTTAATGTAATAGTTCATATAGCTACTACTCTGAAGCATTCAGGCAACTTGTTATCGAACATGTGTCTTCTGCATACAAAAGCTGCACACAAAGAACCCAATATCAGTTTACAAACAGCTTATACTTGGAAAAGAAATTGGAATCACTTTATTGTCAACGAAGCTAGTGGCATTTATAAAGAGCCAAAAAAAGCGTGGCTGCAAACATCTTCTGGCCCAAGAGCACAAACTTGAAAGAATTGGTGCTTTCGGACCTGTTGCCTTCTTGAAAAAACTAGCAAGTATATTTGAAGGTGTGAAGGCAAGTACTTCTACTAATCTATAACTTTCTCACCAAGGCATGCAAGTGAAGTCTCAAGAGACTTTCCAAATATGCCATGAGATGGGATTTGCATGAGCTTTATGTGTAAATGCAACGCATAAAGAGAGAAATTTCTCGTAAGAATACTACCTGTAGAGAGTAGGGTTGTTGAGACTTAGGTTATTATACATAGTTGTTTAACATTTCCAATAGACAGGAGTCTATAAAACCGAGTATTGTACATTTCAGCTACTACTCTTCGGAATATAAACCAACCATTACACAAATAGGGATTTCCATGCATTGACAGAAAAAGGAAAAAGGAAAAAGGAAAAAGAGAAAAAGAAAAAAAGGAAAACAACCCAAGAATAAAAGTGAACAAATTGAAACACGCTGTGAGTGGATAATAGCAGTTACTATATGTGTTCGTGAGATATATTACATGCCCACATAGCAACATGATGGTACAAATATACCACATTTATGATCCTCCTGTCGGTCAATAACTTTATGCGTATCCCCAAAATAAGGAAACTACAAGAGAATGAATTTAGTATCAAGCTATTTAAGAGTTGCATTATTCAACGAGATCTTCCTTTGCTGCTTGCTAGATTTTCAAAGTTAAATGCTTTCCCTCACATGCCTACCGCATGAGATATTGGAACAAGTCTTTCATCAACTTAACCAGCACGAAGCTTTGACGTTTGCTCCACTACATTCCAAATTCTACTACGTTGCAAAACTGAAGTTGTACCGAAACCTATATGTGTACGCACCATGGCCATTGCAAACTGACTCTACAAAACAAGGTGAAATTCAACTGAATTTTCATTTCCCCAAGAACCTCGACAATTGCAAGAGCAAGCTGTACACGATTATTTCGAATGATACATTCGAAAGGTATTTGGCAAAATTGGATAAAACCCAGGAGATTTTTCGGCTCGAACTATACTGTCACAATATGACTATCATAGATTGTATTTTCAAACACTTCAAGAAAATAAGATATTTCCAATTGCTAAGCATCTATATCAATCATCCTGAAGGCTGTTCTGATGTCTTTTCTGATAACTATTCTGATTTTGTTGAAGAGTATGTTCGTCTTTATCAACCTGGCACAATATACATATCCCCTAAAAACAGATGTTTTGATACTTTGCTGGACTTTGTCAGTTTCAATCTGATAATGCTTTCTAGTACATACTGTCGTGACAACCCTGAATGTGTATCTCAAATGACAAATTTGACTGAACTAACAATTTGGGTAAATAATGTGCTTCGCGATCAGCCTTGGAAATTTCATATGAAGTTGCGTGTATTGCGAATTTACAGTGTTTCGAAGCTTTCGCATATGACATCTTCATTATGTGATCGATTTGACACCAGCTGTCTTCGTGAGTTGTATGCAGGGGGTCATTTGGATGTAAACAAATTGTTCACTAACAGCGACTTACAAATCGACTACCCGAAGTTAGTGCAGTTGTCACTAGAATTTGATAGCATCTATTACGGACCTTATTTTTTGCGGGTATTCAAACGGTTCAAGCATCGCACCTTACGATCCCTCGTAATCTCAAGTCCTTCACCTTGTGAGTCTGATGCAAGAATTGTGTGTGACTTGTGTCCACAATACCCAAGTAGTAGCATCAACTGGTGGGCTAAACTTTGGAGAAATAGCCACGATTACTTTGTCATGTTTGATGTCTCCCTTCTTAGTCCCAATCTTCCGTTTGGAGTTGTTGGTTGCCACTCACCAAATTGGAACGCTGAAAAATTAGCAAAATTCAAGCATAGAGTTGTTTATGGTACAGAAGATGTTGAGATCACTCTAAGAAGATGCTACACAAGGGCTGAGTTGGAAACCATTTACGACTCTGAGCTGCGTAGACGGTATCACACAATTAAGGTCTAAATGTGTGAAACAAAATGAAAGATTGACACTTTTTTTTTTTTTACAATTTTCCAACTTTAGTTACCAGTGAGCAGTCACAATAAAGCCACCAAGTATACCCAAAGCCAATATTATGGTGTCAGTCGATCCTATATGGGAAATATTTGCTGATCTTGGTGTTGAAAAGTTATTGACGATAGTCCATGAGTCGTTTTTGAAAGGGGATGATAACAACGACACGTTGCGAGACTTGAATTAAAAGTTTACTCAAGTAAAAGGCCCAGGTATGCCAGATGATCGTATTAAAGAGTTGCTAACAAAACGTTTTGGAGAAGAGTTCTCGGACTTGAGTGAAGAAGAGGCCCAAACAGTGGTTCATATTATCAACGAAATATCACGAGTATTGAAATTTTCAAAGGATCCATTTGATAAAACATTGAGTTCCCAACGTGAAGCAATTCTTCGCACTATATGTTCCCAATTGGACCACTATTGTGATTTTCATTGGCCAAGGGTGCGTGCACGACCCGACGGAAATGCAACATATGATAATCTGGAGAGAGAAATTCTCGTAAGAATACTACCTGTAGAGAGTAGGGTTGTTGAGACTTAGGTTATTATACATAGTTGTTTAACATTTCCAATAGACAGGAGTCTATAAAACCGAGTATTGTACATTTCAGCTACTACTCTTCGGAATATAAACCAACCATTACACAAATAGGGATTTCCATGCATTGACAGAAAAAGGAAAAAGGAAAAAGAAAAAAGAAAAAAGAAAAAAGGAAAACAACCCAAGGTTAAAAGTGAACAAATTGAAACACGCTGTGAGTGGATAATAGCAGTTACTATATGTGTTCGTGAGATATATTACGTGCCCACATAGCAACATGATGGTACAATTACACCACAATTATAATCGTCCTGTCGGAAAATAACTTTATGCGTATCGCCAAAGTCAAATTAAGGAAACTACAAGAGAATGAATTTCAAGCTATTTAAGAGTTGCATTATTCAACGAGATCTTCCTTTGCTGCTTGCTAGATTTTCAAAGTTAAATGCTTTCCCTCACATGCCTACCGCATGAGATATTGGAACAAGTCTTTCATCAACTTAACCAGCACGAAGCTTTGACGTTTGCTCCACTACATTCCAAATTCTACTACGTTGCAAAACTGAAGTTGTACCGAAACCTATATGTGTACGCACCATGGCCATTGCAAACTGACTCTACAAAACAAGGTGAAATTCAACTGAATTTTCATTTCCCCAAGAACCTCGATAATTGCAAGAGCAAGCTGTACACGATTATTTCGAATGATATATTCGAAAGGTATTTGGCAAAAATGGATAAAACGCAGGAGATTTTTCGACTCGAACTATACTGTCACAATATGACTATCATAGATTGTATTTTCAAACACTTCAAGAAAATAAGATATTTCCAATTGCTAAGCATCTATATCAATCATCCTGAAGGCTGTTCTGATGTCTTTTCTGATAACTATTCTGATTTTGTTGAAGACTATATTCGTCTCTATCAACCCGGCACAATATGCATATCCCCTAAAAACAGATGTTTTGATACTTTGCTGGACTTTGTCAGTTTCAATCTGATAATGCTTTCTAGTACATACTGTCGTGACAACCCTGAATGTGTATCTCAAATGACAAATTTGACTGAACTAACAGTTTGGGTAAATAATGTGCTTCGCGATCAGCCTTGGAAATTTCATATGAAGTTGCGTGTATTGCGAATTTACAGTGTTTCGAAGCTTTCGCATATGACATCTTCATTATGTGATCGATTTGACACCAGCTGTCTTCGTGAGTTGTATGTAGGGGGTCATTTGGATGTAAACAAATTGTTCACTAACAGCGACTTACAAATCGACTACCCGAAGTTAGTGCAGTTGTCACTAGAATTTGATAGCATCTATTACGGACCTTATTTTTTGCGGGTATTCAAACGGTTCAAGCATCGCACTTTACGATCCCTCGTAATCTCAAGTCCTTCACCTTGTGAGTCTGATGCAAGAATTGTGTGTGACTTGTGTCCACAATACCCGAGTAGTAGCATCAACTGGTGGGCTAGATTTTGGAGAAATAGCCACGATTACTTTGTCATGTTTGATGTCTCCCTTCTTAGTCCCAATCTTCCGTTTGGAGTTGTTGGTTGCCACTCACCAAATTGGAACGCTGAAAAATTAGCAAAATTCAAGCATAAAGTTGTTTATGGGACACAAGATGTTGAGATCACTCTAAGAAGATGCTACACGAGGGCTGAGTTGAGTACAATTTACGACTCTGAGCTGCGTAGACGGTATCACACAATTAAGGTCTAAATGTGTGAAACAAAATGAAAGATTGACACTTTTTTTTTTTTACAATTTTCCAACTTTAGTTACCAGTGAGCAGTCACAATAAAGCCACCAAGTATACCCAAAGCCAATATTATGGTGTCAGTCGATCCTATATGGGAAATATTTGCTGATCTTGGTGTTGAAAAGTTATTGACGATAGTCCATGAGTCGTTTTTGAAAGGGGATGATAACAACGACACGTTGCGAGACTTGAATGAAAAGTTTACTGAACTAAAAGGCCCAGGTATGCCAGATGATCGTATTAAAGAGTTGCTAACAAAACGTTTTGGAGAAGAGTTCTCGGACTTGAGTGAAGAAGAGGCCGAAACAGTGGTTCATATTATCAAGGAAATATCACAAGTATTGAAATTTTCAAAGGATCCATTTGATAAAACATTGAGTCCCCGATGTAAAGCAATTCTTCTCATTATATGTTCCCAATTGAACTTCTATTGTGATTATCATTGGCCAAGGGTGGCTGCTCAATACGAGAAATCAATGGGAAATATTTTGTGCATGTCGTTGGTACTTTACTTTAGCACAAGTTTATTAACCTTAGATGGTGAGTTTTCAGTGTCAAGTTCGCCTCTCAACAGCAAGAAATTCAACGATCCATCACTTCGGATTGAGCCTGCACCCAATGATTTGGATTACCACCAACTCGATCTTATTAGAGTTGGGAGATTCTTGGGGTTGAGTTTGGATGAATTCAAGTTTCATCCAAATTTTATCTCAAGGGTCGAAACTGTGTATACGGCTGAACTTCGCAGGGTGTACATAACACCCATTGTGGAGTTCAACCGTACCTCCATTCACCAAGAAGTCAACTTGGTTTCAAAGAGATGTGACTTAGCTGCAGGCACAGCATTAGAACCCACTCCAGATAGTCCACGTAAAAAGGGGAAAGTTGATGTGCTCTGGACAATAGAAGTGAAGCTTGCTAGCATCAAAGATATGGAACCTGAAGAACACTCGGATATTATGAAGCAAATTGTAGCATGCATGTGCCTTTCGAAAACGAGAATTGCTTATTTACTTACGCCTTTTGATATTCAAAAAGTAAAGTTTACTGGTTTTGATGGAGACAAGATTTGCCTAGCTGTGACGGAATATACGGGCTCAAAAAATATAATAAGAGCCTTACTTACAACCATAGAAACCGAAGATGTCTGGGAACTATCAGATAAAGATGTAGAAACCTTGTCGAAGCTATTACTACGGTCTGAATCTACAAATGCGAGTCCAGAGGATGTTTCCAAGAGTCCGAACACTAGTAGTGAAGGACTGGCAGGAGACAATAATGAAAAGGGTTCCAAGTATTCGCGTACGGGAGGAAAAGATGCGCATGCTGGAGGAGCTGGATCTCTCGCAACTAGTAAGTCTGTTCAGAAAGGTGGTAGAAGCGGTTTTCATTACAAGGGTAAGCAGTCTGTAGATGACGAAAATGCCGCCCCTGAAACAAAGGAGGAAGGGCAAACTGGACATGCTGGTGGAGATGAAGAAGAAGAACTGATTGAACATGCTGGTGGAGATGAAGAAGAAGAACTGATTGAACATGCTGGTGGAGATGAAGAAGAAGAACTGATTGAACATGTTGGAGATGAAGAAGAAGAACAGATTGAACATGCTGGTGGAGATGAAGAAGAAGAAGAACAGATTGAACATGTTGGAGGTGAAGAAGAAGAAGAACAGATTGAGCATGCTGGTGGAGATGAAGAAGAAGAACAGATTGAACATGTTGGAGATGAAGAAGAACAGATTGAACATGTTGGAGATGAAGAAGAAGAACAGATTGAACATGTTGGAGATGAAGAACAAGAACAAAATGGTCGTGCTGGAGATGAAGAACAAGAACAAAATGGTCGTGCTGGAGATGAAGAAGAAAATCAAAATGGTCATGCTGGAGTTGAAGAACAAGAACAAAATGGTCGTGCTGGAGATGAAGAAGAAAATCAAAATGGTCATGCTGGAGTTGATGAACAGCGAATCTCACAAATTGAGAGGGATCAAGAAGCATCGTCATATTTCGAAAAAAAGCTTTCCTTGATGGGTGAAAATGGCGTCTCAAATTTCAGAGTGCAAGTTAAAAAAATGGCTCATAAGCTCAGAAAGAAATGGAATTTTCCATTTATATCGCGTCTCAAGAGACAAAGGGATTCTGTAAAGGGTAATGAAGATTCATTTGAGCTTCGTGAGAGAACCATGCCCGCACAATACCAGAGAGTGTCACATGTGAATATACAATCACAAGAGAGAGAATTTAACACTTTTTAGAGGGGGGAGCTGATCCTGGTCTGAGAAGGAGTTTACAATAATCAAATTGGGGAAAAAACCAAGATACACATCCAGCCGGGTGGGCGTAGTTTTCGGTAGTAGTTGGTTGGAAGTGGCTAGTTTGGTTTAGTATTCTGTTCATCATATTTTTTATGTATGGCTTGTTCTTCTTAATAGTTTGCTAAAATAATTTACTTAAAAATGTTGTTTCAGTAGAGGGCTTTCATAGTAGGTTAGGCCATTTTAACTCATTGTATTGACAATAGCAGTTGATTGAGAAGGCAGCGCAGATAACAATTTTCTTGGAATCTTTGTTGTACATGGATGTCTATCAAAAGTAGCAAAAATTGATCTGTTAGACAAGTCTAAAATAAATAGTAGGTACTAGTCTACGGTAGTTAGTGTGGCGTCAGCGCGTGTCTTAGGGGGAGGAAGAGAGATGTGTACCACCTCAAATACATCCTTTTGGGTGTAAACTTGACATCAATAGAATCACGTGCATACTCATCCGGACAACTTCTCTTTAAATAACGTTTGTGTATTACCCTACATACTAATACAAACTCCACTTTCTCCTTCTGCTCAGCTTCTGTACCACAATCTTGTGATTCTAGTTTGCATCATCTTCTTTTGTAATTGGAAGACACCATACATCAAAGCCTCAGCAGTTGGTGGACATCCAGGCACATATATATCAACAGGAATAACTCTATCACATCCTCTAACAACTGAATATGAATAATGGTAGTATCCACCACCATTAGCACACGATCCCATAGAAATAACCCACTTTGGATCTGGCATCTGATCGTAAACCTGTCTCAATGCTGGTGCCATCTTGTTGGTTAATGTTCCTGCAACAATCATGATATCTGATTGACGTGGTGAAGCTCTGAAAATAATACCCAATCTATCTTGATCGTATCTTGGTGCTGACACATGCATCATCTCGACGGCACAACATGCTAATCCAAAAGTAACTGGCCAAAACGATGATTTTCTAGCCCAGTTTGCTATAACATCCAATGAAGTTAATGCGTAATCTATTGGACTGGATGCGGTCTTTTCTGACATTAATGGGAAATCAGTTTGCAATGGTTTTGGAGTCAATTCTTTTGTAGAAACATTACGTTTGGATATGTGTTGTTGTTGTTGGTATGTTGGAAGTTGTGTAATGATGGATGGTGAAGCTGACTTGAGCGGCCTTATTGAGCCTAGTTGTCTAAGCATGGTTGTTTTGTTTAATGAGTACATTTGGAGCTTGCTTTTGTAATGTGATGTGACTTGAATATGTAGTGAAAATCTGATGTGCTTCTTCCTATCCGTGGTAAAAGGAATGTTCAGTGACTTCTATAAATGCTAAGCACAGTAGTAGTAACCTTGCTATACTGCTTGATGTGAACTGGGAAGTTGTTTTCAAAGAAAGAAAGAAAAAAAAATTTATTAAGTTTTGGTTTGTCTTTGTTAAGCAAAATTCAAAATTTGTTGATTGGACAGAAAAAATGAGACAAAATGTCAATGTCGCAAACATCACTTCTACGACATCGAAATTCTAGCTGCAAAATAATACGACACTCCCTTTTGGTAATACAAAGGAGTAAAGGGAGTAAGTCTTTTAAAACAACTCTTTTCAAGTACAGAATAGAACTTTCCACCCTTCACCTTGGATACTATATATATTTCTACTAGAATCTTCTTTTGCCTGTAGGTTGATACTTATAATCTCTATTGGTTTGGTCCACGCTACCTCTTGATACATGTAATTTTTACAACACACAGCTTCCTTACCCCCCTGAGATCAACGTCTATATAAATTCAAGTAAATTCCTTGCATTCTTCTTTTCAAATACTATTAGATCTTATACACACACAATCAATCAGCCATCAGATCTAACAATGAGTACCACCATACTAGCATTGTTCCCTACTGATGTATTGTATCAAATAATCTCACTCTTGGAGTTTTCCAACATCATCCAGATCATTTCTCAAGATGACCAATCCTTCTTGCAACTCCACCCAAGTTTGAAAACAGCAATTGGTAAAGTTATTCACGAGAAATCAGTCATCAAGTTCAATACAATGTACGAGGACTCCAGAAAAACTGACATTCCAAACGTCTACTACGATTATGATCCCCGATTTGAAACCAAGACCGATTGTAAAACCATGGTTGAGTTTTTGAAAATTGATCAATTTTGTGTTGATGAAGAAATTGAAGTTGAAATGGATGTGGTGTATAGAATTGACGCTATGACCGAAGTCCTCGACTTTACTGAATTTTTGCAAAAGTTGAGACCTAGCACTAGAACTAAATTGAGGCTTGACGTTACTGTGGCTGATGGTATTGCATACTTCATAACTCATCATATGAATCAAACACGCAAGTTCAATCTTCTTGGTCATTTGAAAGATCGGTTAACTGGTATCTCTGCCAATATTGCTTCAGTTTTTGGTTCGTATCAAGACTTGCAATTGGAACAATTTAAAAATGTTGACACTTTAGGATTTATCGATGGTGATGTCACAGGATCATTTGCAAACTTTAAAAATTTGACAACGCTTAAACTTGTCGGATTAAAGTACCTGTGGAGAAGAGATGATTTCGAATTCGATATATCTCAGTTGCCATTGACTTTGAAGAAGCTCGGACTTAGCCATTGTGATCGTATTTATCTCACTCCATCAGATAAAGAATTATTGAAAACAAAGCAATTCCCAACTATCGATGAATTTTCATTTCAATACGATCTGATGGCTCTTCCAATAGCAATATTCAGTGCTTTAACAATGATGTCTTATGCAGGGACTTATAGCATCAAAATCGATGCTCCTCGTCCTAAAATGTTTGTCCTTATTCAACATCTCGACGAAACCTTGTCGGAATTCATTGAAGAAAAAGAGTTTCGTTTAAAGTCATTGGTGGCAATCCAATGTGCTGACTCAAATCTCTTGCTGTTTGCAACTGAGGAATTGGCATTAACTCGTTGCTTGCAAATCACACCCATCGAGGGCTTATCTTCCAACTTGAAAATATTGTACTTGGCAGGAACAAGGATGAGCAACACCAATGAAATCTTTAGACACAATCTTTCCCAATTGACATATTTGAACTTGAGCGTAAACCACGATATCAAGTGGGAAGAATCAAATTTGGATTTTTCTCGATACACGAATTTGAGACATCTTGATTTGGGCTATACTGGAATTGGACAGTGTATTGATAAGTTTATCTTTCCTGACTCGGTGGAAACATTAATTTTGGATTCCAATGAATTGGCATCAGTTCTGAAAGTGTCTTTCCCTAGAAAATTAAAGTCTTTAGATTTGAACAATAATGAAATACGAAAGCTAATCAATGTGGCATTTCCAGATACACTTGAATTCTTAAATTGTTTCTATAACAAGATTGAAGAAGTTGATATTGCCAAAACCAACATCAAAACGTTATACTTGAGTTGTGGTGAATCCGACTTCACTTATCCTAAATTTACCAGTTCAATCAATTCGGTGCAATTTTTGAAATTGATTGGTTATGATGTTGCCGAGTTTCAATTACCGGATACTTTAATTGGTTTGGAATTGGAAAGCTGTAAGTTTGATAGCTTGAACTTTACTCCTAGGTCGAGTTTAAAGTATTTGAATGTTTGTGCCTGCCCCATATCTAATATCAACATCAGCTTCCCACCAATGCTTGAAGAAATCAACATTAATAAATGCGACTTGACTGGCATCCCGCCTTTGGTTGGAAGTTTGCAAAACCTAAAGGTTTTACGCATCCATTCAAATCCCATGAAAGTTGCAACTTGTAAATTTACCACAACATCAATTGAACACTTGTCTCTATCAACAAACCAGATTGAAGATGTTGATTTGCAATTTCCAGAGAATACAACAACAAATTTAAAGGTTGTTGCGTTTAATGATAACAAGTTGACGAAGTTTTCAATGACAAATATTGGTCATGAAAAGAATGGAGTCCAACATGCAAACTTGCGGGAATTGTGGTTGATTGGTAACAATTGCATAAAGGAAGATGAAAAGGATGCATTTGTGGCATCATTGCCAGCGTCGTTGAAGTACTTGTGGTTAATTGATAGCAAAATCAATTGGATTCATTCAAGGGACCATATGCCCCAAAATGAGTTCTCAGATGCTATGTTTGTAAAGTATGTTCCATTAGATATGTATTATGGGAACTAGTATGTTGGTGATGGTGAATAAAGGTTGCAAGAGTTTCTCTTTCCGTTAACTGTATCAACATCGTCTTTGTAGAAAATTGTGTCGCAGTTTTGCGACTTCGACATCCTCAAAAGAATTCACCACACCAGAACATCCATTTCACTCTCTCTCCCTCCCACCCCTGGCACACCAAATGAGAATGCTCAAACGCAACACACTCTTAATCTCCTGTGAAAAATTCTGTTGCCTATTTGCATCTCTCTTTCCCAAACTATTCGTTTCCGGAATAATTACATGGTCAATCTACGTCATGTTCTTTATCATTGCCCCCAAATACATTGAATCACAAGCATCCTTCTACATACAATCAAGTATCGTTCTTCTACTATGCATCCTCAGCATGATTTCCTACTTCAGAACTATACATAGTGGACCGGGGTCACCATTGGATTACCCACAGTTGAAAATCACCAATTATTCCGAAAACCCATTCGCTGAAGCCACCTCCATACCACGAGATGCTAGTCCAAGACCAAACCAAGAACCACCGGAATTTATGACTGTGCATACGTTGAAACTTGGAGGCAATCAGGGGTTCCGATACTGCAGTAAATGCAACTGTTGGAAACCTGATCGCACGCATCATTGTTCGAAACTGGGGAAATGCATATTGAAAATGGATCATTATTGTCCTTGGTTCTCGATATGTATTGGATATTTCAATTATAAGTTTTTCGTTCAGTTTTTGATGTATACTTCAGTCTACTGTTGGGCATTGTTTGGCATTACGTTTCGGGTCTTGTATGATATTTTGGCGACGGATAAGTATAAGGAGGAGTATCTTTCGATAAACATGATTTTATTGTGTGTGTTGGCATTGACTTTTGGGATTTCGTTAACTTTATTCTCATTGTTTTCAATCTTCATGGTATTTAAGAATACAACAACGATTGAGTTTCAAGAACAACGATGGAATTATCGTGGTGCTGATCGATACAATTATGAATTCGATGCAAATGGGAAACAAAAGAAGTTGACAAATATTTTCGATCTTGGATGGAAACAGAATTGGAAAGAAGTGTTTGGTGAGAGTGTCGTGACTTGGATATTGCCAATTTCAGTTACTGAGAAAGTTGCAAACTCAGGATTCAATAATGGAATCAATTTTAGGATCAATGAGGAAGTGTATAAGAAATGGTGCAATAACGCTGAGTTGCAGAACCAGTTGAATGAGCAATTGTCGAATTTCAAAGATAGGGTAAGAAGAGAAAGGGAGAGTTATGTAGAGGTGTAGATAAATAATTGTTTTTGCATTTGGTAGCGAAGAGCCGTATGGAAAGAAAAATTTCCACCGACATTTTCCCAAGGTAAACAAAAAAAGAAAAGAAGAGGTAGAGATAATCACCAGCATCGAATAGTTCACAGTCCACCCGAACTTTACACTCATTTACATTATTTACATTACAATGTATACGCAACTCCCCTTTGACGAGCTCAAAGTCGATCCGACGCAAAAGAAAAGAATCGCTTATTTCTACGATGCCGATATAGGAAACTACGCATACGGAGCCGGCCACCCAATGAAGCCCCATCGTATAAGAATGGCCCACTCGCTCATAATGAACTATGGGCTCTACAAGAAAATGGAAATCTATCGTGCCAAGCCCGCCACCAAGCAAGAAATGTGTCAATTCCACACTGATGAGTATATTGATTTCATTAGTCGAGTGTCACCTGACAATTTGGACATGTTTAATAAGGAAAGTGTCAAGTTCAACGTTGGTGATGATTGTCCTGTGTTTGATGGGTTGTTTGAGTATTGTGGAATCAGTGGTGGTGGGTCGATGGAAGGTGCGGCAAGATTGAATCGAGGTAAATGTGACATTGCTATAAATTATGCTGGTGGGTTGCATCATGCAAAGAAGTCTGAAGCTTCGGGGTTCTGTTACTTGAATGATATTGTGTTGGGTATAATTGAATTGTTGAGGTACCATCCGAGAGTATTGTACATCGATATTGATGTTCATCATGGAGATGGAGTTGAAGAGGCGTTCTACACTACTGATCGAGTAATGACATGTTCGTTTCACAAGTATGGGGAGTTTTTCCCGGGAACTGGTGAATTGAGAGATATTGGAGTTGGAAAGGGGAAGTACCACGCTGTTAATGTCCCATTACGAGACGGTATTGATGATGCAACATACAAGTCGATTTTTGAACCGGTGATTTCCAAGATTGTTGAATGGTATCAGCCATCAGCTATTGTTCTACAATGTGGGGGTGATTCATTAAGTGGTGATAGATTGGGTTGTTTCAACTTGTCGATGGAAGGACATGCAAATTGCATAAATTTTGTCAAGTCACTCAATATCCCATTGATGGTGTTGGGAGGTGGTGGATACACCATGAGAAATGTGGCTAGGACCTGGGCTTATGAGTCGGGTTTATTGAACAATGTCAAGTTACCGGCAGAATTACCATATAATGAGTATTATGAGTACTATGCACCAAATTATTCCTTAGAAGTACGTCCATCCAATATGTACAATCAAAACTCACCTGAGTTCTTGGACAAGATCATGACTAGTATTGTTGCCAATTTGGAAAATACCAAACATGCACCATCCGTGCAAATGAATAATGTGCCTAATGATCCTGAGGATTTGGGTGATGTTGAAGAGGATAATGCTGAGGCAATTGATACTAAAGGAGGATCAGAAATGAGTCGGGATGCGCAAATACAACCGGAAAATGAGTTTTACGATGAAGATGATAAAGATGCAGGAGAAAAGAATATAGAGGAGAATGGTGTTAAGGAAAACAATGGAGAGGGAAGTAAAGTTGAAGAGAAGGAGGATGTGAATATGGATGGCGATGACACGCAGAACAACACCATTGAAGAGGATAAAACGAAAGATGAAACAAAAGATGAAACTGGAGATGTTTCAATGTTGACAGAAGAAGAGTTGAAGGAAATTGAATCTATGAATGAGGAAGCTTTAAAGAATGAGTAGATTTTAATAAAATGATAGTGTATTATTAAAGTAACCCTTTTTAGTAAGAAGCTATTCTTCTATCACTCCGTTTGGATAATCACTCCACAAATATCCCAACACAAAAGAGAGTTGGAGGAGAGAAAAAAAAAAAATAGTTACCACGAGATCCGCTCCGAGGAGGCGTTACATTACCCTCGGCAGAAAACGCATTACATACACTAAGTAGCATATTGTTATTCAACGGCGAGTATTTATCCGTTGAAAGTGCCCTTCCCGCTTCATCCATATTTTTCACTGTTTAGTATTTTTTGCCTAAAAATAATATCGAATGATCATTCACAACTTTATATTGCCAAGTTTATCACCACTCAAAGTATACAATAGACTAACAATTGCATCTAAGTTGTACACATCCCTAGTACTTCTACCGAACTTGCATCAACAGAAACGACACATATCGAAAATGTCAGAGACAACCACGCAACATAAGGAATCTCAATTCACAATCAAGTCGTGTCGTGATTTACCATCTGCTCGTTTCCCTGAATATATCAAGTCGCCACATAATCGATTATACAATATAGCATGGAGGGAAAGACCACTTTCAAATGTGTTTTTAGTAAAGAAACCATGGGAATCTAGTGTGCGTGATGCAATGATTGAATTGATAAACCATTTGCATATGAATTACCCCTGTGTCAATGTAATTGTTGATGAAAATGTTGCTGACGAATTAAAGAGTGAAACGTTTAGTGTTGATAAGCAATTGGATTCTTCAGTGAAGCATGTCATTTATACTGGTTCCAAAAAGGAGATTATTGGCAAGACTGATTTATTAATTACACTTGGTGGGGATGGTACCATTTTACGAGGTGTTTCTTTATTTTCCAATGTTCAAGTACCACCAGTCTTGTCATTTGCAATGGGTACGTTGGGGTTTTTGTTGCCATTTGATTTCAAGAATTGTATGCTGTATTTTGCTTTAGTTTATGAAAATCGAGCTCAAGCGTTGCATAGAAACCGATTGGAGTGTCATGTGGTTAGAAAAGCCGATGCCAAAGTATGTGAACAAGCAGAACGAGAAGAAGGTGAAGTTGCTGCCGTTAGGAATAAAAAGAGGAGACTAGTTGCTGAAATGGAGGATAGTAGTGATGAGGATGGAGATTTGGTTATTCCTGAGAATCAAAGTATGATTCATGCAATGAATGATATTTCAATCCATCGTGGAAGTTCACCCAATTTGACATCGTTGGATATTTACATTGATAGGGAGTTTTTCACAACTACTTATGCCGATGGAATAATCTTTTCCACTCCAACTGGTTCAACTGCATATTCATTATCAGCAGGAGGATCAATAACTCATCCAGCAGTGGCATGTATTTTGCTTACTCCGATTTGTCCTCGATCACTTTCATTCCGGCCATTGATCTTGCCTTGTACATCAGATATTATGGTGCGATTATCAAAGACCAATCGTAGTTCATTTATTGAGTTGACCGTTGATGGTATTAGTCAACAAGATTTACATCCAGGTGATGAATTACATATAACTTCAGAAACAGTTGTGGCTGCAAATAATAGTATAAAGAAACAAAAGAAAAGCAATGGAGAAGCTGTACACAACAATAACGATGGAATTGAGTATAGTGATAAGAATGGTATATGGTGTGTTGCTACTAATCAAAACCAATGGTCAAAAGATTTAAACAGTTTATTGGGATTCAATAGTTCATTTAAAGGACAGCATAAGAAGAAGCTGCACCTATAGGAGAAAGAAAGAAAAAAAAAAAAAAAACACTAGATATGATACTTGTGGTGTGTGTATGGTATAAATGAGATATTACGAAGAAGTAACCAGACTGGAAATTAGTCATGTCGTCGTAGCTTAATCTCTTTATTATGAAGCTGAAGCCCGTTTTTGGTTGTAAAAGCAAACGGAGTCAATCTCAATGTCGTGTCACATTCTCTAAAAAATTGACACGACATAGGATAGATGGGGTGTAAGACAATCCATTTTTTTTACACCCCTTTGTCTGTGGGAGAAGAAAAAAATTTTCTCTCTATTTTTGTGTTAAAGGCTTTTGAGATTTTCAAAGATTTTTATTTTTCGAAGAAAAAGGGGGTGCAGAAAATTTAGTTGAGAGTGAATGACGAGGGTGACTAAATAACCTAAAAAGTATATGCTGGCCGGCTGGTTGGTTGGTTAACTGTAATGCGAGTCTCTAAAATTTGTATGATGCTGTATTTGATATGTGCTTCTTCTACTTTCCATGTGTGAGTCAAGGGGGTGGTGAAAGATAGTCATTATGGGGTGTAATTTTTTTGGTTTTTTTGTTTTTCTAGATTTCCATAACAAATAAAAGTCACACCCACACACACACAAAATGTCAATTTTACACCCCCTGCTGGAAAAAAAACAAGAGACAGAATTACGTAATCGTACAGCTTCTGCTTTGTCGGTTATTACGTAATTATAAGGTACTACTACTACTCCCCACAAATATTGTTTGGTCTTGTGGTGAAAACGTATCCTAAGACATAGAAGACACTATGTAACCTATATAGAATAGAGTGAGAAGTCACGTGTTAAGCAGAATGGCTAAGTCCCGGTGGTTCTTTTTTCTTTTCGTATTGCATAAAGATGTCTGTTTTTTCTGGGGATAATGCTGGTCCAATGTGTTGCAAGAAAAGGAAAATAGAATCTGCTATCTAGTAACCCAATCAAAAGAAAGAGTGGTCTCATGTAGATTACGTAGTTGATATAGGTTGAAATAAGAGAGACAGTATGATAGGGTACATTAGATGTTTATAAAAGAGACTAAACTAAGTAAGCTAGTTTTGTATTAATTCTATATTTTCAAAATTTGATTGGTTTATTGATTTGGTATGTCGTAAAAATATACAGATTTAAAATATTTCTTTAAACACGAATAAAAAATATAAAATAAAATATAAAATATAAAATTGAATATAAAATTAAATATAAATATAAAATATATATAAAATATAAAAATATAAAAATTAAATTAAACGACAAACACACCAAAAAAGAAATTTTATAAAAACATTTTAAAAAAAAATGCTCAATAATCACACACCCCACCTCAACTTATTTTAAGACAATATATATATATATATTCTAACAGATACACTTACTATTACATATATCAAACACTAAGAATTACATACTACTAGTATTTATCGTCTGTATATATACTAATGGTGTAGTGTCCCTGCTGTAATTTTTGACAACTCTGCCTCACCAAAAATAAAAAAATAAAATAAACTAAACTTAACACAAAAATCTTTTTTATTTTTTATTTTCAGTTTCTTTATTTCTGTTGTTCTTTTCTTTTGGAGACAGAGAGAGAGAGAGAGAAACCAAAAGAAAAAGGAAAAATTATCAACCAAAAGACAAAAAAACAAAAGACAACCAGACAACCAGACAACCAAGTCGAGGATACTTTTTGCAACAGCACCAACGGATTTCAGTATACAGAGTACATCAAACAACACAACTCTGATATACTATTCTGATACATATATACATATATACATCATTTATCCAAAACATCTAAAAGTGTGTGTGATTATATAAGACTCACCTCATTACTCAACAACACACATTTGTATTAACCCAACACCCCAGTCTGACTAAAACACTTTTACCATGTATAATCCTTCCCACTCAATTGTTGTTGGGAATAAACAACCACCTCCACCTACTTTGAATGGAGGTATTCATCCCCAATCAAACTCTGGTGTTGCACCACCACCACCTCAACAACAACAGCAACAACAACAGCAACAATACCAGCAACAACAACAACAACAACCTCATGCTACAGGACCAGGAATGATTGTTGCTGCAGCTCAAGCTACTGCCAACCAACAAGCAGTAGCACAGGCTCAAGCACAGGCCCAAGCTCAAGCACAAGCTCAGGCTCAAGCTCAAGCTCAAGCCCAAGCCCAAGCCCAAGCCCAAGCTCAAGCTCAAGCTCAACAAGCTCAGGCAAACCCAGCTGCAACTGCTCTCAGTGAAACCACTTCCTCCACTTGGTTAGCAATTGGATCCTTGGCTGAAAGCTTGGGAGATTTCGACCGTGCAATGTCTGCATACGACTCGGCCTTGAGACACTCACCAAACAATCCTGAAATTTTAACTAAATTGGCTAATGTCTACCGTTCCAAAGATGTGTTTTTCAAAGCAGCAGAGTTGTATGAACAAGCACTTAATTTTAATCCTGAAAATGGTGAAACTTGGGGTTTATTAGGACACTGTTATTTAATGTTGGATGACTTGCAAAGAGCTTATGCTGCTTATCAAAGAGCCTTGTACTATTTGGAAAATCCCAATGTACCGAAATTATGGCATGGTATTGGTATTCTTTATGATCGATATGGTTCTTTGGAATATGCTGAAGAAGCATTTGTTCGTGTTTTGGAATTGGATCCTAATTTCGAAAAAGCTACGGAAATTTATTTCCGATTGGGTATCATTTACAAACATCAAGGTAAATTACAACCAGCATTGGAATGCTTTCAATATATTTTAAACAATCCTCCTCCACCATTGACTCAACCAGATGTTTGGTTTCAAATTGGATCAGTTTTGGAACAACAGAAAGATTGGAATGGAGCTAAAGAAGCTTATGAAAAAGTACTACAAGTTAACCCCCAACATGCAAAAGTTTTGCAACAATTGGGTTGTCTTTATTCTCAAGCTGAACTGAATCCACCAACTCCAGGTCAAAGTAATGGTTCCTCTACTACTCGTCATGAACCTTTTCAACAAGATTTAAATATCGCATTGAAATATTTGACCCAATCTTTGGAAATTGATTCTACTGATGCTCATTCTTGGTACTACTTGGGTAGAGTTCATATGATTAGAGGTGATTTCAATGCAGCATATGAAGCATTCCAACAAGCTGTCAATCGTGACTCTAGGAACCCAACTTTTTGGTGTTCTATTGGTGTCTTGTACTATCAAATTAGTCAATACCGTGATGCATTGGATGCTTATACTAGAGCCATTAGATTAAACCCATATATCAGTGAAGTTTGGTATGATTTGGGAACCTTGTATGAAACTTGTAATAATCAAATTAGTGATGCTTTAGATGCCTATAGACAAGCTGAACGATTAGATCCAGGCAATCCTCATATAAAGGCAAGATTGGATCAATTGATTAAATATCAACAGGAAGGAAATACTCATGCTCCTCAACCTCCACCATCTATTCAACAACCAAGATTACCTCAAGGAATGGTTTTGGAAAGCAATCAACAACCAGGTCAACAAGGGCTGCCTGGTGGTGCTCAACAATTGCAAAGTGGTCAAGCTCCAGGGCAACCTTTTGGCCAGCCACAGCAGCAGCAGCAGCAGCAACCACAACAACAACAGCAGCCACAACCACAACAGCAGCCGCAGCAAGCTCCACCTCCACATCAGTTTGCTCAGCAAGCTCCACCTCACGCAAACAATGAGACACAGCAAGGTCCGCCTCAATTGAGTGCAGGAAACCATCCTGGATCACAATTGCCAGGTCCACCTCCACCACACCAGCAATTGCCTCAGTACCAGCAAGGACAACCAGGAACAGCAGCAGGTCTTTCTCAGTATCAAAGCTCGAATACAAGTCAACAACAGCAAGCGCCTCCGCAGCAAGTTCCAATACCCCAACAGCAAGCTCCAGCTTATGGCCAACAGCCTACTCACCAGCCGCAACCACCTATTCAAGTGAACCAAAGTGAGCCATCACAACCGAGTCCTGCATTACCTGCCTTGAACAACTCGAATCCGCCAAGTACTGCAAATATTGAAACAAAACCAGCTTTGGAAGCTAATTCTAATGAGGTGAAGGAGGAGTCCAAGAAGCATCTAGAGAAGGAAAGTTCTGTTCAAGTTGCGAAATCTGAACCACAAGTGCAACAGGAGACTCCAGTGCCAACGCCTCGTCCTGAAGAGCCAGCACCTGCTGAAAGGCAAGAGACTGAAAAGGAGAAAGAAGCTGTTCAACAGGATCAAGATGTTGAAATGAAACCGGAGGAGGATCAACCTGAAGCTGCCACGTCACCAGCAATTGATGCAGGTGCAAATAAAGCCAACAGTCCTAATGGGAAACATGACTTGGAAGACAAAGAAGATTCAGATAAAGTTTTGAAAAAGAAGGATGTTGAAGAGAAACCGGCAACTGAAGCCGATCAGGCAAACAGGACAGAAGAGTCATCAAAGCCAATCCAAGAGGAGGTTAAGATATCAACAACGTCTGGAGTTGAACCGTCTGATCCATCTGCCCAACAACCAAACCCAGGAACTCCTGCATCTGCTGATGTGCCACCTGTACCTACTGAAGGTTCCACCTCATCGGTGCCTCGTTTTTCAAGTAATGTGACTGGCAAAGAGGCCGAGAAGGAGGAAGAGGATGTAAATCCTAACGACCCTGATGAAGTTGTGTCTGGTGCTATCCCCGCTGGAAAGAAAGACAAGAGTGATCGTGATGGCGAAGGTGAGCCGGTTGTGCAGGACCATCATCATGCGGGTGAAACCTCAGCAAGAGAGGAAAAGCATGAAGAAGAGCGCAAGAAATCTGAAGCTGAGGAAAGTGAAAAGAAGGTTGAGGGTGAAAAGAAGGATGATGTTGAGAGTAAAGATGACGGTGCAAAAGAGCAAGATGGCGATGCTTCTGCTCCTGATGCTAAAGAGAAGGAAAATACTGAACCTCCAATGAGACAAGTTGAAGAAGATGAGAATTATGACGATGAATAAGCAAAAGACATTTTGATGGACTAGTCCATCTTTATATTTTTTTCTTTTATACATTTTATTGTATCAATAAAGATATGTATTATTACATATGACTTTGTAGCCATTCCCTGTGCGTGCCTTTTTCCTCTACTGTGGGAAATTGCCTGGTATATTCGTGAGATTATTAATCAACGATTCACTCACTTCAGCCAACGCACCACCATCAGCACCGTCCCCACTTTCATCATCGCTTCCACTGCCGTTTCTCCCCTCTTGTAAAAGACTTGCCGTCAAGCTTTTGAAAAACCCAAGATCATGAGTATCAACCAGAACGATACGTGACATTTGCTTCACTTTTTTCCTCGCCATGTAAAGTTGCGGCAACTCCTTGCCAATGGCAACAAGCACCAATCCGACAATGTTGGCAATAAGTATGCGTTTATCTATATGTAACTTGTCATATGCAATGAAATGCTTTCTAAGTAATGGAACTATCAAAAGACCAACTTTGGAAGCTAAATATGGCCAGAATATTGTTGTTAGTGTCTTGATTATGATTCCATTTGACGCTAGGGGTGAAGAATAGTCGAATCGGAGACATGCCCATGTGAATTTGACATTTGATATCAATTTCAATTTCATGTACTTGAGCCATGTGTGGCGGAGTGCGTGCATGTAGATGATTTGTTTCTGAGCAAATTTAACCCAGGTGGAAACCATGGGGATGTTGAATGATGATGATGATGATGATGATGTACTACTTGCGTCGATTCGTTTATCGATGTTGTGGTAAATTTTGCGGTTCCGTGTTGTGATATCATTCAATTGACTATTCAAATCTTCCAATTGATCAATTTCCGACTCACTTAGACTATTTGCAATTGTTCGTGGTCTTGATTCCATAGTAAGGTTGAAATATGCTCGATTGAATGAAAGACGATAAACGAGATCATATATCCATCGCAATGGCACCAACATTGAAATTATATTGTTTGTAGATAGGAAGTCGATATTTCTCAACGGGTTCATTATGGTGAACCCATGTTGAAGTCCAGAAGCGACATCAGTTTTCACATTGCTGTAAATGGCACGAAATAAAGCATGATCCCCAATGGATGAAATGTATGCACTAATCATAAACTCAGTAACCAACGCACTAGGAAACTCGTCATCGCGCTTGCCGAAAATTAACTTGAATATCGACGATGATCTAGCCCGATACATGACAATTGGCAATACTGGAATACGAGAAAATTTCAATGGATCAATTAACCCCTGTACCAAAGCTTGTTCTAAATTGTCAACGGCATATGAAGCAGAGTTGCCAAATAGCAATTTCGATAATGACGAGTACGTGCTTTGTGACTTGAGCAAGGATTTACGTGTCAATAACCGTATCAATAAAGGTGCAGGAATAATCTTGTCCATCATTTTCAAACCTACACTAGTTAATCCAATGTATCCCAATGACGCAATACCTGTAAGTGCCGATGTGATTCCAAGAAATACGGTACCATATCGGACTAACTTTGCAGTTGTCGATTTCAAAGCCGTGTGGAGAGTGAGTAGCAATGACCTTTTCATTGAAAACATGATCCATTTCTTGCATTGTGGACATGGTGCTAAGATGTAGACGAGAGTTTCCTTAGAGTGGGGAATCACTCCACTACTATGGCTGCTTCCGCCACTTGAATGTGTTGAATTCTGATCATGAGCTAAATCCTGCTCATCTCCAAATGATCCATTATCACTATCCTCATCAGTCTCATCTTCATTATTAGTAAATGTCGTTATATTGTTAAACCAACTCTCCAAAGCCAGAGCCGTTAAATCTATTCTGATTGTCGTGTTCCCAGTATTAGCAGGTGCTTGGCCTATGCCTATATCACCAGCATGTTCCTGATGCATTCTTGACAATAAGGATGAGTCGGCACGTTCTGTAGTTGCATGAATCACACGTAATTTACTAGGAGGAATGGTGTCAAGCCAGTCTAACAAGCATCTTCGATGGCAAACTAATGAACATGTCGAGCATGGTTTTAACATATCTTTAGCATCATGGATAGTGCCAAAGGATGGGATATCGATATCAGTTCCCAAGCAGAAACAGCATGAGTCGGATGATTCTGTGTTTTCGGTAGGATCTATGCTCGTCATTATGGGGAGATTATGAAAGCTCTAGCAAATCTGGGGCAGAATCACAAGCTGAAAAATGAACATTTTGCGGATTTATTTTTTTTTGTTGGGGAAATCACGTGAATAAACAAGGGTCTAAGAGGAAATCTACAACAGTTTACAACTAAGGCATCTCTTTTAATACAGGGGGTGTCTCTAGTTGATCTACTAACACAACTGAATCACTCACAATTTGAAAGTTTTTGCCAATTCCAAACCTTTAGCAAAATGATACAACCTAGCATCAACAGAACATCCTTCCTTTTCACACATCTTTTCCATTTCTTCCAACAAGTTCTCCAAAGGAAGAGTAAAAGTCTCTATAAACTCATTATCTTCCAATTCTGGCACTGGGTTTTGATTCTTCGGATCTTTCAAATCGATATCAACATGAGCCAAAACCATATTGGCATTAGTCAAACCTGGGTCACTAAACATAATCAGCGACTGTTTGCGGAATTTGCCATGGTATCCAGTCTCTTCAAGTAATTCTCTAACTGCGGTACTCTCTATCGTCTCTTTAGGATCAACTAAACCGGCCGGTAATTCAATCAATACTTTCTCACAAGGTGGACGAAACTGTTTCACCAATACCAATTCCTTGGCTTTATTTTCGTGATGTAATATAGATACTATAGATACTGCGTCGACGTTGGTAGTTTCGGATCTGGTGGTTCTAACGGCCATTTCCCATTGCTTGGGTTTACCATCGGGGTCATTGTATTCAATCTTTCTAGTTTGGATCCATTTGCCTTGTTGCAAAGGTTCAATTGCTGTTACTCTTGCCTTGTATGGAGAAGCTTTCGATGACATTGTACGTGTAAGTGCTCTTCTAAGCATAAAAAGAATTGGCAGAGAAAAGGTGGGTTGATTGCTTTTCTAAGGAAAATTGCAAATCCGAGGGAGAGAAAATTCCCGAGCGCATCAATCTATTACACATCATAAAGAGACACTGATCAGTGGCAGACACATCGCTTCACATCTTCCTGTCACATACACTCTATAGCCCCTTGAATATGACCCAACAAGATGAATTAAACCAAATCAAATCGAAAATTCAAGAACACTTGGTGGCATCAGGAAACTATGATCTAATCAACAAACAACTCAAACTACAGCTATACGAAAGTGGATGGTATGATAAAGTTGCCCAGATTGCAAATGATAGACTAAATGAAGGTGGTGATAAGAAGAAATTGGAAACAAAGAACTTGAGTGATTTGTATGCATATGTTAGGCCAAAGGCTGAAGAATCGATACCGCCTGAAGTGAAGGAAAATATAAAGAAAAAGATTGAAGAGTATTTGGATGGAATTATACAGTGATGATGGGAAGAGGTGCTTTACATGTAAATAAACAGTATACAAATACACAAGAGCTTTTTAATTCCTGTCTAATCAGTTTTAGGCTTTCTCTTTTGTTGAAATTTGGTAAAAGCTTCAAATCCAATACCACCAAACACCAACAAAACGCCAATCCACTGCTTAATATTCAAATAATGGCCAAAAAGCACCACACTCAACATCATACTCAACATTTTCCTCGTCACGGTTGCCGTTATCAATACAATTGAGTCAAAATGTTCCAATATGATGAATATAAACACTTGTCCTATAGCCCCACATCCGGCAAAAACGACAACATCATAAAGTAATTGTGGATATCTTTGGATAAAGTTGTAAGTATGGCTAATCTCTGATCTTTGAAATAGGACAATGTATCCAGCAGTAAGGACAAAGATAAACAAGTTTAAAACGCACATCAATTTGGCTCCGGTGAATTTTCTCTTTAGTGGGATTTTGAACAATTGGTCCTGGGTGGAATTTGTCAACCCGTCAAGCAACATGCTTCCGATTAAATAAGCCAATCCCAAAGCTGTATTTCCATCATTAATCTTTTTACTCTCTTTAGAATGAGCCAAGGTAAATATCGTCACTCCCAAAGTGACCATCAGTGCAACAACATACTTAAACAATGGGAATCTAGTCTTGTATAACGTGAAATGGACAAACATTACCGGGATCAATTTACACGATTTAGCCAACAAATACGCCAAGTAATCCAAGTGCGTTAATGATTTATACCCTACTGGCGATGCAACACTCGAACAAATGGATATTAAAACCAATGACTTGAACACCAGCCACCCTTGTTTCCCATTCTGGGTGAATACGTCAAATGGAGATGACTTTTCCGTCAATACTGTGTATATCAATCCAACAATCGATGCAAGCAAAGCTTGAACGGTGTTGACTATTAGTGGTGCTCGAAAGAATTCATTGTCGCCATAGGGAGTAGTGTTGATACGTTCTTGCAAGACGGACCATGTAAGGAACGTACTATATAGACCCAAGACACATATTGCTAATGACAATGCCAGTCCTTCCTTCTTCATAAGCGGTTTGTTGTGGAGGAATAACTGGTTCTGATTAAGTCCAATTTTTCAGTTCTACGCGTTGTAAATTTTTGAACAACTCATCAAATTATGCTTTACATCTCTATTCCTACAGTATCTACTTACGACCACCGAATATACCAAAGAACCCACGCTTCTTCGTGTCTTCGGCACTGGAATCGGTTGATGGGGTGGGTGCTTGTGCAGGTTGCACAGATTCCGCTTCAGGCAGTATATAATTGAATGCAATATCAAACAACACTGGTTTACACATTACTGGCTCGATGTTGTCAAGATTAATCACCTCCAAGCCAATAGGAAACTTTCTTGTATCTTCAATGGTATATTTCGCGCATGCTGCTTTCTTTCCTTGTTCGAATTGGGCACTAACTTGAGCTTGTAAAACTTTCTTCTCCACTTGCGCCTTGAAAAGAGCAACTTGGGAATTGGAGCTAACCTCGAATGGAAAGTCAACTTTGTAAAAATCGCCTTGGTTCTCTAACTGTTTGTTGATATGGTTGTAGATCTTTAAACTTTCGGAAAATCGATTGTTAAATTGATATGACTCGGCAATAATGACATTTTTTTGACTTTGGTAAAACTTTTCCAAATTCTCTAGCGAGTAATATAAATCTTCATCATTGTAAACACCTGGAAGCTCTTTCAACTCGTCAACGAGTTTAATCACACCGAGGTAAATTCTAATGATATCTTTGTTATCTTCAACATTATTATGAGCTGCCAATTGTCCCACCAACAACAAATCTCTCTTGAGTTTTGTAAAGAGCAAGTTGTAGTTGATGTAGGTTAACAAGATTGCTCTATCTTGAACCTTTTCCATATCATCATCATCTTGATTTTTCAGAGTATCTTCTTTGTGCAACTCCAATATACTAATCCAAGATGCAATTACGTGATCAAACTGGTTGGCATCGTTGTAATTCAACCACTCCTTGTTACCTGTCAATTCCTGAATTTTGTATGCGAGTTCGTCGTTGTAAATTGTGGCAACATGACCTCTCCAATCAACTTCTTTTTGCAATTGAACCGATGACGAGATGTCTTTGGTGAACAGTGGGTCAATCAAGCTAAGAACAGGTGATATTTCAGGGAAGGAGTTCTCATGGCAATACTTTCTTGATAAAGTTTTCAAATCCGTTGCTGGTACATTATCCAATTGCGATGCTGCCAAATTTAAGGAAGGATCAACGGTGTTTTCAAGAAGTTCAGTACACAATGTCTTGTTGAAAGATTCCTTATCGCTATCTTGTGCATTCAAATAATCCAAACTGCATTTAGCTATTGAAAATGCATTCAATGCTTTTGACCATTGTTTTCTGGTTATTGACAATTGCCCAGCAACCAACGCAGCATAAATATACACCTCTATGCGAATTTTTGTATTGGCTTCACCATTTGTCAACTTTATCAAGTTATCGACATGGAATAAAGCTCTCTTCATTTTCGTTTTCAAAAGAGTTGTGTATGAAGATGATTTCTCACTATTGATGTCCAATTTAGCTTTAATCTCATGTGCATACAACATATCTCTCTCGGCTAAAAGTAACTCGAGCAAACCATAATCCTTGTTCTCATCATACTGTTGAGGGGTAATTTTCGAAGTTTGTACCTTTGCACTGTAATTTTTGGTATCCTTGGTGACCAAATTTAGATCACGACGTAATTTAAGAATTCTCTTGTTGGTTCTTGTTCTTTGTCTTTTGAAATCATCGGCTGTCACTAAATAAGCACTCAAACGAGCACCCAATGTAGTATTAAGAACTGACTCCATCCTTTGCTGAAAATGCAAGCGTTCAGTGAGCTCAACTGTTCAATGTTCAATGAAATTTTTTTTTTTCGTTCTTCAGCGCTTCATTTTACGACGACACTTTACACACGACATTTGGACAAAACAGGGTTTAGTGTGGAACAGTAGTATTGAAGAGACATAGAGAGATCTACAATTACAAATTGCATTGGCATACAACTCTAGCATGTGCTGGAAAGGCTTTTTCATTGGACTTGAAAGTATCAGTGTCCACAATGGTGCCGTGTCGGCGCTATGAATGAATTTCTATCACAAAACTGTAACCACCATTCTTCCACTGACAAATGCAAAATGATGTCATTATGAGTTTCATGTGCGCTTGCCCTTTTGGGTAATGTTCCGAGCTAGTCACCTCGGAGTACCGTTGGCATTCCATTCCAAAAACTCTTCTCCCTCCTATTGTATGTGTGGCGTCAAATCTTTTCTTTTTTTTGTTTCTTGCTGCTGTCAGAGATTTTGTCACATACCGAACGGCAAAATAATGGCAAACGGCAAATTTTGGAATTAGCAACTACATAATTAATAATAATATAAATAGTTGTTGAAATCACTCGACAATTTAATTCAACCACACATTTCTTTTCACTACATATTAATTAAACAAACAAACAATTATGTCAGCTCAATTGAAAGTCAACACAACTGAATTCACCTTAAACACCGGCGCTAAGATCCCCGCTGTTGGATTGGGAACGTGGCGTGCTAGTGAGAAAGATGCCGCTTACAACTCTGTTTTAACTGCATTGAAGAACGGTTACAGACACATTGACACTGCTGCTATCTATGGAAATGAAGAAGAAGTTGGTAGAGGAATTGCCGCTGCAAACATCCCAAGAGAGGAATTGTTTGTTACTACTAAATTGTGGAACAAAAAACACAAGGATGTTGAAGCTGCTTTGGATGAATCATTGAAGAAATTGGGTCTCGATTACATTGATTTGTATTTGATCCATTGGCCAGTTTCAACTGACCCTGAAACTGACAAGCCATACACTGATCACGATTTCGTTGACACTTGGAAGACTTTACAGAAGATTTACAAGGAAGGTAAAAAAGTTAAGGCCATTGGTGTTTCAAACTTTACGGTTAAGAAGTTGGAAAAACTTTTGAATGCTGACGGCGTTGATGTTGTGCCAGCTGCTAACCAAATTGAAGCTCATCCATTATTGACTCAACCTGAATTGTACGACTACTTGAAGTCAAAGAATATCGTATTGGAAGCTTACTCACCATTGGGCTCTAGTGAATCCCCATTGTTCAAGAACAAGACCATTACTGACATTGCTGAGAAGAATGGTGTTGAACCAGCACAAGTTTTAGTCTCATGGGCTGTACAAAGAAACACTGTTGTTTTGCCAAAGTCTGTAACTGACTCAAGAATCATCTCCAACATCAAGACATTCACTTTGAGTAAGGAAGATTTTGAAACTTTGAACAAACTTTCTGAAAAGGATGGTGTTGTTAGAACTTGTGACCCAGACTTCAACAGCTTCAAAGATTAAGCAAACAAAAAAGTGTAGATTTATATTATAGATTAATAGAATATACATGATTTTATATGCATTTGCTATTGTAAAACTTGTGTCTGTGAAGGTTTTAAATATCTGGCGCTTAGCAGTATATGTCCCTTTGGTGGGGAAAATTTATAAACCCGAGCCTGATTGAAGATTGATTCTGTGAGATCTAAAAAAAAAAAAAAAAAAAGTTTTCTACCAAAAACTCTCTTTTATACGAACAAGGAGAAACGTCGAAAGGCAATTGACAGGGTGGATAGATACTCACAAACCAGCCCCATATCACTACTACTACTACTCATACGAGATGCTTAGAATATGATTCACCTAGATCTATCCTATATCAACTTGTTTTACGTGGAAGCAATTCTTTCCATCGTATTCATTGCCTCGGTTATTCTCATTTGTATCAATCTAAAATCACCCACAATCACCAACAGGAACCATATTCGCCCAGAGAAGGAAAAATTAAACTCAATTGAATTACGAAGTCTCCATTCCTCGGATATATTGAATGTAATAACCAACCCTAGCTGTCCAATTGTTGTATCTTTTGAATTGAACCATACTGTTATAGCTTGGTCGCCGAGTTCGAATGAAAAACATGTACTTGCGACTGATATATGGCCAGTGAATCACATTGCAATCAGTGATGATGGGATATACGTTATCCTTATTTGTTTCAATAAACAAGCGATCTACTGTTATGAGAATTTTAAATTGAAGTGGACACAACATCATCCTAGCGTTAATAAAAATTCAAAAGTGTTGGAATCTTTCTTTAGACATAAGACTGTTCCTGGGTTCTTGGCTAGAAAATTATTAAGAGCTAAACGTGGAAGCTCAAAGTCGCTAGCTACTGACTCACATAGTGCCATAATTCGTTGTCCTGACTCGCCAATATTAACAACCACACAACCAATGCCGTTTGCCACTCCTCCATCACCAACAGCAAGAACCAAAACAGCAACAGCAGCAACATCCACATATGAACATATACCTCTGGACTTTGTGCTAGTACTAAACAATGGAGCTGTGTTGGTTTTATCCTGTGAAAATGGTTCTTTGGATGAGCAAATGTTTGCGCCATTTTCCGGTGCAGCCAAAGTGAAAACACCAAGAGTTAATGATAAGATTGTTTGTCAAAAGACTAATGGGGAGTTCATTATTGGAATTGTCGTGAATAACAATTTTGTCTTTCGAGACTTTCCGGTTAAGATCTTCACTTGTGGGAGTTATGTAACAACCACTATGAAACAATCACATAAGCTAAACACACCCGTCATCGTTCCTATTGAGTTTATCGGTGTGATTGTGTCTGTGTGTGACTTTACTGCATCCTTGATTGATGTTCAAAGTGGTATTGTTTTAAAAACGTTCAATATTGGTCATTTCAAACCTGGCACATTCAAAGTTGCCCATTCACAGCCGACACATTGTAAGTTTTGTGGTTGTGTTTCAGTCACCTCATTATCATTGGTGTATGAAGATGATTCGGGTATATTAATTGTTCACACATTCAAAATTGACCTGCAGAGATCGAAAAACAGTATTTGTCTTCGTGCTGAAAGAGATCCAAGAGAAATTAGATGTCTTGGGTTCAGCGCTGTTTGTGAGAGTCAATACTGGTATGAAGATATAAAGTGTTGGCAGGTTAGTGACGTCAATATGATTATAGGGTTTGAGAAAATCCATCCTAAAAGGGCTATATCACCAACAACAAATAACCCATCATCTTCTGTATTTGAAAACCAAGGACTTACTTCATTGCGTCAACGAAATACAAAATCAAGTGCATCTACTCGAGAGTCATATGAAGGTTTCATAATCTCTCTTAGTGATGGGAAAAAGACTGCATACCCACTACATCTACAATCAAATGTTCACATAGTTTCAACTGCCAAATACGGGTTCAAGTCAATTCTTGTTAACTTTGGATATTGCTTTAAAATCTTTTACCAAGGGAATAACAAATTGATTGAGAATGACTTGTATTACAGCAACAACAACACCAATAGTCTATCTTTTATCAACAAGAGGCGAAATATGAAGTAGAGAGTTTGTAATAGTATGAGAATGTATAATTGTGGTGATTGTAAACTCTCTGATGACACGAAATACTTTATTAAAGTATTGTCAGGATGCCAGAGGTTGCATGGGTGATGACAACTTTGTATTTAGCCCTTCAAAAACGCCCTATTAGCATAACTCACTCCTCGATTCTCTTATGCAATTTCCAGCTTTGTAGGTAGCAACTTCCAAAGCTAAAAAGCGTAGACGGCATAATTGACTCCTTACTTGCCTCTAGACCAACAGATCCCAATCATGATGAGAGTGATTCATCATGTGTGGTATAAGAAAGTCACAGACAACATGGAAAAATTATTGCTGTTATTTGGTTTGCAACCCATGCAAATAAGTAATAGGAAACACATGTACGGCAGCACTCGGCTAACTAACAGAGTTGTTGAAAGATGTAAGCACGTAAGAGATGTGATAGTAGGCTACAACATTTCAAAATCAATTACACTATATCTAAAAATCGTTTATTAATAAAAGCTACTAATAAGGTGATACATTTGGAGAGACACTTAATCACATGTTTCTCTAAGTTCAAACTAGGGGAATGCTGTTTTTGGATACATCCAAAACTACTTATAAAGCTATATCAATCCTCCTGCAGATCGCAAGTGATCAAACCAGACCCAAGTGTGATTAAATATGGAAATCACACTTGGTTCAAGAATAATCCTGCGGGAGTCTTAAATAAAGCAACCCAATTTGTAACTTTCCGCAAGTGAGTGTAAAAGGTCACCGAGAGCAGCTTCAACGACAACAGCTCCTCATGGACTATCCTTCAAAGGTATACTAAGACAGGATTGAAGTCAGAGCCAAAAAAGAAAAAGTTAGTCATTGTGAATTGCCTTTTCCTCGAGCAACCTCCTCTCGAAAGTTGGAATGATCAAAATGGGGGTCGGTGAAGTGAAAACAGGGAAATCTATTTTAGAAAGAATCGAGTAATCCTCGGGATGAAGGACGCGTTTTAGGATTCTCAACACAATATCAAAGACATGTACACCAACATCTAAACGGAACTGCAATCAATATTAGTACATCCGATGGAAAAAAAACATTGTGTGTTATACGCTTTATATTTACATGATTTTGGTTATGTTGAAGACTATTTATACAATTTACCTAACTTGCGAAATTAGTGGTACGAGTGAATAGAAAAAGCCGAGATAATAAATAACAAACATTTATGGAAATAATAGGAATGACTACGCTTCACATCGCTCTGCATCTCCTTAGAGCACAACAGTCATGTTGAATGTATGTATATGTAAGATGACTCAAAAAGCAAGCATATCCCCACATATAACCCATATTTGGCTAACTCATTAATTCTGCCGGTGCAGGCACTTCAACACTCGAAAAACGTCCTTGGTAGACTGATATTCCTACCATAAACCTTTCTCTCTCTCTGCTTTGAAACAAGCTATCCATGTGTTACTGTATACCACATTTCTCTGTACTCAATGCATTTGATCTATTTTTTGCAGTATCTTTTAGCCAAAATTTAAAACCAAACTTTACATCGCTCTGATCAATGAGAAAGTTGCCTACAAGAACTAGACTCATACTACATCTTTTAGATACATACTAAAAACACTTTGAGCCCAAAGTATCCCCATTTACATGCAAACAGAGGAAACTGGTTGCAAAAGGATCATCCTAAAACGTGATTAGAAAAAACTTTTCTGCTTCCGCGATTGCACTTTTTTCTCGTGAAATCCTCCTGGTAGCTTAGTTGGTTTAAAGCACAAGACTGTAAATTGTTTATCCAGATTTTGTAATCTTGGGATCGGGCGTTCGACTCGCCCCCGGGAGAGATTTTTTTTTTTTACACCTACCAAAGCCATCATCTATAATCTTTTTAGCACGTCCACATCTACTATTAGTCCTAACTGCAGTTATTTTTATCAAATGCAAAATTTAGAATTAAAAAAAACAGTATATAGTTATACAATAAAAGCTTCAAAAATGAATGTGAATATGCAAATTGGGCAAGGAAGTCGTGTCGCGCCCCCCCCTAGAAGCAATGCAACAACAAAACACAACTCCAAACACACCCCAACAAGTTAATAATCAAAGCACCAGTTACCGAAAACTTGTGAAACTTGACGGGTGAATTATACCTAAACCACAATAGATTAATCGCCAACAAATTGAACCCGACCAGAATAATCATTCCCAATACCAACACAATGAAAATTCCCAAATTATCACGAATAAGGAATTTCGAATCTTCGATATCATCAATTGAAGTGAATATGGAGTAGATTGTACCTAGTTGGATCCCACTTAGGAAAAGGGAGATAATTGTCAAGGTGAAGTAGATGTAGGATAAGGTTTGATCGTAATCGGATTCGTATTTTAATTGGTGGTCATTACGTTGGAAATATGACATTGGTTCTTCATTGATGGAGTCATAGGTTGAGTAGTTGTTGACGTCATCTTGGTTATGATACATGGAGAGGAGTTTAGTGTATGGATCAAGTAATTGATGCTGTTCATCAATAGGGTTGGCATTGGAGGAGTAGTAGTACGGGTTTTCATGTATCAGCCTTTGCTTATGTTGTGGTTTATGTCTCATTGTTTCGTCATTGTTGAATAGTCTATCTTTGAAATGCAAGATTGAAGTGAGGAATTTAGTCACTTGATTATTTGGTAAATCATACATATCTGGTCCTCCTTCTAGGTTGACAACATAATCATCACTCAAATTGACTTCATTTGGTGAAACACTCCCTGATCCACGTCTTATATGATCAAATATACTGGATCCAAAACTATCTTGCTGTGGCTGATTATGCAACCTAGATTGAATATGCCTAGCTTGTTTTTGTCTTTGTTGTCGCTCTTGTTCTTCAACAGCTTGATCTTGTTGTTGCTGTTGTTGAAGATTTTGAATCGACATCTTGTGCTTCATTATATCATCCGATTTAGCTCTAATCAACCCTTCTTCTTGATTCAATTGTTGATTACAAGCATCGATATCTTCAAATTCCTTCAACAAGTTCAAATTAAGCAAGTTTGAATAATGGTTATTGATAAATTCTCCATTAGGGACAATGTTGTAATAACAAGATATTTGATATTGGTAGAAATTGAACCCCTTGTATAAAGAGACGGCATTATTCTGAAGAATCATTTGTAACTTCTTGGGGAATCGACGAGCAAATGACGAGGAATATCTGTTTCGTAATACACCAGTTTGAGAATCAACTTCAGTCGTTAATGACGATTCAAATTCTGACAAGTTTAAATGGTTGGAGAATATTCCAAGGTGACTATGAGGGAAACAGTCCATGTCGTTGAAAGTTTCTGGGAAATCAATAGTATTGATATATTTAGGTTTATTTGTGGTGGATATATTACTTTCTAATGCAATGTAGTAGTCATTTTCATCTGGTTGAGAAGGTTGTTGTTGTTGTTGCAGTTGCAGTTGTTGATTGGAGGAGCCAATTTCATCAGCAAGGTTACCATCAGCTGTGACAAGGTCATCGTCACCACCAGTAGTCTTGTCAATTCTAAACCTTGATCGTTGACAAAATGTTTTTGATACTGGCAAATAGTCATTAGAAATGATGAAATCAATCGTCTTTTTTGTCAACTGACTCGATTCTTGGAAATAATCAAGCAACTGACTCTTGTATTCCTCATTGGCTCTATCTTGTAAATGTGATAAAAACACCCTGACAATATCATTAGGCAAGATACAATATGAATATTTTCTCAAACCACCAGTAGGGGCCATAACAATCGACAGTTGACTAGTATCATTTGATAAAATAAGAGCGGGTTCTTTCAACAAGTCTTGATTCAAGTAGATTACAGAAACAAGATTATCTTCAATGCATTTCAAGTTTAAATAGACATTCAAGTTGAGAATGATATCACTAGTCAGCTCATTCGGTACTAGACAGTGACATTGAAAGTTGCGTTTTAGTAGTACAGTCAAATCAAAGTGTTCTTCTGGTGAAGTTGGAATCTGTTGTGGGTTTGAATTGAAATAGTTGGCAGTGGTGTTTGTAGCAGTGGTGATGGCAGTATTGGGGGATGAATTTGTGGTGGCTGTGGTGGTGGTGAAAGTACCATTCTTGTTAGGTATTGGCTGTGAAGTGTTGGCATTAGTGCTGTGGTTGTTCTGGTTTGCCAATATTGAAGTTTGATAATCCGATGCAGTATTTAAAGACGATGCTAATGAGAATAAGGAGTTTTTGCGATGTAAATCACCATTGAAACATTCAACAAATTTGCGTTCATATTTAATCAAATTGATCAAATTAGTCAATTTTAGCGTCAATTGAGTCAAATCAAAGTTGACAAATGACCGGGGATTGTTAATCAAGTGATTATCTTTCAATTCAAGCACAAATTTACCACCAATTTTCTTGTATTGATAATACTTGAGAAACTTTTTGAAAATCTTTTTAATGGCAATCTTTTGAATCAAGATGAATTTAGACAAATTTTTCAAAATGATTGACAACTCAATCGCTTGATAGAAAAGTTCATCAATTTCAATCAAGAACGATCGTAGAGAGTCATAATCATTAATTTCATCTTTTATATGGAGGAGATTATTGAAAATGGATTCAAGGAAAGCAAATTTTCGATTCAACTCACCATATTTAGTTTGGATGAATAAATTGACATAATCGATATTTTCAATAAATGCATGGTGTAACGAAGAAAGGTCTTGAGTATCTTGTTTGGTGATTTGTTTGATTTTATATTTCAAGTCGTTGTAGTCAATATTGTAGCTTTTCCATTCAGGTACCGATAGATGTTGCAAATTGTTACCAAATTTCATCTATGGGAAGAAAAACAGGTGGTTCTAGTAGTATCTATTGTTCTATTTTGGTATCAAAGTTGTTGGATCATAAAACTAAAAAAAAATTAGGAAGCAGGTTTTTGCGATTAGGAGACCAAAAAGGTTAAACAGTTGGGAATATGCTGTCGTAGAACTGATGTAAATGCAGAAAGAAATGTGGTTGTGAAATGTAAACTCTTAGATGTTTCTTACTTCTGAAGCTTGGTGATGGGAGAATTTGTGGAGACTTCTGCTTAAAAGAATTTCCAGTTTTATCAAGGGTTTATTTAAAGTACAGCTAAATGTGTGGTATGGTGTGTTGCTTGTAGTTGCTTTGTAGTTTGTGTCTATTATGCTATCTAATGCAATATATGGATGATATATGCAAAGTAAAGTAGACAGAAAAGTTTTCTATTGTAGAATCTGGCGGTTATTTTTGAATCAGCAGATGAAGACTTTTTAGACAAGGGAAGGAATTGTTGAAGTTATATATATATATATGTGGGAGGTTTATTCTGATTTTCTCTCTTTGAATAATACAATAGAATATGGGTTGTATAGATATATAGGTTTTCTTTTGTGAATTTATTAAATAATTTAGTTGTTTTTAGGTTATATAATTTGGTTTTGGGTATTGATGTGATGATTGATTGATTATGCAAGAAAAAGAGGAGTAGTGTACGTTTGCTCAAAAAATGCAAAAACTAATTTAATAATTACACAAAAACAACAATACAACACAATAGACCATCAAACAATACCAATAGAGACAGACTAAGAAACCACGAGAGTAATAGAGTAAGTCTCGTAACCATTAGGAATATAATGCACAGCAAATAGCAACAGAAAGCAAAGATTTACATTTCCAAATAAAACAAAAATACCAAGAAACCATCTTATCTTTAGTCGTATGATTCTAAACAGTATAAGATATTATTATGAACGGTTTCTAGGAGTTAAGATACTGACAATATGATGATGTTACAATATCATATATTATTATTAGCTTAGAGGTATGTTTTCTTTGTGTACACTAGACCTAATATTATTCTCCTCATTCTTCTTTCTTCTTTCTTCTTTCTTCCATTTCAGTTAATTGGTCACAAGACTACTAAAGTTTTAGTTTTAGTCTAAAACTAAAACTAATATTAAAAACAATAGGAGAATTGTATATATAAATTCATATCTATAAATGCACCCCCCCCACTTAAAACAATAGAATCAATTTTACCAACTTACACTACCCCCTTGTTGCTTTTTTCACTCAGCCTTTTTTTTATAATCTTATATTACTACTCTTTATGATTTAAAAAACTATCACTGTGTACTTTGGAGTTATAATCAGAAACATACGGCAAGAGAGCATACGTGTATGTGTGTATGTATGTTTGTTGTCTACATCCGAGGTCAAATAATAATAAAATATTTTTATGCTTTTGATATCAGTGTATTATTATTATTATTAACTTTTTTAGTGAAAGAAAGAAATATACGAAGCTATGCATAATAATATGCAACTAACAATATGCAGTATATCACACAAACAGATTGAGATGAAGAGCTTTTTGTAATGACTACGAGTCAAACTTTATTTAATTTTCACTCAAGTATACCAGACCAAAAACAATATGTTTTAAACATGCACATCAACTTAACTCAACGGCTCATCAACGGTAGATATACTCCCCAACGGTTTATTTTTAGAAATCTGTCACTTCCCCTTTGCTCCTCTGTGCATTTTAACTCGTACGACATGTTACCATAAACGGTTATTCTAGAAAATATTATAACTAATGCAAAAGAACAACAACAACAACAAACAACAGTCAAAACGTTTTTCTTGAAAAAATGCAACCTAAATCTAAAAGTAAGGTTACATGAACGAAAGCTGAAACTTATAAACTTTAAGGTTTTTTGCTCGATTTTTAAGCTTTTTCTTCTCTCTTCCACTTACTAAATTCTTACTCATTTCCTGAGAAGGAGAAGAGCTATCCAGACTCATATCCTAAAACTCATCCCATCTAAGGCGTCACAATAAAATTTACATTACTTTACAGAGTCTGGCGCCATCTTAGTTATTATATTCCCAAAGATCAGTCTGTTTCATTCTATTTTATTTTTTTTGCAACTTTAGCCGCCTGATGTTACTGCAGGACCCTTTGCAAATTACACACCATACTCAACGTCCTTATTTATCTATGCTAGTTTCCAATAATCATTAATCAAATCATTAAAGAACATGCAGCTTTCCAAACAACTAAAAAAAATAAAAGGAGTGTTATGGGAAATACAGAAAGTTTATTTTTCGTATTTCACTTATAATCTTTTGATTAGAAAAAAAAAATAGAAACAAACGTAAATAACAGTGGTTACACAGTCCATCCGATCTCTTTAGTTTCAAAAATGTATCTAAATTGAAAGATATGCCATCAGCTTGTGCTGCCCAACCTCTTACTCAACTCTTACCCTCTCTTCAATAGCTGCAATCATCCTCAATTGCACAAATATACTGCATGTATGCAAGATGAAGGAGATTAGATAAAATTTGCCTCTCTCTACAACAAAAACAAAAAGACAATAGAAAGTCTAGTGATTGTGATGACTAGTGAATGTAGGACAGTAACGTACAACCTTTGTGTAATTATTAAAAATATTTTTATTTGGTTTAAAGTATTATTATTTTCTTTTTTTTTTTGTTTTGGAAAACAATGGAATTTCAACAACCCATATATGGATATTTTGAAATATGCTTAAGCACGCCATTGTATTGTTGTTGTTTTTACATACATATTACTAAGTTATTGTCGTGTGACTTCTTTTTTTATTGACTATTCGTTGTTGTCGTGTGACCAATAGCAAACAATACATTGCAGTTTTCGTCACAGAAGCGCCCTAGCGACTATTGTTTTCTAACCATTCCTACTTCTCTCCTATTTTAAGATCCACGGTTTACAGTCATCCCACTTCTACCAACGAGTCGTCTCTACTTTGATATGCGAGATTTGGACTTGCTTGATATACCAAGTATGCTTTTTTCGCAGGGGGCCCAAAATGATAGCTGAAAAACTAGTTCATATTCCTACGTAGCTTATACAACACCAACACATGAGAGGGCTATGCTTACAAAAAAAAAGACGTCAATTTACCACGCTATACATTTTCAACTAACAACCCTGTTGCCATATTTTGAGAAAGAATTGGCGTTTATCGATTTTTGTGCTTTCAACAGCCCTGAAAGCCACACTTTTTTTCTTTTTTTAAAATTAGGCATTGCGTTTCTGTACTAGAAGTTGCGAAACAAAAAACAATAGGGATGTCAACTTGGACCCACGTGGGCTCTTGCAATTTGAAATTTTGCGAGATTAATGCCAGATCTCTCTCTGTACAATAAAATAGAAAAAAAAAAAAAATCACAATCTTTTTGTTTGCTTTTGACATATGTCGCTTAGGGGGGTGCCTCTTAACAAATAGCATCCCATGAACCTCACTTGTCTTTACTCACACTTCTCATATATATACGAGCAGCACATGCGTGATCTATTTTTGGAAAATTGTTTTCTAACGCAGGGACGGTTAAAATAAATCATACTTCAAATTTAAGTAACTCCACATATCAAGAATAGGAAAAAGAAACAAAAAAATTATTTTTGCACCCCCACTACAACTTCCATTCTCTCTTCTCTGCAATTTATTCATTCTCCTCCTCCTTCTCCGATTCATCGTTATTGTGGTCTATTGTGAAGGGAAGACAATGGTGTAGTTTCTGGTTTCGCTTAATCTTTTTTCCGACCAAAAAGACGAATCGATTCAAAGCCTCTTATTGTTTCAGTTCGTGCATTGTTTTTGTTCCGACGGTAGGTTTGCACAAAAGTTCTAGCCAGAGCGGAGACGATTCTTGTTGACATAAACGTATTCTACTAGAGGTGCTTAGCAAGTAGTAAATGGGTAAACGGATGAGGTAGCAAAGTTCAGTCTTATTATAATGCGCGGATGATATTATTAGATCAGTTAGCAGACTATCAGACGTTAGGTACTTTGCCTCAAAGTAGAACCAGCCAATCACTACTTCTATTACTCCTTCAACTCATTTGCTTATAGAGCTCAGAGTATGAGTGCATGCTATCAAACATCACCGGAAATATGCCCAACTGTATGCTGCCTAAGCGAAAGAGATACTATAAGTACAATGTAAGCCCTTGATTACATTACATCTCCCAATTATAATATCTTGTCTCACTTATCTTGTAATGGCAGCTTTACCCGATTTATGTAGATCTAAGGTTTCAAAAAAAAACATTACCCGCCACACATTCAATGCTGCGCTTGGCCGCCTTGAAGTTCAACAACAGCAAAAGGTGAAAATTTCCTTTACTATTTACACCTGACTGACAATTGACCAGCTAGAGCAGTTAACTTGAATCTACAGAAACTACAAATGTTGTATTAACAACAATTAAAATTTACCTCCTTTACATGTCATTTATTAATCTAAGTTGTAAGAAAGAAATACGTACCTTTTTGCTTGAAATTGCTTTGGGCCCATCATGCTTTCAAACAAAGAACGATAACTAAAGTTAATAAAGGAAAGATCGCCTCCAAGAAAACATCATAAAAACTAGTTTTAATAGTATTGTCCAAGTGTATTGACAAGAAATCTCTTTTTGCCATAAGATTAGTAATCTCTGTCAAAAAAGAAATGGCGTAGAATGGAGAAGAACAGAAGAGCACCTCTAAACCAGAAACCGATTGATTCTTGGCTTAAAGCATTTCTACTGGGTCACCAATTCTACTTGATAGATATTTTGGATATGTAAAAGAGAATCTCCAATTGTAACCATCATGGTTTCCTTTGAAGACGTCTCTCTTTATATTCGCATCCATTATAGTTCTATTAAAGAAGAAGAAAAGTAAGTAGTTTGCGTCTGATATTTTTTTGTTCAGTTTTGGGCACCTTATAAAGGGGAGGGGAGCAACGCGAGCTTACACACGACCTTTATGAGCCATGCTCGTTTAGCTAACCAACCACTTCCTTTTAATCTGGTCAAGCGCAATGATATCGTTCTTCAAACTAACTATACTTGCCTTTAAAAGATCTATTACATAATGCTCACAATACAATACACCTACTTCCTTTTTCTCCTTCATTGGAAGCTCCACCTTTCTTTCTTACCGCTTTAACAAATACAGGAATCATACCACCAGTTTGTACAGCAAATGCTCTATGTCCCAACACCAACAATTGGGTCTTGATACTACCAGAATGAGTAGTTATCCCCACAATATCAACTCCATTGGCTTGATTTTCCGTAAACAATTGTTGCAAAACTATATTCATTCTTGCTGCTTGTTCATCAAACAGTTCTCTATAATCATCTTTGTACAACTCATCCTCTTCAGTAAATCCTGGTTCAATGACAAATCCCAATTTTTCATATTTTTTGGCAATTATTGATCTTGTGGAACGTTTATCACAGGTGTGGACACCAGTAGTTTCACGCCAGTTTTCTTGAATGTATGGTTTCATTTGTTGTATATCAACAATTGGACTCCATGTGTAGTACAAAGTATCAATTGATCGACTTAATGGAGACACGTACATCTTTTGTGGTGTAATTAAGGACTTATCATGATGACGATTATTTTCCAATTCTTGAGCCACAAGTTTACTATTGTTTTTCGCCAATTCAATCAGTTCCGGAGTTAATTCAGCATCAGGGCCCCATGTGTACTCATCATCACCATTCAATTTTGACCAATGGTTGTTCCACGCATCATCTCCATATTTCGCATGGGCAAGGTTGTGATATCCAGTGTAATGACGAGCCAAGAATAAAATCTTGTATTGGGTATTTGCGTCAGCTTCTTGATTCAACTGACGTAGTTCAGCAACCAAGTCATCCCATTCACCAATTTTACCAAAGTGTTGATCAAGGTAGTTGAATGTTGTGTCGTCAGTTTCCTCTAGTGATTGAACAAACTTGTTGGGGACAATGGAAAATTGCCAATATGATTTAGAAGTGCGTTGGTATTGGGAAATTTTGGCATTATAGGCAGCCCGAACTTCAGGTGATATCTTTGAGTCAATGATATCCAACTTGGTAGGAGCAGGAGCAGTCATGTTCGCTAATGGTACTGTATCTTAAAACACGTGGAGTCAATATGATTTCTTGAAAAAAAAAAAAAAATTGCGAGACGAGTCTTTTGTGTCGGCTTTGCATTTCATTTCCTTTTTGCAACAATTTTGAGAAGATGTTACTCGCTTGAAGTTGATTATCATTTCAGAGAAGCTATGCAGTCACTTGAGATGTTGAAAAAAGTGTGTGACATTACGCCTTCGTCCAGACTATGGAAATTTTGGCGGTAATACTGCTCCGCGCGTCAATGAGATACACAATTGTGTAAGTTTATACCATTGAATCAAGAAAAGGAAATGAACGCAGTACAACGACGCTATTCAACTGACTGTGGTATGCTAGTAAGAAGAGCACCATGATCAATCGGTTTCGCAATGGTTATGCATTTTGAGTCGTGCGACTACTTACAAAACAACACAAGACCCTTTTGCTGAAGTGGCAAATGTGTGAGTAGCAACAGTGGGAAAGAACGTTGGATGAGAACACTTGTGCACTTGTAAGTATATATAACACACACGTAGCTGCTACTAAGTAGACTAAAATTTCTGTTAGATACAGTGATTTGTTCTGCACTGTAGTGTCTGGTATGTTATATTTGTCTGTCTGTCTGTCTGTTCTGTCTGTCTTATTTCCAGTGTCGTAGTTTTTCATTTGTTTTGTGTCTGCGACATTAAAAAAAAAATTCAACGAAAATAAAAAAAAAATCCACAACAAACAGAACAGACACTCTCTCACCAATCAATCAATTAATCAATCAAAAACCATCCTAATCAAACTGAACCAAAGGAACAGAATTAAGACAATCATACAGCTAATCTTATCCAATCTAAGCAAATCTACTCAATCTTACTGTTAAAACATCACAAACACTGAACGTACCCAGTTTATCTAATCTACAGCATATATCCACAATGGACGACTTATATCCCCTCGCGTTATTAATGGACGAATTGAAACACGACGATGTTTCCAACAGAGTCGAAGCAATGCAAAAACTAGACACTATAGCCATTGCCTTGGGTCCAGAAAGAACACGTAAAGAATTGTTGCCATTTTTACACGATGTTGCTCAAGATGACGAAGAAGAAGTATTTACAGTCTTGGGAGCCAAATTGGGTGAATTTATCCCCTTAATTGGCGGTCATGAATATTGTGAACCATTGATTGAGATATTGACGATTTTGGCCTCGATGGAAGAACCATTGGTTAGGGATAAAGCTATTGAATCATTAAACACAATTAGTCATGAATTGAATCAAAATGAGATAAATAATGTATTTTTAGGGTTAATCACAAACTTAAGTCAAGGCAACTGGTTTCTGAAAAAGATTGCTTCTTGTGGATTGTACAAGGCGGTTATTATTCGTGTTGATGCAAATACTAGAAAAGAATTGTTGCGCACTTATTTGAAATTGGTTACTGATGATTATCCAATGGTTAGAAGAGCAGCTGCTACAAACTTGCCTCAATTGATTGATTTATTGACTCAATTTACTGAAGAATCTCCCAATGATATCAACAAGGTTAATAATGAAGATTGGGAAATTATTTCTAAAATGTTTCAACATTTGATTAATGATGATCAAGATTCAGTTAAATTCCTTAGTATTGATGTTTTGATTGCCATTTTGGAGTTTTTCCAAAAGATTCATGAATATAGCTTCAATTCTGATTTCTTATCCAGTGCCTTGAAATTGATTAAAGATGATAGTTGGAGAGTTCGGTATACTGCTGCTGATAGATTTAGTAAAATTGCCGTTAATTTCACCCATAATGAACTGGATTTATTTCAATTGATTGATCCATTTATTGCATTAATGAAGGATCACGAAGGGGAAGTTAGAAAAGCTATTGCTAAGCAATTGCCAAGTTTTTGTAAATTATTAACTGAATATCCACCAACTAAAGCAACAATCTTGAACAAGATTGTGCCCGTGGTTAATGATTTAAGTCAAGATCCTCAAGAAAATGTCCGTGCATCATTAGCATCCACCATTACTGAATTATCACCAATTTTAACGAGACAACCAACAATTGATAAATTGTTACCCATCTTTTTGACAATGTTGAAGGATGAGTTCCCTGATGTTCGATTAAATATCATTTCCAACTTGTCAGTGGTTAATGAAACCATTGGAATCAATCTCTTATCAACAAATTTACTTCCAGCTATAACTGAATTGGCTCAAGATCATAAATGGAGAGTAAGATTGGCTATAATTGAATATATCCCCAAGTTGGCTGATCAATTGGGTCAATCTTTTTTCAATAATGAATTGTTGACATTGTGTATGTCGTGGTTATGGGATCCAGTATTTGCCATTAGAGAAGCTGCAGTTGAAAATTTGAAGAATTTAACAGTGATATTTGGATCGCAATGGGCAACACAAGAAATCCTTGCCAGATTATTGAATCAAAAGGATACAAAAACTACTACTAATAATGATGATGATGGAGACGTTGATGAGGATGACGACGGCAAGATTGATTACTCCAACTTTATCATTCGAATCACTTGTTTATTCGCTATAACTTCATTAATTCCCGTGATTGATTACCCAGTCCTTGTTGAACAAGTGTTGCCATTTATAAATGGATTAATCACCGATTCAGTACCAAACATTCGATTCAATGTTGCCAAATCATACTTGACTTTAGTTGAATCATTAGTTCAACATAAAGATCAAGCTCCAAGTCAAGATGAGTTGAAAAAGTTGATTAATTTACAAGTATTGTCGAATTTGGAAAAATTGGAAAGGGATGATGATGTTGATGTTAGATTTTATTCAACTCAAAGTATCAAGGGAATTAATGAAATACTAGCCTAAGGCTACACTACATACATAAAACAATACAAATTGTGATAAATAAATTATATAAACAACCCTCTAAACGTAGCTCTATACACCTATACTTTTTCACTATTCTCTCTGTTTCTTATTTTGCTCCAATTTATCAAAATCAAAATCAAAAGAAGCACCACATCCACATGCAGTTGAAGTATAAGGCGAATCAACAATCTTAAACTGACTACCAATCAACTCCTTAGTATAATCCAACCTCAGCTCTTGCAAAATCGTTAAACTCGAATCATCAAGAACAATACTTGCCCCATCACGTTCAAACACAAACACATCGCTGGAATCCTTATTGGTTGTTAAATACTCTTGCAAGTTAATCAAATGGAGATTGTATTGGAATCCATGACATCCGCCACTTTCTACTTGGATTTGTAAGGCTGTGTCTTTAGGGTTTTCAAGTTTGATCGATTGTAATTTGGCGCATGCACGTTCAGATATGGCTATTACTTTATCAGTTTGGCCATGGATGAGTGAAGTAGCTTTGAAATCGGGTGCGTCTGGAGCAGGCGCAGTGGATGACTTATCTTGCTGTTGTGTCTTTGCTGCTGCTGGTGGATCCGTGGGGAATGCAAATGATGATGGTTTGAGGGTTTTTTGCGTCGTTGATGATGATGGTGATGTCGTTGTTGTGTTCCACCTAATTGACGATAGGCGCAATATGCAAGGTTGTGATGAATATAGTATCCTCTTGGATACAGGTGTAGTTCTTATCATGTATCTTAAACTCATCTTTGGATAACTTTGCTGCTGGATATCTTTGCTTACTAAAGGAGAAGTAAGTAAACTCTCAGAGGGTTACTTTTTTTTTATGTAATGACGCACTTTTAAATTGTAAGCTATACCTTATACAAATCTACATACACTCTTCTTCCCATCTCTATGTATAATTATCATCAGCAACTCTCCATGATTGTAACCATTGAGTATGTTTCCAGTCCTCTTTAGGACCCTCCATTCCAAACGAGAAATACCTCAAGTAGTAAAATGTAAATCCAACAATGAAATACAATGCCAAATAGATTGCAACATAAGCAACTTTACTCACTGCTGACGAGTTTCTTTGAACCAATTTAGAAGTCCATAATTCAACTTCAAAACATAAGACAATCATGGCAAAGTATAAGGCGGGCACGTAATGATGAACATACGTAACTCTTCCCATAATGACAAATGGCATGAAATGTAAACCCCAACCAAACATTGGATAAATACCACCCATGACAAATTTTTGCAATCTACCTGGTTGGTCAGGTGGGAAATCAACATATTGCCTTTGCCATCTAATGAGATAGTACAATGTAATAAAAGCAAAAATTACGACACCAACAGTGGATGACCATGTAGTTGCTGGAGATCCAATCATAAAGTACTTGGCTTTATCAGCTGACCATCCACACATCCTAATACCAACGTTCAAAGTTGGCCATTGCCAGAATGAAGAAGCCAAATCATCTTGTTTATCAGGATCAGGCAAAAGAGCATTATTAGTGGCCATCATTGCCAAATTTAATTGAATAAAATCACGAATAAATCTCGTCTTTGGTAATTTGAAATCCTCTGGTGCTGGAGGCAAGAGTTCATTTCTATGATCTTCAATATTCCACCATGTTCTCTTGTCCTTTTTGAATGGGTTCTTAAAACATACAACTTCACCTTGTCTGAAACCCCATTGTGGTAAAGTTGCACCAGAAACTCCCAAGTAACAACCCATAACTTCATTCTTCAATCTGAATGAAGTTGTCAATGGATGTAATCTCATCTTGTCTTCATCACTAGCTTGATCAACAACTTCAACAATCCAGTTGTCCTTGGCATCACCAATGGTCAAGTTACCATAACAAGCAACTTCCAATTCAGACTTGGAAACAGGGGCTGGAATCTCATGAGTATGTAAATTTCTTCCAGTTGATGGATGCATAATCCTAACTGGCATACCATCGAATACGTATTCAATATCGGTAGTATTGCCACTTGGATCGTAACTTGGTTGACCTCTTGGACGTTGGAAAATCCAATTGTTGTTGGAATCCTTATGTCCATAAGTGGTAACTTGTTGTTGTTTGGAACCTTCTGGGAATGTTTGCACATGTGAATGTAATAATCCACCAGTTAAACCTTGACTCTTTAAAGTAACTACTGAATGAAACATGGATACTTCTCTTGGACCTCCACCAACTTGTGATCCAAGTAAATTGGCTTGGAACAATGATGACATATTAGCATCACCAGTACCTGACTTGTACAACAAATCAAAATGAACTTTAAAACAAAGCAAAAAGATTGTAATTGGGATAATAATCAATCCAAAGATTCTTGCTGCCCAATGATATCCATATCTTACCCAAGTCACTGACTTGTCACTCAACTTATTCCAAAGATCAACAACGGTGTAAATACCAATTAAAGTTGTAACAAACAAACCAACCATCTTCACAGAACAAACACATCCAATAGAAACACCAGTCAACATTAACCATTTCCACCATTTTCTTGAAAATTCCTTTTGCTTATTGTTAAAGTTGTTAAATCTAGCAAAACAAAAGACAGTGGTAACAGTGAAAAACAACAACATTGAATCCAACAAGATAAACTTACCCAAAGTAACATAAGAACTTTCCAAAGTAACCATCAAGGTAAATAACCAAGTTGTCCAAACGGAAAATCCAATTTCCTTCATTGTAAAATAAGCAAAAGGAACACACAATGCAGAAAAGGTCGCATTAAACAATCTCATCTTTGTATAATCGATATATTCAGGGTATTTTTCACCACTTGGGAAATCCCATGATCCATTATACCCAGCCAAATATCCCGATAATCCAACCAACATTTTACCCAATGGTGGATGGACATCATGGTAAAACTCATGACGTAAATAGTAAGAGCCAAATTTACCAAAATGAGCCTCATCCCAAACAACACTATCATTGACGGAAATACGGTAAAAACGAACGAAAAATGACAATAAAGTAAACAAGAGTGGTGCCAAGATGGATTCTAATTTTTTCCATGATTCAATTGTCTCTTGGACTTCATCATATTGAGTTCTTTTAACGTTGTCGGCGGTATCCTCGTCATATTTAGAGTCAATTGAGGTGACATCGTGGTCCTTGTGCAAATGCTTTGTTGGTTTCACCAGCGTCTCGTGCGGTTGTGCAGCGGATGATGACGACATTGCGAAAGCTTAGAAAAGATTAGGGTGTACGGTTGTTTGATGACTTTTGATTCCCCGTTGTAAATGCAATTAAGGTAGATTGAACTAGTTAGCTTTGTCGAAATAGGAACTGTTTTAAGGGATTTTTGAAAAAATTTAAATTAAATTAAATTTCTGTTGACAAAGGAGACACGTCAATAACAAAAGAATTTAAGAAATACAAAAACACGCAACCTATTTCCTAACCCAATCATAAATCTTTTTAAAGATCTTTCTTTATTTACACTTTCTTTCTTGGCCTTTTTAAAGTTAATACCGATATATACGAATATAAACCTACCTATGGATCTCGGTTATGCTAGATTTGCAAAACTACACTTCATTAAGCGCCAAATGAAATAACTTCAAAATGAGTAATGCACCACCATCTTCATCTGCCATCTTCTCATCACTGTCATTGTCGTTACTCATTCTATTGAACTTGATCCTACCATCACTTGAAATATTAATCACGTCACTGGTAAGCCTCTTTACTTTCAACTTGTTAAAGTGTATTTTTGAACAATTATACATAAACTGGCAAATATTGGTATACAAGTCACCATTCTGTTGTCGTAATGTATTCAAATCAGCGTGTGGGACTTCAAGTTCTATAGTTTTGAGTAAACCGGACAGTTGGTGGATTCCATAAACTAGTCGTAAATTATTAAAATTCAACAGGAGCTTGTTGATCACCAAAGGAATCACTTTCAGTGGCACCTCATCATACTCAGCATATACTGAATCAGTTTGAAGTTGTAGTAACTTTAGTAGATAATCATTAACATCCAGCTTGGAGGTAACTCTATTCAATAACAAAGTACTTTCTTTAGTTCCTGAAAACACCAACGTTTGTCGTGGCAAAAGTCGACTATTCCTTGACTTGATGATCAAGTACCGTATGTCTCCTATTGATCCACTGATTGTGGTAATCTCTATGGCAACGTCCCGATAGGAACTGTATCGAGCTATGATATCTTCTTCATATGTGGATATATTCTGCTGGTATATTTGATACAAATACTTTGCCAATTTAGTGACAATGGACTCCTTGTCTTCTCTCAGTAATCGATCTGTAAATGGTAGTCCACTAGCTCTGTATAGCTTGAAGATGGTTCCCTCTATGTAGCTGCTCACCAATTGATGCATGTTAAATGAAGAAAAAATCTTGCGGTAACTACAACTTACAATTAGTTTTTTCTTTTTTTATGAAAGCCATACATTAATATGATCTGTGTTAAATACTATAGCTAGCTATATATAATCTCTCTCACAGTCTTTCTTTTACAACTTCACGGATAGTTAATTTCCATTGACCTTGGCAAATTTTTCCAACAAGTCAACAACTCTGGTGGAGTAACCGAATTCGTTATCGTACCAAGCAATCAACTTGACGAAAGTTGGGGTCAACAAGATACCAGCTTTTTCATCAAAGATTGAAGAGTATGAAGAACCCAAGAAATCAGTAGAGACAACAGCATCTTCAGTGTAACCCAAAACTCCCTTCAATGGACCTTCAGCAGCTTCCTTGATGGTCTTGGCAATTTCTTCGTATGAAGTAGCCTTTTCCAAGTTGACAGTCAAGTCAACAACGGAAACATCAACAGTTGGGACTCTCAATGACATACCAGTCAATTTACCATTCAATTGTGGGATAACCTTACCGACAGCCTTGGCAGCACCAGTAGAGGATGGAATAATGTTACCAGAAGCAGTTCTTCCTCCTCTCCAGTCCTTGTGGGATGGACCATCAACAGTCTTTTGAGTAGCAGTGATGGAGTGAACAGTGGTCATCAAACCATCCTTAATACCAAACTTGTCATTGATAACCTTAGCCAATGGGGCCAAACAGTTGGTGGTACATGAAGCGTTGGAGATGACATCTTCATCCTTGTTAAGTTTGTCATCATTGACACCAACAACATACATTGGACCATCTTTAGATGGAGCGGTAATGACCACCTTCTTGGCACCACCATCAATGTGTTTACGAGCACCTTCAAGAGTGGTAAAGACACCAGTGGATTCAATAACGTAGTCAACACCATCTTTACCCCATGGAATTGAGGCTGGGTCTTTTTCACCATGAACCTTAATCTTGTGACCATCAATAATCAAGTTGTCACCTTCAGACTTGACTTCACCCTTGTATCTACCGTGGGTTGAGTCGTACTTGAACATGTAAGCAGCATAGTCTGGAGCAATGAATGGATCATTGACAGCGACAACTTCAATGTCTTTTCTTTGCAAAGCAATTCTCAAGACAATACGTCCAATTCTTCCGAAACCGTTAATACCAACTTTAATAGCCATTTTTTGTAATTGTAGTGTGTGATTATATAAAACTCAATTGAATTTGTAGAAAGAAAAGAAGAGTAAAATAAGTTTAGGTATTTTTTTTTTGTTGAATGAAATTTCAATTGGTATTTATAAATTTCAATTGGGCAAATAGGGAGAGAAGAATTGGGAGTTTTTTAGGAGTTGTTCGGGTCAACGTGATACTTTTAGACATCGTTTTGTGTTACATTTTGTGTTGTTGGTTAGTTATTTGCTTTTTGAGCAAAAGTACACGACCACAGTTTTTCTTTCAAAGTGTCATACCGCCGGGTCATAATCGTCCACTGAATTTCCATCGGATATTAGCCTTATTCATCTCTATATTATAGCAACAAAAGTCCGAAATCTACTGATCACCCTCCGTGCGGTTCGACTATCTACAGTCCGACAGCAACAAGCAATTGAGTTACTTTATTATTATTTTTACATGGAGTATACCAATCCATCTTATTATTTCTCTCTCTCTCTAGCCGGACCTTGGAGTTCTACATTTTTAATATCGGATCAACAATCTCCATCTCTTGCAAACTCAATTGAATGGCTTGATCCGTCTCCTTTTTTGTTTCTTTCCTAATCACCCCATAAAAAAACCAAAATTGTTTTTCTTCCTTCGAAGCTTCTAGAACTTTTGAAAAACCTCAGTGGTTAAAACCTCCTTAAAAGAACTTGGCCATTATTCACGTGCATGTTTTACACACACACCCCTTTCTTTCTCTCTAAAGCCCCTACAGATTTTATTACATTGTGCAGGATACAGTTAACAAGAAGCTACAACAATTCCCAAAATATGCTTCATTACGTCAGTTTGAAAATTGACGATTTACCCGCCAGATCCACCACAAGTTGCGGACTTTTTTTAATTTAATTTGACAGCAATCAAAAACTGATAACGATGGAAATTATTATATAAAACTGAGGGAAAGACTGCTTCACTGCCTGCGCCACAATACTCCCATCAAAAGCAATCTCACCTTCACACCATGTCATATAGACTTATTCAATTAAACAGCGGCAACAAAATTCCATCAATCGGGTTAGGATGTTATGATATCCCCAGGTCACAAACAAGCAAGATTGTATATGAAGCATTGGATGTTGGATATCGTCATTTCGATACTGCTGTACTTTATGGTAACGAACAGGAAGTTATTGATGGAATTGCCAAGTACTTAGAGGACCACCCAGAAGTCAAACGATCGGATGTTTTCTACACTACAAAGTTGTGGAATAGTCAATTGGGTAAATCAAACACCGAGAAAGCTATAAATACAATGATGCAACAAATTGGATCATTAAAATACATTGACTTATTACTAATTCATTCACCATTACCTGGTAAAGAAAAGAGATTGGAAAGCTATAAAGTCATGGAACAAGCTTTGAAACAAGGTAAGTTGAAAAACATTGGTGTATCAAACTATGGACAACATCACATTGAAGAGATACTTGAAGACCCTTCCATAGAAACCCCACCAGCTATAAATCAAATTGAAATAAGTCCCTGGTGTATGCGTCAAGATTTGGCTCAATGGTGTTTAAGCAAAGATATTCATGTTGAAGCTTATGCTCCATTAACTCATGGATACAAGTTACAAGAAAATAGTCCTCAATTCCAAGAGATTATGACAAAATATAATAAATCACCAGCTCAAATTTTGATTAAATGGTCATTACAAAAGGGTTATATTCCATTACCTAAAACCAAGACTCCTTCAAGATTAAAGACCAATTTGGATGTAAATGATTTTGAATTGACTCCAGATGAAGTGAAATTGGTTGATCAACCAGATGCTTATGAACCTACCGATTGGGAATGTACCAATGCTCCATAGAGCAGCCCAGAGGTATCTACAATAATATACGCTTTTAGTTTAACAACTGCTTCTGTAAAGTTCCTCTTTTTTTTGTGTCCTTTTGCAACTGCCGTATGGGTTTTTCGGGGATTCAAGGAAACACAAATAATGTGGGGTACGGTAAATGTCGGAATGAAGAAAAATTGAAAAATTGAAAATTTGAAAAATTTCACGAACATACAGGAAAACTTCGCCTCAGCTGGTATTTAACCGAGGACTTACAGAAAGCTTGGTTTGTTGTATAAAGGAAGACTATCCAATGGTATAAAGAAGGACATATAAATATACATATCTATCGCACCACAAGTTTTCTTGTCATACACGCCGCACTAAAGTGTAACCTTTCTGCTCAAGCCCCCCACCTTTATCGTCAATATCAAGCCTACACTAGAGTACTTTAACCTTCTTGCTCGACTTTATCGTCAATCTCAAGCCTACACTATCCCAAGAGGTAACTCCTTTATTCGTCTATACAAGTGTGAATCCCCCAATCTATTTTGTCCTACCTCTTGTTCTTTTGCTTAACTTCAATATCCTTAGTTGGGTGTAGTTTTATAAAAGTAGGATAATCCAGTCTGTTACCTTGGTACCCCATCGACCAATCATAACTCACAGCATAGGCAAATATAGATCCAGTTTTATTGAAAGCAGTAGATAATACCGTACCTGGCAATTCTGGAAACAGCTTCAATCTTTGCTTGGCATCTTTATCCCAAAAGCAAAAAGTACCATCTGAACCAGCAGTACTGAAGGTACCATAGACTGGATGGAATGAAATTGAATTGACTGGATATGCTTGTGATTCACTTGAGCTGCTTGTTGTACGTGATAATCCTGTACTTGTTCCTGTACCGGATTTCCTATGACACTTGAATGAAAACCCAAACTTTTTCTGTTCAGCTTCTGCAATGTATTGAATGGCACATCTACCTTCAATCGATCCAACTGCGAACCCATTGGCTTGAGGATAACATGCAACAGTTCTCGTTTGCCATTTCAATGGCGATTGAGTAGTTTTGAAAATTTGTTGAGGATTGTTTAAATCGATAATAGCAATGTGTCTATCAGCACATCCAACCACAAGCAACTTTTGTGACGAATCCATACAATAACATCTCTCAGGAAGATTGATTGTGCTGACAGGAGTTGGAGATCTCATATCCCAATATCTCAAAGTCTTATCCCAAGATCCACTAGCAACCACAGGTGTATTAGTCGGTCCACATTCAACATACCTCACTGACCGAACTGGCGCATCATGTTGACCAATTTGTTGTTGTTGTTGCGTCGCAAGGTCAAAAATCTTGACTTGATTATCAGCACCACCACTAACCACTTTAGTCCCATCGGTAGACCATCGCGCTGAGAAAACAGGTGCATTGTGCTCATAAAGTGCTTTCCCTTGGTTGTTGCCTGTATTTGGGTCGATTTCGTAAATTCGGACTTTTTTATCCCAACTAGCAACAGCAAGGAGATCTTGTTGTGGTGAGAAGGATATATCTTCAATTGAATCCTCTGGGGGGTTATTGACTAGTATGTCATTGACTAGTTCTTGTCCTGTAGCTGTGCTTGATGCACTTGATGTGGATGGAGAACTATTTAAAAAGGACATTAGGGGGTGATGGCTAGAATGGATGTTTTGTTTGTCCAAAGATTTGTTTTCTGTTGTTCTAATTTTTTTTTTTTTCTCTTCTTCGTCTTCTGCTTCTGGCGGTTTACAGATTTTGTGATTTATCGATTTTGCATTTCTTATTTCTATACATATAAACGTCTACAAGCCGTTGCCTTCTCAGCCTAAGATGATAGTAGTCCCAAGACAAACAATCATAACAAAGAAACCATAAATGACCATGAATAATCCACCATATTTGCAAAATTTCTCCAATGGCGAAAGGCTAGCTCCTGGGTGTAATGGTTTCATCAATAAATAACCAAACAATCCAGGCAAGATGAATGAAATTGATGTTGAGCCTGTGCTGCCCACAAATGCAAGGACAGTGGCCAATGAAGTGACTGAAAGTGCCACTATATAACTAAGTACCACAATGGTGGTGGTGATGATGTAAAATTTTCTAGTTGACATGGGCACAATAATTGGTGCATGTCCAGCAGTATCACGAGCACCTTCCATTGGAGTTGTTGAGATTATTGATGAGACTGCGGTAATGTCGGCAAAGGAGCTAACACTTTCTACATCTGATGCAACTGTGGATGAGTAGCCACTACCAACTCCATCACCATCATCCAACAAACGATGACGTTTATGCAAGTGTCTTAGTTTGGCATTTTCAACACCTTGACTAATGAAATGTATCACATGGTTGATTGATCCCCTGCAAGGATGGCATTGCAATGGGAAAGATAAACTAACCATAACCACAATGCACAACCTTCCAATTAAAGTGCTGATGGAAGCACGTGGATACATGGCAATAATATTTGGTTCAACTTCACGACCATAGGTCAAGTAGCCAAAAATAGCAACAATTAAATAACTAGCCAAGGCAGTCAAAATCGAGTTACGAATGATCAAATTCGATTGTCTAGTTTGTGATCCATCCTTTTCATCCGGTTTCAATTCATTGATGATGGCAAACATGTTTTGATGACAAGTATAAGCAAACACAAACATGGGGAATGAGCTCAATGTTTGCTTCCAACTCAATGGTCCATACCAATCCATATGTTTAGCTGGGAAAGGGTGAAACTTTTCAACATCAACATCGTGAGCCTTTTCAACACCAGCTGCAATCTCAAGGTAACTACTAACCACCAAGAAAATCAAATACGCAACTGAAAATAATGCCATAATGCTAGTATATTTCAAACTGCTCAATTTTTTCAAAAATGACAATGGTGCAACAATACATGCCATAAATGCCGAAATCCAAAATTTACGATTCATGAAAATTGAATCGGAACTCACTTCCAACGTCTCCATAATCTTGGGCATTAAATCACCAATAACAACCAAATATGAAACACCAACACCAAAACATTTAATCAGAATTGCCGAATCAAACACGATTGATAATTTCGGATACGTTACTTGAGCAAGACTGAAATATGATACTGATCCTCGTTGTCCTGTATATCTTGCCACTTTATTCTGCAAATAAAGACCAAATGCGGATGCACAAGCTGACCATAGAATCAAAATTGATCCAAACAATAGTCCATTGGCGCGTAGACCATACGGCATCGTCAAGATCCCAGCACCTATAATGGTGTTTAGTATATTGATTGTTCCTGACTTGATTGTTGCTCTGACCATTGCTGAGGGAAAGGGAGGGAGGTCTGATGGAAGAAGAAGGTCAAGTTAGGGCTTTTTGCTATCTTTTTTTTTTTTTTTCTGGTAGATCAAGAGCAATGCAACATTTCCGGTTTTTGATATTGCGAAGTCGTTTTTTTTTTTTGCTGATATCTTTTCAATTTTTCGCCTAAACAGGAAATTCAAGACGAAAGAAAAATACAATAAAAACTAACTTTAAATTGGTCTGTAGATAAGAAAAATCTTGGTTGACAGAGGAAGAGCACAGGTGATAAGTGTGGATGTAATGGAGTAACTGAGCGCTCCGAAGGAAGCTCAAATGGGCGAAGCTTCCCAATTCAAATGATCGTCGCCACAAGTTGTGTCTTGTTGTTGAGTACGAGCCGTCTCGCTCTTAACTAGACAGGTTGCCATTACATTATACAACTTCTGATATGTTGCAGCTGTTGAGAAGCTCTTCTTAACACTGTATCGCGGCCTCTATTGGTTTTCAGGGCAGAGAATCGCCGACAAAAGCCGCTCTAAATTGCCTAATAGAGTAATACATTTTAGCAAGGTGTTTGGACTAGTCATGTTTTTTTTGTGATTTTGGGGTAGTAGCTCAGCTGGTAGAGTTTTGGATTCCAATCATGTACGTGAACTATCCAACGGTCGCAGGTTCGAGTCCTGTCTATCTCACATTTTTTTTTTGCAGCTATTTCTGCGCCCGCTTTAATGTCTCTTTTGGGTGTTACAGGATAACCGAATACACCTTAAAAGTAGTAAGTCATGGATCGCCAATCACTTTCAAAAAAAGTCAATGCTTCGTCGTTTCGAATAAGAACTACACTAAATCATTTACAGGAATATGAATTAAAAAAGTCTAAAAACAAAGATACAAAAATAACTCGCCTCACAAAACCCAGCTTTGTAGCGAACTGATTTCATTTGTGACAATGAATTGAAAGGTAAAAGCAGCGTACCCTAGCTACACCATTCCCTATTTGCTAGCAACGTGTAAAAACTTCACAACCTCTCCATCCACTTCTACTTTGATGAATAATATGAAAATGTCGGGAGTTTGTTTGGGATCTTGCATGTTACTGGAATAATTGTATGTAAAAACAGTAGTATTAACGTCAGACATATTGATTTTGTAACTTTAACGAAGTAATTCTTTGCTGGGTAAGGTTTGATAACCCCGAAGAGAAGTTTGGATCGTTGTAGGTATTTATAATAATTTCCTGTAAGTCAACACCATCTGATTGTTAGAAAACCTTCCCTAACACAAAGTGTCTGATATATATGTACGATATGTTCACTAAGTATTGGTGCATATATAGATTAATTACTCCGGATAATTGAACAATGGTGGCAAGTAACAATGCGGCTACGTGGATACCCTATACCCGATTCACTGTAAGTCCTTTTTTTAAAAAAAAACCGCGCGGTCCAAGATTGCTCATTAAACAATGATCATTTCATTTGGTTGTGGTCAGCTAGGCATTTTTCCGCTCGATTTTGTTCCCCTTTTTTTTTCCATTTTAATTTTTCTTTTTTGGCCGCAAATCTATTCCGCGAGAAATAAAATAATCTCTCGTTGGTTCACTCTAAATTAACTCCCGAGCGATTAAAACTATATAGACTCTATCCACAGAGCGCAAAACCCACTATGCCAACACAAACATAGTTTGCTATTGGAATGCCACTCAAGGGACTCTTGTTTGAATAGAGGCATATACTAATTTCGCTCAGTTAATTTCGCGGAGAATCAGCTTTAGAATAAAGGAAGTGTAGATGCAGAGCCACTAATTTTCAATCCAATCATCTTCTAAGAGCAATATTGTCGTATTGACTATCTAACACTCTCTTCAACTTTGTGTACAGCGAATTCAACCAAAGTGTAGTCCGGTATTTTCGGCTATGGCAAACGTTTGACGCCTGCTGTCAATGAAAGGCGCCACTCGCCTGAGCTCTGCTCCTTAACCTTAACACAGAGTCTCTAATCTGTAGTAATTGTGGCAAGTAGAAACGAGTTCGATAGTATGCACAATTTCTTATAGGCACCCTGTGAGGCGCTAATTTTCAGACACTTACAAGTCAATTGAGTCTACAATTCTGTTTAACCACAACCATGATTGCTCTAGCTTAGCTCCATCATCTTGCAGATCATCAGATGGCTTGGTTAATATGGTTTATCACACGGTTCATCAGTTGCTTTTCATTTTCTCGCTTTTGCACCCACACACTTCCCTTTTTTTGGGTTGCGATGACAACCAGATACCAGCAAAATCTTAAGGATCTGAGTAGCAAATTACAACCCACACAAAAGAAACTATGAGTGAGAGGCAGTAAATAAGAGACTTGCATTTGTGTTAAAACTAGGAAATGGGGGGTGAGGCAGCTTCAGAGAAAGGCGAATAGCTGTTGAAGCAAGCAGTACAATTTGTACTTGCTGTTGCTTATCCACCTCAACAATTCCATAAAGCAACTCTGAATAACGTGATAGGTCTCTATTTACCACCTTATGCATGTAATGTAACAAATGAGGCAACAAATTTGAATTTCGAGGGTAATTTATGCAAGCAATTAAATTTCCCGTACCGGAAGTCAAATAGTATGCAGAGAAAACAAAGAAATGCATATAGCGTGATAAGAGCAAATTCGACTCCCGAGGGTAGTTTTGTATGTAAAATGCAAGATGAGCTATATTTTGGTTACTGTGTTTTGAGTATTAAATGTAGACTTCCGAGGTAACAATGGCAAGAGAAAAGCCGAAATTATACAACCTCTCTTTGTTTCTCTGTGAGAATTACAATTCTAGATTTAGTTTAGTCAAGAAATGCAGGGTGGGCAGAGCTACCACAGAAAGCTATATGCTTCATTGTCTTTTAATCTGTAGTTGCTGTGTTTTATGAGAGTCAAGGAGAACTTTCTGTGCTTGAACTCCAGTAAAGAGTGGTACAATAAACTCACACCTACTTACAGATAGGAAGACAATTTAGCTTTAATCACTACCATACAGCAATGTTCTAGTGCATTGCAAGTAATCTTCATCTACAAGCGTGAGTCGTACATTAACACTGACCAAAAACAATGTCGTCTTGTCATATTCTATACCAAACAATAGAACTGTACACAAACCCATAACTCTCCTATTGCCAGCCATTTATCAGTCTGGAATGTTGTCACATTCCAATTGTTACGAATAACTTCTGTCACAAAAGGGTTTAGCATTTATCTACGACTAAAGTTTCTAGAATTCAACCCTTCTCAAATCAGCTTTGTTCAATGCTTTTTACAAGCTAACACCCCCTATGAAGTGTGGCTTATATAGTATATCCCCGAATAGTGAAAGACACAATTCTCTCTAAGCATTGTTTTGTACACATTCCTCTATTTTAGCGTGCATTTGTCGCTATAGATTTTCATTTTCTTACACAAACCAAAAATTGTAGACACAATAAGGAAACATTTTTGAGATATTATTGCAACCATTCCATGGTTGTAAGCTGCTCCCGCCTGGTTTATTTCAAGTACAAAGACACGAGAAGTTCACTTCATTTACAATGGAAGGCTCAGAATACTACACGCGCCTTGACTACTACACACAAGAAAGTAGAAACAGCCCATTTGCGAAAACCACATGTTGACTGCACGAGCAGAAGCTTTTTGACGGGAATGTCATTTTTTTTTTCTTATTTCCATCCAGCATAAACTAAGATTTCAATCAACTGTAGAGCTGACTATGTGTACAAGGCGGGCTCTGACAATCACACTTGAGGTAAGGAAAAGGCACGCCCCTGCTTTAATTTAGACTGTGCATTTGTCACATCATTTGACGTTCTTTTCAAGAAAAGAGAAAGTGGAGTCATGGAATTTGCTCGTCTTCTCCTGACATTGTAGTAAGGCGGAGACTTGCAACCCTTTCTCGTATATTAAGCTTTTGTCAAATACCTGCTGTTTTTAAGTACAAAAGGAGAACTTTTACATATGCTTGATGTACATTTCTATGAGTTTACCTTCCCCATTTGGAGAAAAACACCCCAATTGTATGCTTTCTGTACACCTCACAGCCGAATTATAGATTTTACTTGTCTCAAAGAAGAATGTTAACTTCGGGGCAGCCCGAGGTACGATAAAGCTACAATCATGTTTCGAGGGCAGGATTATTCCCACAATAGAGGAATTACAATAACCTGAAGCACTTCGGACTGTATTAAACAAAGAAAGGACACAATGCTATACTTTGAAAGTTAAAGTTGTGCCTTTCTCGAAATTGACTGAACCCACTTCTCGAAACTCATTAGTCTACCCCGCTCGATTTGCTCGCTATAAGTTGCCAAGTGTGCAAAATCTAAACCGGGTACACTATCTCTGCCATCAATTTGGTGCTTGTCAACTTCTGATTCGAGTAATTTGCATTTACCTGAGCTTGAAAGGATTTGAGCTAACTCTTAGCACTCCACTCAGACTAGTTGAAGTATAAATAAACGCTGTACATTAATACTAACGTTATTGTTTCTTTATAAAACTTTTGTGTAATCAAAGTATAATCAAAATTTCTAGCACAGGGACACGACGGCACTGTGTTACCGATTCCCAGACAGCTATGTTCTTGACAATGGATCGCATGTGGTTGAAAAGAGTTGTTTTGAGGTCCTGGAACTTGTATTTTCTCTCGTACCGTTTTCTTTCGGTAAAGTTTGATAGCTCTTCTTTTTTTCTTGTCCGGAACAATAAAGTTCAAAGATATTTATCCGTAATTCTTGTTATATTTACCAATACAATGGTCACATCACTTTAAAATAGGTGAATCACCATTAGAAAGCGGAAACAACATATTTTTAAGTTGACACAGAATTGCCTTAGGAAGCTACGAAAAAGAGGCAACGCCTAAATACCTGGTTTCTTCTCTTGATGAAAGTTCGTAAATTTTCTCGTTCGATTGGGAAGACGAAAGCGAGAAGGAACACAATCGTAGTGTTTTGCGCCAAGACTAAACCCAGAAATCTCAACTCTTTCCGTATCTGCCTTGTTTTGCAGATAAGAGGCTAGTGCATCCGGAGGGGGGGTTGAGTTTCGGTTGCAAACGCCTTGGCGTGAAAGATTTGGGGCCGATCGTAAGTTCTTTGAATCGCAAGATTTTTGAACCTGCCCACCTTCGTGGTCGCCATCCTAAGCCAGGACCATTTTATTCACACCAAAGAAAGGATGGATATATCTCCATTTCCTGTAATGTAAACTATTTTCCACGTTTTCCAAGGCGGTATGAGTTGTTCATCCTGCGACGATTCGAAAAACCACCTGTACTTCTGGTGCTAAATATAGAGCTTCTGCCACATCATCATATTTCCTATTTAGGCTTGATGTTTGCACGTATCTGTCTGTGAGTTTGGTTAGATGGATTGGAAAGGCGGTTTTCGATGGAGAATGTGAAGCAACAGGGCCAAGGAAACCTTCGAGTGGCCTAAATAAAAAGAAACCTGAGATTTATGCACAATGTACAATTACTAAAATATTATCAACGCACAATGTACACAAAAGTAGTTTCTCTTTGCTTCTTTGATTTATTCTTTAACAGTCTAGAACAATCTAGCGAAATCGAATCTTGTGCTTAATAATATGGCTTCTTGACATACTGTAGAGGTTAGCGGTGCTGAGATACATGAGCTTACACAAACGAAGGACATTTCCTATATTATACATTTTCAGTGCACTCTCTGACGCCCGCCAAGCCAAATGAATTGCCAGAATTTTGGCTGGGCTAGAGCATCATAGCCAGCACAAAAGTAAGACGTAGCAGACAAAACATTAAGAGTTGGCCCACTAATAAGTCTTTTTCTTCTCAGTTTCAAAGAGTGATTTCTTGATCTAAGTGAAGTCAGATCATCTTTATTGTTTAGATAAGAAATTATTGCTCAAAAAAAAAGTATCCATTGTGTAAATCTAATCATACGTTAATTGCATGTTGTTTTTTTTCGACTAAGTGAAAGCCCTTTGCTGTAACCGGAATTAGGCTTTAAGCTGTATGTTTTGGGGGATATACAGGAAACTGACAACCTCGTGGGAATAGAAACTTGCGCATAAGGTTTAGACTAATATGCCACACAAAAAGGTGTTCACACTTTGCATTAGATTTGGTTATTGCGAAAAAAGAAACAAGAAAACAAAGACATCAGAAAGGCTTCAAACCAACAATAAACCAGTCAGTCATTCATGCGTTATATGTACACCTCCTTTACTTATCAGTCGATACTTGTCATTTCCAGCGCTTAAGGTAAAAGTGTGGTTACGGTACGAATACTTTGTAAAAATGGTATAAATAGATGCCAAAATACCCTTAAAATTTCAAAGGTTGACTCTGTTATTTAATTTCACTAAAAACAGTCAGCAGTACATCCTCACCAAAGAACAACTTAGGTACAGAAATTGGCTTTACGAGTAAACGATACATATTCGGAACTCCAGTGCATTACTAAAAATTTAATTAGTTGGTTACTAATTCACTTACATAAATTTTTCAAACAAAGAAACCTAAAAAAAGGAGGAAGGTAACAAAAATAGAAAAAGTCATAAGCCAAAAGGGTGTGCGGTTTTAATTCCCAATTTATAACCGACATCATAACCCAGAATACACAAAACCAAAGAAGCTCATAAAAAGCAATACCGAGTTAAACAAACAGACCACCTGTTTTGCTCAAATAACTACATCACACATAATATATATAAATATATATATATCGGGAAGTGGAGAAATTTTCTTCAACTTCAACACGGCTTCACTTGTTTATCATCTACAACCTTTCTACCAGCTCCATCTATCAAAACATATTTTCAAAACTTCGGACTTAACATTATTATTAAGCTAAACCCGCACCGAGTTTTTTTTCTGTTTCCGACCGAGAAATGCAATTCGAACCCAATTCACACGCTTGTCACGTTAAGAAGAAGAGAGTTGGTAAGGCTTGTGACTCCTGCCGTATCAAAAAGACCAAATGTGACGGGAAGAAGCCTTGCAATCGTTGCTTGCTTGATAATAAAATTTGTGTCTTTACAGAGAAAAGAAAGGTTAAGGAAAAGATTCATCCTCCAGGTTACATTGAGTTGTTGGAAACAAGATTGGATATCTTATCCAAGCTGTTTGAGACATTGATTGAGTTGTCGAGACCACACTTGCCTTTCATTGAGGAGCTTATTCAAGAGGAGGAGGAGAAACTGCTTGTCAAGAAGGAAGTCGATGATAGTGCATCATCACCAGAATCAATTGAAGAATCGGACAAGGCCAACACTATTCCTATTAACAAAGTTGTGTCATATTTGATTGAACAACGTGGCATGTTGAAGAATGTTCCAATTGAATGGGAGGAAGGTGCATATATTGCCGCTAACTACAATGAAGACAATATGCAAACATCCTCAAAATTGTTTGCTGAACACAAGATGGAAAAGCTTGCTGGTAGTGGCTCAAACCCAATGGAGTGTCATTCGTCGCCAATTTTGAAACCAGTAAACAGGGCAAACTCGAGCTCATCAGCAAGGTCTTATGTCAAGAAAAAGGTCAAGGAGGAACCAGTGTCGCCTGCTTCAATGCATAGCTTTTCAGGAAACTTCAACCTCAATGCTGATGACCGTTGGCTCTCCAATGATCCATTGTTGTCTGAAGTAGACAGTGATTCACCACCCTCCATCCACGAAACTCAAGAACATAAACGTCAACGAAGTGTTGAATACGATGGTCACAATCACATTCCACTTACTGCTTCATTATTCTCCAACAGCTACAACAACTATTGCAATCAACCAATAAGCAAGAATTCTTCAGTCACTTCATTGAGTAACAAGTATGAGGCCCACTCATTGTCATCTGCACCAAATTCTGCTTCAACAGCAACCCCACCATCATCAATTTTCACCTCAAATAGCCCTGTCACAGTATCTGCTCTTCGCAGATCGTCATCAACAATTTCACAGACTCAAAGCAACAAATTGAAGAGTTATCAGCACCATGTTCACAAGCCAAGTCACCATAGTCGCCAGGCATCATTCGAACTTAAGAAGAGAAATAGCAATGGCGAAATTTCCCCTGCAGGTTCGATCCATGACATGTCTTCCGTTTCGCAGCCTTCTTCTGCAATTACTCCCGTTGCCAATGGATACAATGACATTGACAAATACTACGATGCGATTGGTGATGGTGTGTCGCTACAGCCTTCCTTTGACTTATCACCTACAAATACACTGGCAGACAAGGCAATGGATGAAACTATTTACAATGATATTACACGTGGACCACTAAATATCCAAGGTCCCGGAGCATTTGATGTTTTGGTTGGCGCTTACGAAGACTCGTTTATGAATAATAAACCATTTTTGGAGAGGTAGTTAGTTGATTTTGCTGCTGGTTCTGTTTAATCACCAATATTTTGTTTTGTACTTTGAGATAATGTGTTACTTTAGTTCTACTTTCAATTGTTTATATATTAATAGATAACCCATCCGCTTTTAATTGAGAGTGTATCCTCATTCACTTAGGTTTTGCAATTGAGAGTAGAAACGTCAGTCAACTGGACACCAAGATTGGTATTGACCGGATGAGCGAAACAATCTCACCCGCCAAACCATCTTTTTCCGTTGGCCTTAATTTCTCAATTTTTTTTTACAGCCGATGAGGAAATGCCACAAAAGTCAATTTCCGACAACATCGATTTAATAGTTATGAGACAAGCTAGTGAACAATGGAGTGGTTTTAGCTAGTGTTGCAAAACCACCAAGTGGTCTGATTTTTGTTTGTATAGGAAGAATTAACAAAATCTTGGCTTTTGCTGCGAAAAAAAAAAAAACACAGTCCTCGTGGGTCTGCACGAATTCCAACCAATTTTGAATTGATAGAACAAAAAATCCCTCAAGATGAACTCTGATGTGATAAGTTCACCACATGTCATTTCTGTATCCTACCTTTTATGACGATTTCACCTGAAGGAAAAAGTTTCGGAGCTTAGAATTGTATTCTCTAGATAAGAAAATTGGCGTCTATTGGCAATGCCAAGGTTTATGGAATTCAGTGATTGGGCAGAGAAGTCTAAAGCCCTACCTCTCAGAGAGATGTACTGCTACTAAATACAACTATGATAAGATTTTAACTTTTTAGGGCTGGCCGAATGCAGAAAGGCTCCTTGGCATATTGACTACGCAAGCAACCCACAGATCTCATATGCATTTGTTCAAACTTAATAGATGGGGACTATCTCTCGCCAGTTGTTGCTCTGACTCGTGATTAAAGTATATGTCAACTGGTTTTACCTTTTTTTTTTCATTCTTATTGTAAACCGCCGCTTACGCTCTCCATGTATGAATTCGTAAATTACGACTTTTTTTGTTCTGCTGTGCCATTTCTTATTTTGCGTTATTTTCGGGTTTTTTGTGTACGGCCGAATGAATCGACGCAAAAATCCTTTCAAGCCGACTCTAATCAATGTCTCGTAACGAGGAAACTCTCTGGAAGCGTAGCTACGTGCAGTGCTATGCTCAAAGTGGGCTCATTTTGGGTTGCTCTTGGGTGCTTTTGTGAGCATTGGTTGCCTAGTGAAAACTCACTCGGTATCATAACCTTTTAAATTGAATGTGCTGTCTAGCTCGCCGAGTTTGCTGATGTTCAACAGTATAGCAAGCAAAGGTTCTGCCTCGGCGAATTGAAACTTAAGCAATTGCAATGAGTCCTTCACAAGCTTTCGATAACATGTGGATGTTGCAAGAGGATGTTAAGCAGACAAAGAAAAGTTTATTCAGCTCATTACGCAAGGCTCTGGTTAATTTTCTTGTGCAAAAGGTTATGAGATTATTCCTGCATCTCCGCTGACAACGTTTGCTGCAAGAGCTTTACTTAAATTGTAGTTTTAGCAAACGGTCTCCTATTCTGCTCTCCATGAGATTCTTGGAACATGCACCGCTATATGGGTAAATGCAATTCCAACGTGGAACCATCGGCCTTAGGAATGTGTTTTGTTTCTGGCTACTTTTTCGAAGACTTCTCTCTAGAATTATAGAAAGTCCTATTTTATACACGCAACTGGTAGGTAAATCAGCAAATCCGCAAATAAAGCAACGGTGGACTTTGTGATTGGAGTCACATTCATATACACTTCAAAAGACCATGCATCCACTTCTAATTCATCATTTTACTGGGTGAATTATGTAAATTTTCTAACCTCGGATGTTTTTTCAAAGACCGCAGATTTTGCTGAAAAGGGGTAGTAGCTCAGCTGGTAGAGTTTTGGATTCCAATCATGTATGTGAACTATCCAACGGTCGCAGGTTCGAGTCCTGTCTATCTCACATATTTTTGTGCAATTTTTTTTTTTGTTGCTAAAGCAATAATTTCTGCTTTGAGTGGCTCTTTCTACTCCATTGTAGCTTTCTTAACCCATTGTGCTGATTACGAGCTCCATCTACTATACTGGGACAAGTAATTTTGGATTTCAAAATCGTTCATTTTTTTGGGTGCAATTTCAACCAAAATGCTGTCAATACCGTTGTTAGTTTCACGAAGACGTAGCACGAAAGCTTGAATTGACAGTCATTATACTCTTCAGAGAACACCATAGAAACCACTCTTCTATAAACACCATATCTATTGTACTGTGATTTTCTGTGAATATGCCACTATGGAACAACCATATCATCAATATTCCCAGTCAATCTTCTTTCATTTCTTGATTTCGCAACACAGTTTTGAAAGAGAGGAAAAAAAATAAATTTACCAATCCAAATTCGCTTCCCTGGAGGATGGCCAAGAACAAAAACAAGACAGTGGTGGAGCCAGTAGCGAAGAAAAAATCAAGTAAAGAATCCACTCCTGATGACATAAAGAAACCGTCTCGTGGGCTAGTAGTGGGTGAAAACTTTGGATGGACTGGGAAACTTCCTGTTACCTTACTCAATGAACACTGCCAAAAACAGAAATGGAACAAATGCCAATATGATATGATGAGGAGATCTAATGGGTACATTGGTATAGTCACATTGTCTTGGGAGAACCCCAAAACAAAAGAAGTCATTACTGTAAAGTACACACCCACGTATTCACCAAGACAAACAAGCAATGAGGCTAGACATATGGTTGCAACGTTTGTTTTGCACAGGATAAATTATGTCAAAAACATGAAGATGTTGCTTCCAATTATCTTCAGGGATTACTGGTCAGATTTGGAGAAGGAGAGATTGCAATTGTTGAAGGATGATAAAAAGCTTCATGATAAGAGATACAATGTCAATCCTTTCTCTGTGGTTATGGAACAACAAAAGGCCAAGGCCGAGAAAGAAAAGGAACAAACGGCAAAAGACAATCAGAATTTAAAGACTCATAAACCAGTTGTTAATATTGGGCAAAAACCCGTGGCGCCTGTGGCTCCGACTACGAAAAGTTTCATACCGAGAGGAGCATGGCAACATGCACCGTTGATGGATATTCCTTCTGATATGAGAGTTGAAATTGAAAAATCAGTCCAAAGACACTTGGAATGGACTTCTCTAGAGAAGAAGCAAACAGATGATGTTGCTGTGAAGAAGTTAACTGGTCTAGGATTTCGAGAGAGTCACGTTAGAGAGGCTCTTCAGTACAGGTCCGAATTTACTGATGCGCTTGAATGGTTGATTTTTCACATACCAGAAGACGACTTGCCTGTGATGTTTGCCAAGTCAAGTAAAGATTCGCAAGTCCTGCTTACAATCTCACAAAATTTGAAAACGGAGTTGGTGTTGAAAAGGTTGAGAAATTCTGGATTTGATGAGGATGAAATTGTACGTGTTTACAATGAGAAAGGCGAGGATGAAGTTGAAACAGCTGTTCAACTTACAAAGCTTCTAGCTAAAGATGCAAAGGATGGCCAGGTTGAAGAGCAAAGCCAAGAAATTTGGGACCAAGAAGTAGAAGCTATAGACTCAACAAGAGCTGCAATATCATCCGATGAAAAGAGCATAACTGTTCCTTTAACTCCTACTGGTGTCGGTGAAGGAGTAATTGAGTTGAGGGTATTCAAAAGCTCCAACTATCCCAATGAAATCCCCGGAATACAACTCATTGTGGCGGAAAAGTATAACCTAGCAAATTATGTCAAGTTGTCTATTGTCAGAAGTCTTCTTGACACTTTGCATATTGGAGAGTGCATGATTTTTTCAATAATCGAATGGTTAGAGGAAAACATGATCAATGTTATTAATAACCCTGGACCACTTGTAAATTACCGAAAGGAGACAGCAAATGCAGGTGAAACAAGGGTCGATAAAACCTCGAAAGGAAGAAGAAGGGTTAAGCAAAATGAAAATGACATAAGGGCCTCCTATCAAAACAGGGCAACAGTATTAGAACACTCCTTAACTGATAGATCAAAGCTCCCCGTTTGGAAAAAAGCACAGGAGATTGTGAAAACCATAAACGACAACGCAATCACGTTGATAACCGGTGAGACAGGATCAGGAAAGTCAACCCAGATTGTCCAATACATTCTTGATGATTTGAATTCAAGAGGAGATTTTTCCACAACTATTTTCTGCACCCAGCCAAGACGTATATCTGCTATTGGATTAGCAGCTCGTATTACAGAAGAAAGAGGGGACACATTAGGTCAAGAAACGGGATACATGATCAGAGGAGAGAACAAAGTTGGCCAGACAACAAGGATAACTTTTCTTACAACGGGTATTTTACTTCGAATGCTCCAAAATATCACCAAGGAAGAAGATCATGCAATTTTTGACCATCTAGGCTATATCTTCATTGATGAAGTACATGAAAGATCAGTGGATAGTGACTTTCTACTTATAATTTTGAGAGATATTATGAAAAAGTTTCCGAAATTGAGAGTTATCCTCATGTCTGCAACTATAAAGGTGGACAAATTTAACGAGTTTTTCAAAAAACCATTGGTTCATAAACATGTCGAAGGAAGGACATTCCCAATAACGGATTTCTACTTGGACGACATTTTAACTGCTTTAGATTACTCTATGGAAGTAGGTGGTGAAGTCATAAAACCACGTGCTGAGTCGACGTTTTTCAAGAGCGGAAACATCAACTATGAATTGATTGCCCAGCTTGTTGAATACATCGACAAGAAGCTAATACGGGAGAAAAATCTGGGTTCAATATTGATTTTCCTACCAGGTGTTCCCGAAATAAACCGTGTAATCAAAGCAATAAACAGCTTGGGCGACTTTTGGACCTTACCACTCCACTCTTCATTATCATCTCAAGAGCAAAAGAAGGTGTTCCAATCAGCCCGTGGACAGAGGAAAGTGGTTGTCTCTACAAACATTGCTGAAACATCAATTACTATACCTGATTGTGTGGTTGTGATTGATTCAGGCCGGTCAAAGTCAATGTTCTTTGACAATTCATTAAATGCAACCAAGCTAGTAGAGGAGTGGTGCTCTCAAGCGGAAATTAAACAAAGAAGAGGTCGTTCAGGTCGTGTTACTTCCGGTAGCTGTTACCATATGTACACCAAGGATACCGAAAACTCCATGCTCCCACAACCAATTCCTGAAATTATGAGAGTAAGGTTGGAAAACTTGTACTTGATTGTAAAGTCTATGGGGGTAAAGAATGTTGAAAATTTCATTGCCAGTGGGTTGGACTCTCCAGACCAGTCATCGTTATTATCTGCAAAGACGTTTTTGCAAGATGTCGGTGCCCTTCAAGGAGAAAAACTTACTACATTGGGTCAATATTTGTCGTACTTGCCTACAGATCCCCATACTGGGAAACTTCTTTTATTAGGCTGCATATTCGGATGCCTTGATTTTTGTTCAGTTTTGGCAGCGATAAGTTCAATTGGTAGTATATTTGTTCACTCAATGGAGAATAGGGATAAAATCAAGACTGTTACCGAGAGTTACAGCGACAATCAGGGTGATTTCATCGCAATGGCAAACCTTTACCTTGCCTATTTAGACTCATCGAGCAAGAAGTTTATGACAGAAACTTGCTTGTCTTACAATTCTCTTCGCGATATTTCTTCAACAAGACAACAATATTACCAGTTGCTATCTGAAATGGGGTTCACCACGCTGTCTATGGTACCGAAAAAGGTTTCACAACCAAATTATTACATGATCAGAGCCATCATCATTGGTTCATTTTACCCAAATGTGGCTAGAGTTCAATATCCACCTAAAAAGTTTTTAAAGTCGTCACTGGGAGCTATTGAGGCGGATGCAGATGCCCGCTTGACAAAATACTGGGTTAAGAAAGAGAATACTACTAGTGAAGATTCACCACTAGCTGCCACCAGAGTGTTTATCCATCCATCATCGATATTGTTTGGTAAAAACACCACTGGATTTGAAATTGATGAAGAGCTTGAGTCACAAATTACTAGGGAAGACGGTTCAATAGATATTGCCAAGGCAAGACAAATGATTCCACTTAATAAGCCATTACCAGCATCCAAACACACATTCATAGCTTACAGATCATCTCATTTTTCAAATAAGCTATACGTAAATGGAATCACACCCTCAAATACATTGGCAACCTTGCTCTTTGGTGGGAACTTTGAATACGATTTACATCCCACTCGTGGGACTCCTTCGAATGGTATAATCCTAGACAAATGGCTTCCGGTAAGAACTTGGTGTAAAAATGGGGTTTTAATCAAACAAGTCAGAAAACTATTGGACAGTTACATGGATTTCAGGTTGTCAAGAGCTGGCGCGGTTGACAATAATGACGATATAGTGGAAATAATCGAGAAAGCTGTCTCTTTATAGATTTATAGACTTCATAGGGATAATTGCGTAGTTGCAAAATTTGCCATATTTGCACGCACTCCACCAAACATACAGAAAAAAAAAAAACAAAACCTGAAGAAGTAACAACAGTTGCCAAAAGCTCCCATTCTGCAAATACCATGGAAGGATCAAGTAATCAGAATATCCATCAAAACACAACTCCAACGCCAGAAGCGGAATTAAATCCGAAAAGGGTACAGGCGCTATTGAACAAATTGCACGAGGAATTCAATGCTAGTAAAACAGAAACCGATCCTATTAAAGTACAAGAACATTTGGCGAAAGTGGATAAAATCAAAAAGGTGTTAAAGATTTATCATGACCAACAGAAACAACGTCAAGGGATTAGTTTGAGTAATGGAGCTCCTAACCAGTTGCAACCTCAGCAAAGCGATCATCAACCTACACGACTGGCCAATGCACAACCAGTTTCGAATCTCGCTCCCGTTGCAGGCTCGCCTACAGTGCCGTCTCCAGTACCACCTCTGCTGTCATCTTCTCAAAATCCACAAGTAACATCTGAAGGTACTGTAAGGAGTCAGTCGCCACAAGTTCAATCACCAGCTCCACAACGAGCCAGCTCAAACACACCAGATGCACAAAAGATAACCATTGAAAAGTATAATCAAGTCAAGAGTGTCTTAAAAGACTTGGCAGAAAAAGTGCAATCATTGACACTGGCAAAAGAGAAGGAAACGGATCCTGTAAGGAGGCAAGCTATTGATAAATCACTAGCAGAGAGTCGTATTCAATTACAGCAGTATCACAAGGGGGCATTATACATGAGAAAAGTGTTGATGGATTCGGGGAGGCTAACTGCAAATGCTACACCTGTTCCTACACCTCGTCCAGCAGCTCCACAAGTTGCTACTGGAGGATCAGCTAGTCAACCACAAGCAACTGCTGAGAGAACGGTTTCAACCGCACCTTCAAATCCCATTGACCAAAGTCAACAAATTCAGAGTAAGCAGGCTCTCCCTCAATCAGCTCCTCATTCGACCACAGCAACTAACAAGAAGTTGCCTTCACCGATATCTGCTGAAACAAAACCAACTCCATCGCCTTCATCCACGAAACCTTCCGCCATAACAAAAACATCGAGCACAAAAGCTCCAGCTCAGACATCCACCACCACCACCACCACACCAACCACAAAGAGACCACAAGTTTCTACAAACACTACATCCACTGCTTCCTCAACAAATCTCGTCAGTTCACTCAAAGATTTTAGCAGTCTGCCAACGGTCCCCACAAATATCCCAGATAACGGTGGTCGAGTTTTGACAAAGAGAAAATTGAATGAACTTATTACAAACTTATCAGTTGATCAAGGTGATACGAAACCAATTGTAGATAATGACGTTGAGGAGTTGTTTTTGGACTTGGCTGACGAATTTGTTCGAAGTGTGATGGGCTTTTCCTGTAATTTGGCAAAACATAGGAAATTAGATAAAGTTGATATCAAAGATGTTCAGTTGAATTTGGAGAGAAATTGGGGGATCAAGGTACCTGGGTATATGCCTGATGAAATAAAGCCAGCAAGAAGGTGGACGAAAAAGTCTGATCAAAAGAAATAAATAGGATTAACTTATATACTGTAACAATATAATTGTGGACTTCTACTCCTTCTTTAAACTGTAGTTCCCATCCGTAATGCCAATCTTTGACGTTTCAACTAGATGATCCAAGTACGATTTCAACAAGGTATCATCTACTCCCCCAACATCAATTTCATCTTTAGGAACCATCATTTTTAGCAAAGACTTCATTCTCTCAAAATTAAGCGCAGTTATATTCAGCAACATCCTCAAGACATATGGTTCAATAACTTCAACATCACTAAACTGGGACTTAACATACTTGCCGCCTGATGACTCCATTGCATCAACAGAAATATATCTCTTTTTACTCAACTCGCAAATGACATCTTGTTCAACCCAAAATGATAATCCATCTCTCACCATTGATATAGGCATTTTTAGCGTTTGAGAGATATCATCAATATCAAGGTCATGATCTATATCGCCAAATAGGGAAATGATTGATGCTTTATCCGTACCAACTTCAAATTCGCGTGTCTGATCACCGAAATCAAGTCGAAGCTTGACACTACCTAAACTTGGTATAAGTTTCAAGTATCTACCCCGCTGCTGTTGACTGTAAATTTGTTGGAAATTAGAAAAATCCAGCTCAATATCTTGAGGTAATTTAAACGAGTTGCGAACTTCATCAATTTCATCAAGTATGGATTCCCAGTACAAATGGGACAAGATAGCCACATCACGAGGAGCTCGGGTGTTGAGGTGCTTGCTGGTATGGAAATCTCGTAGCATGATATCCAAAGTTGTAAAATTATCCTTTCCAAACCTAGATTTGAGCAAGTTCAATTTCGACTCAATACGAGAAACGTTAAAGTGCTTTGATTCAATTAATTGATGTCCAAACAATTTCGTAAACTCTTGAATGAAGATTTCCTTTGATTCAAAGATTGAAAGTAATGACTCAATAGTATCACTTACTTTTTCTCTCTTGAAATCTGGTAATGCGTCAATAGGATCAGGTACCCAATTCAAATCTAATGAGTCTTCAACACCATCTTTGATTTGAATTGCAGTGTTGAACTTTTCAGTGGAGTTCAACTCCAACGCCAAGTCCCGCAACTTGTTTGATTCAGATACGTCCAACATTCCATAAACCAACTTCACTATAACGTCATCCCTTGTTTTCAAGTATCGACGTATAGGCCTCACTACTTTATCAAGAAGAACTCCTTTAGGATCGATTAATAAAAACGCCTTGATAGTTTTTGTGTAGGATGTTATGACATCAATAGTGTTAGCACCCGCATGAAGTAGACTCTCGTCACAGCACAGAATAAAACGACTCACCAACTCAGATCTCTTTTCAGCCTGTGCGAGGAGTGAAATATCACCCATGTAGGAAAAAATCCCCGATGAATTCATCGTAACATCGTGTTGTTCAATTTTACTCTTCAGTAAACAAGTATGAAGTTCATTAAGAGCTGTTTCACTATGTGGATAATCCAACACCAAGGAAAAAATTTCTTCAATTCGTAGCGACACCAATTCCATATGTGCAATTTTCATCAATTCATACAAGTAGACATTATTCATTGTATCAGTCAAGTTTGACAGTGTGGTGTAGCTTACAATGATGGAGAAATTGGGATAGATTTCGTTTTGGATAAATGATTCAACAGACTTCAATAATGGCTTGTTCCAAACTCCTTTACACAATTGTTTGGTGTACCCTTTGATTTTATCAATGGACAACACCACAAGTATCTCATTCAAACATTCTGATAGATTCACCGACACCAAGGTTGATATAATGTCAATTACGTTTAAGGTAATTGAGGACGAAAGTGGGGTTGACAATGCATTACTATTGAACAACGACTTTTCAAAAAAATTGGTCAATTCATCACGGAAATTGGTACTATCAAACAAAAACGAAGTTAAGACAGAATTGTATTTGGTTGTGAAGGCCAAGTTAATACGACTGGAAAGATTAAAGTTGTCAATATGGGTTTCATAATGATGCTTCATTAGCTTAATCATATTGATGTATTCCATAAATGAACGATTAGCAACAACAGACAGCGACAACGCCTTTAATTTTGTATTGACCGAGTTCACATAAAGATCGATAAATTTCAATTGATCAGACTCATTCTTGAAACAGCTCTTGATTGCCAATTTGACTCTATGTGATGGATCAGAATATTTTGGCAACAAAAATTTTGGATCAATAACTTCCTCTTGCTTGAAGAACTGTCCAACTGGGCTAGTAAAAGTAGACAAGGAGGCAGTGGTGACAACATCCTGCAGTTGTAACCCTGACTTGAAACACAACTCTAGGCTCTTTTCTGGTATAATTGGCAGGATCCAGTCAAGTAAGATTTGAATATCATTATCAATGTCAGAAGGTGAGCTTGATAAGTCATCTAGAGAGGGAAACCCAATGACGTTTCTAATTTGACCTAACGATAATATCTGAGCACCATCATTCATATCAGCATAGTATTGAGGGCAGCTGTGGTGTGTGTGTTATGTGTGTGTCGTGTGTTATGTGTCTGCAATAGTTTCCTCAATGGCGACATAACAAGAAAAAAAATTTCGTTACACACACAGTAACAACAGTGGGGAGTAGCAGTAGTAGCAGCAGCAGCAGTGTCAGGTCACAACCAAAAAAATACACCCACATTTCTTTCCTATTACTCACCCCTCCAATTTGAATAGAAAAATGGTATGTCGAAACACCGTTTCAAAAGACTCATCAGAGTATTAACCTTTTCTCAGGTCAACAAGTCGGCGTTAAAGAGTCAATTTTGTGAATTGACAAACACGTCAACCACCACTGCAGGGAGGTATTTGGATGCAAGCAAGTACAATCTTGAACAAGCAGTTGACGCGTACTATAACAAACATGCAACGAAATCCAGCTCCAAATCCAATTCGAAAGCAAATGGTAAATCCGGTTCAAGTGATAAATCCCAATTGAATACCATATTTGATCAGTACAAGGATCCAAATAATTCAGAAGTGATAGATATCGATGGTACTTTGAAGTACCTTGAGGATTTGAACATGGATCCTGATGATCCTAAATCGTTAACTTTGGCGTTTCTACTAAAATCTCCACTGGTTGGTGTGTTTGAAAAGGACAAGTTCATATCCACTTGGAAACATTACAAGATTTATGATGTCAAGGCAATCGCCAAGTTTTTAGATACGTTTCATGAGGATGTACTATATGATAAAGGAACCTATTCTGATATTGATACCGATGAAGTGATTGACTTCAAACAATTGTATGATTTTACATTTGGATTTTTAAAAGAATCAGAGAATCAAAAAGTATTGGATATTGACTTGACTATTTCATATTGGAGGTTATTACTACCTTTGATTACTACAGTTTATTTCACTAAACAAGAATCCACCAAAGATGAAGATAAGGCCAAAGTTGAAGAACGAGTACAAAATTGGTTTGACTTTTTATCAAATAGTAACCCAAGACCAGTTATCACTTTTGATACATGGTCAATGTTTTACCTATTCTTTTTAGAGGTGATTCTTCCTGATCCTTATAAACTATCAAACTATGATGAAATGGCAGCATGGCCAAGTAAGATGGATGAGTATGTAGAATATTTATCTGATAATGGTTTACTATGAAAGAAGGGTTAATAAAACATACTAATCATACATAAAAACGAAATAAATACAAAATCTATTAATTCAACAAGTTTCCAATACTCGATTTCCTTAAAGCCAATAAAGTTTTCGAAGCACACTGTTCATCCTCTTCTTGCACATTCATATCCTCGTCTTTATATTCTGGAGAGCGAGAACTAGATGATGCTCTAGTGCTTAATGCTTCCCCGTTTAATCGATCCCTTGGCATCGAGTGCGTAGGAGTTATAGCAGGATCCGGTAAAGTAAATGCATTTCCTGTAGCAACGTTATTGTAATTGCTCTTGCGCATACTAGGAGAATTTGATAAAGTTGACTTTAGTGGATTCGTGAAAGGGGAAGGATTGGCTGATCGTACGGCAAAAGTTTGAGGTGAGATTGGAAACGAGGCCTTTCTATTTCTCCTATCCATATTGGTGTCGGCATATTTGTTAAGTATGGTAAAAATTGGCGCCATATCGGGAGTGAAATCTGGTGTTGGGAGCAGAAGCTTGTTTGAAGAAGCAATGGACATTTGAGAAGGTACTGAAGAAAGTGATGGTGCAACACTTGAAGATCGACTGTTGATACCATTGTCATCACCATCACTGTTTTGCCTTGAGTTGTCTTCTTCTTCCTCTTCCTTCTCTTCAATGATTTTGTTATCACTGGGTATCCAACTAGACCTGCTCAGTTTTATCCCAGTCAGTTCCACCTGCTGACGTGATACCTGCCCTTCTGTACCCTCAACTTCGTTCAACAAAGCTTTAAAATTGAAATCAACATCGATATTCCTATACTGATTCACATCAAGTGGTACCTTAGCAAAGTCTATATTAAACTCCTTTGCCAACGAGTCTGTTGAATCACTCATTATAAGCTCTTGCTGCTTCTGAATAATATGATGCAAGTACAAAATATATTCAACTGAACTTTTCAAAATAGTTAACTTGTACATGCCATCAATTTTATTACCATTACCACTACCTGCACTTGATGTCTTCTTTGATGGAGATGAGCTGTCATCACTAGATGATGTATTGTTGCAGTTCCTACAAGCAGGAATCAAATACTTTAACGCCTCAAATTCACGATTTATCTTGATTCTTCTTCTCTTTTCAATAATTGAATGTAGTTGCTTTGTTTCATGCTTTCGTTTAGCCAACTCTTCAGAGTCAATGTTTGCAGTTGACCTTCTTCTCTTTTTCTTGTTGGGACCCAAAGCTTCTAAATTTGGTGATGTAGGTGTCGAGTCATCACTAGCACCAATTGGGCTTTTATCAACCGGTGTGTTGCTATAATTGTTTGTCAAAATTTCATAGTTTTTATTATTACCATCAGCATCTAGCTCTTTGTTTAACTGAATGATGGTGGTTTTCAAAGCTGGAGGAGACGGGAAACCCATTTCTGAAAGTGACTATGTATAGTTGCAAAAAAAAAGTTATAGTAAACGTTTCACAAAGTACGAACTTTATTCTGTAAGTTTAGTAGGTGTCGGTTGTGATGAGGCTGTCAAAAGTGAGAGCTGTCATGAACAAAGTCAGAAGCAAGTGTAAAACTAAGTTGTTTCTCTTTTGTAGAATTATTTCCTTCCTTATATATATTACCCATAGTAATAATAATAATAATTAATGAAATTTCTGTTTTAAAGGTCCCACGAGGGTTGAAAGAAAACAATTTTTGTGTTGGTTTTGTGAAACATTTGGACATTGCATACTGCATATAGCGCAAAAAAAGAAAAACACGCACACGCCCCATTTATCTCAAAAGCGCACGTGAGGGTTGAGCACTAGACAAACACACCACCAATAGCACCTGTTGTGAATGAGCCACTGCTATTGGCATTAGTGTCTTATCAGCTTAAGATCACTCACCCACAGTGTCATTCACTTAGACATAGGGGTACAACGTGTGTAGAATTATTTTATTCCTCTGCCTTTGATAAAAATAACTTTCCTTACAATTCATTACGTAATCCATTTCCACAATCATAAAATAAATAATGCAATACTGAATGGATGCTTTGTACAAAAATTGTAAAAACCTTCTTTTGGTTCACAGAATGGGTTAACTGGTTATCTAGTAAAAAGACAACAATAATGGTCGTACCAAATGCAAAACCTTCCACCAAAGAAAACACGTTACTCTTCTTTTCAAACAAGGTGACCAAATTTAAAAAAAAATAAAAGCTTGGGGTTTCTTTCTTCTCTTGGTTTGATAAAGATCGTGTGACTAAAACTCAAAAGTAAATTTGATAATACAATAATAATAATAATAATAATAATAAATACTTTTTGTTTTGTGTAAAAAAGGCCCATGTGGGCCATGTGGGCACTTTTATCCTAAATTCACCAACCATAACTAGGAGCAACATAGAATATGATAAGCTTATAATGTAGATACACCACTCAGTTATACGTCTACTGTCTCTTCTGCAGAGTTTACCTTTTTGAAGGTCCACTAAATTATTGATTTCTGCAGAGTGTCTCCTCGTGCCTTTGCTCCACTCACAAGACCTTAAAAAATTTTTTTAAAGTGGGCTACTTTTTGTGCAACGTGTGCCACCAAGTCTAAGCCTTCAGCCAACCAAGGAACAACAATGATAGATAGACCAGTCTGAAAATGCTTGTAGTGGTTACAGCCAGAAACACAATGATGAAGGGTTTGTAGTGAACTCTCGAACCTTTAATCACGGTTGTATTCTCTGGCTCGTGCTGCAACGTAGACCAAAGTATCCACTTAACACGACGGATATATTCAAACGAGACGGATGAACTACACCAGTCTCTTAGCAATCTCTGGCGGAGTAGCCTTTCAAAGAATAGTCACTCTGTACTGTTTTCTCTGTTTTTACAACCAAATACAAAGTCAAAGAATTTTAATTTTGGCAGCACTTTAGCAGCCCACACACAGCTGACTATATCGAAAACTAGAGAGCACCACGAGCACTACACTAACCACATATGTCGAATATAAGACGATTAACTCCTGCTCCTCTTCCAACTACAAATGCTTGGGACCTAAATACGTTGGTGTTGCCAAAACAAGATGATGATGACAAAGTGGCTGCTAAACCACCAACCAGCAAAAGAAATGTAGATTCCAAACAGGCAATGGATACCCTTTTGAAACTATCGCCAGACGCTTTGAAAATCGGTGCTGATTTTCCTGATGAAATGGTTGTTGAGTCACCTCAGCCAAAACTGGCTACAAGGATAACAAACAAATCAAGCAACTTAGTGGATGTTGGTAAAAGAGTCAAAATTAGAAGGCCCACTCTTCCCAGAACTAGGGAGGCCAAAGGTGGTCATGGAATGTTCAAGTATAGAATCACTGACGAGTATTCCCAGCCAATTATTATGTCACAACCAGATTTGTGGACAACAACAGAACCACTTTTCCCTTTGAGGCCAGAGATGGCATACTTCACACACTCTGCTGAAGATCATTCACTTATGTCAACCGATTCTGCCACCATTCCCTCGCCCATATTAATCCCATCGTCAAACACTTCACTTTTCCCACAATCACCAGGAATGTTTTCACCACAACAACCAATGGTCATTTTTGGTATGCCCATGTACCTGAATTTACCACTTCAACATCTGCTGCCACAATTCGCAGCTCCAGTTGCACATGAAAGTAAAAGAGAAACTCTCAAGGGTAGCATCAAGAAACAGTTGCAATATTACTTTTCAACGGAAAACCTTTGCAAAGATACTTATTTGAGATCTTTATTTGATAAAAATGATGGTAAACTCCGGGTGAAAAGCTTGATTGAGTTTAATAGGTTGAAAGTGTTGACACATGATGGGAAATACGCTGAATTGGTGGTTGAAGCTGCTAGAGAGCTTGCATTTTTGGAAACATTGGAAGGGAACGAGTTCATTCGATTAAAGACATGGAAAAAATGGGTTATGCCATAGAAGCCTAATCATCATCCAGTCCCTTCGCGCCAGCTTCACCACCATACATATCAAGAAGTTTCTTCCGCTTCGCAATTGACTTTTGCTTTACAGCTTCCTTTTGTTCCCTTTCCTTTATCAGCATCAAAGTTGGATTAGCTTCAAGAGAATCATTCACATCGGTCACATTAGCATTTGGATTATCAACGGCACCTCCATCACCAGCAGCAACTTGGGCCATCATCTTTTGCTGTTCATTCTTTTTGTTCAAGTCCCAAGCAAACGTCTGCAACGTTTTCAAATCAACAGCGTCACCTTCCAATTTTTTCACAAACTGGTTCTTATCATTTATTATCCCTTTAGTTGGATCTTTGGCAAGTCTTGACTTCGGATCATACTCAATACGTATCTTGGCATCTGATCTTGAATTGATATTGTGAATGTACGCGGGAACATCTTGACGATCACGCAACATCTTTTCCATGGGATCTTCTTTAATATTTTGCATAACGTCTTTCCTATCTAGTCCTAATTCAATCAATTCCAATTCATAATCCGTATCATCAGATTCGTCAACTTCATTCTTGGTGGTGATGACTTTGATATCATTCTTTTCATTCCAATCCTTGACTTTCTCTAACCACTCCTCTGTAGAGTATCCAAACCATCGGTCTCTTTTAGTATCATAATTTTCATCATTGGATGCGTTTCGTATCCCATTTTTCTTTTCATCAACTATACCTTGGCCAACTTGTGGTAAACTATGATCAATGATCTCAGACGTTTTTCTTTGATGAGAGAGATAATCAGCCTGATCTTGCGACGGTTCACTGTCTCCACTTTCCTTTTCATTGTACCATGGTTTAGAGATTATATATTTCGGTATATATGGATTCAACTCTTTATCTTGTTTCGACATGAGATATGGAGATAATCTGATTCATTTTTCTTTTTTACAATGCGAACTTAAACGCCAAATCTATTTTTGCAATTCTCTACACACGCCATTTTTAAAAGCCCTTCCATTCTTCCTCTTCCTCTTCCTCTTCTGCAGATCCATCCTTTTCATCCAGATCTGAGTCACTATCGTCTTCAATAACAGCCCAATCAACTAATCTCTCATCATCCAACACATCCTCTTTACACTTTTCCCTCAATGGCTTCAACTTTGCTTCCTTATTTAAAGTTTGGAATGGTTCTATTAGCTTCAACACCGGTACCCCTTCAACAATGTCAATCTTTTCTCTCATTAATTTTTCGTATTTCTGCAAATACTCTGGGTCTTCCTTATCCAACTCCTCTTCTTCCAACTCTTCAAACATAATCAATTGGAGTTCATCCAAATAGATATCACATAAATGATACGGCAAAGCAACAGGCACTTTTGCATCTCCACTCAAAAAAGTTCGGCTCATCACATCTACCCAATCATTAACCAATTCACCATCCCATTCATGCTGTTTCAAATACTTGAAATTATGTCTCAATACCCGTCTAATTAACAAATAATACTTGTCTATTCTCCATTGATCAATATCACTCCATTCTTTAATCATAATCAAATTGAAAGCTTCAACAAATCGAAGAAATACTTCATTAGAGTTGATGTTTTCCGAATACAATTTACCCAAGTTTTCCGCTAATCTTTCTTGAGCTTTTGGACGATCGCAAAACCACATTGAATAGTATAATCCTTTCCATAATTTTTCAGCATCTAATAACGAGATCGAGAATGATTTTGATGATTTTGAAATGAGAAATTTTTTGAGGGATTCGAGAGCTGCGTCTCTTGTTGGTTTATCATTGGATGCTAGTTTCTTTACGAAATTAGAAGCCTGTGACATGGTGATAGCTGGGGGTTGGGTGGATGTACCTTTTTGGTGTAAAAGGAAGCCATCTTTCATAGAAAATTAATTTTTCAGAGATGAGATTGTGTCGTGTAGTAGAAGCGAATGTCGCGACATTGACAAGAAACACTTACAAGTAGGTAAGCCCCAGTCAACAAGAGAATAGCGTTAAGCCTGTTACTTGTAAGTGGTAAACCAATAAGAGTAATATACGGGTCATATCTTGTGCAAACAACTGTACAAATCCGCAAAAGTGTTATTCACAGATTCTGTTGACAACACATTCTAGACTACCACTTACTCATGTTGCTCCAACCTCGATTCACAAATGAACATTATATTCAAGTTATTATACAAAGAACAGCCTTAGAATCACTGTATTCTCTCTTCATCACCGCCACGCCTTTCTAAACGATATACACCCAATCCTTCCAAGTACTACCCGAATCAATCGAATCTACTTCCATCGCCACACTGAATCTAATTATACAATCAAGTATCTAATTGGAATATGGACCAACTTGACAGCGTATCCAACAACACCCATCATAATAAAACCAATACCAACAGCTCTAATGATTTTGAAATATTCCTTTTGGTCTGGCTTTTGACATTTCTTGATAAAAGCTGATCCATCTTTGAAGAATTCAACTGGGACTTCTGTAAGTTTTTCAACACCTTCGGCAGCCATTGTAGTTGTTTGATTAAATTGTTTTTGCTGGTGGTCAATATCAAGTACTTTTTTTTTTTTCATTCGTTTTTTTCTTCTTTTTCGTTACGTGGAGCTTTTCTTTTTTTGGTCTGTGTCGTGTACAATTTCACGACATTGATACACGTCCTCTGTTCAAGTCTATAGTTATAACCATTACCTATTCATCTAAGAATTACAAAATATCTAACAACGAGTCATCCTCTTCAGCTAAATTGTTCATAAACTCTTCACGCTTAGCTTCCAAGTCCTTTTTATAAGTAGGCATCATTCCTTCAACCCATATCAGTAACTCCCTTTCCATGTCGGCATCGATACTCCATTTTTCAATCACGGGCTCAATCTGACCAAGGAACGTTGTTGTGCTCTTCAACTCTATCAACGATTTCATAGCTTCTGTATACAAGACCCTTATTGAACTGCTTATGTCATTCGTTGGAAAGAATCCCATTCCAGACCGTTTCGTAAAAGAGCCAGCCTTGATATTGTACATTGAATACTCCTTTGAAAGACAAGTAAGGTAATCAAACAATTTCTGTTCCTCTGGACCCTCATTCAAAACATCCAAGTAGGTCTTGTATACAACACTCGAAAAGGGCAAATGCTCTTCCCCATTCTGAACAATTGCCCATAGTTGATCAAAAGTTTTCACTCTCTCGGATCTCAAACTTTCAATAAACTGCAAGTACCCAACATAGTCAAAGCTAGCGTCATTTTGAGCATCTTTCAAATCGACGTTACTGCCCCTCGAGTAATTACTCTTGGTCAAGAAATATTTGAGTGCTCGCGATTCCTCAAACATGGTGGATATGTTGGCCCATTTAAAAAGTTGTTCCCAAAACACTTTAGTATTACCACTGTCGCTATCTATTTCGTTGTATGCAAGCTGAAATCCATTGATGTACTTTACACTGGAGACAAACTCTCCATTATATGCCAATGATACAAACAAGGCTGACAAGAAATCAGTACTCGGATACAAGTGACTTTCACGACTAATACGTGATGACGTATTCAAGTTTCCATTTTCATCTACGCCCCAAATTTTCAGGACATAAGATTTGACATCCTTAACTCGACCAGCATATGCAAGAGACTGAATCACGGCTGCATGAAATTCCAAATCAAGATCTTCCAACTCATACTGTACATCCATTAAATCCATGTTCATTCCTGGTTTGAATCGGCTCCTAAGTGGATTCTTGTAGTAACTGGACAATTCCGTCCCCTTGATTGTCCACCACCTATTATCTCCCATACCATCAATCTTAAACGCCAATGTCCATAATTTTGGAGTCATTCGCTGCCTCCACTGATCTCCATATTGTTTACGGAAAGTATGAAACCATCTTGAAGCCAAGTCAAGTTTATAATTTCCCAACTCAAGCTCCATCAAATTTTCAAAATCACTTGGTATCAACTTGTACCCGGTTAAGTAGTTGCCACTGTAGATATCTTGCAATTTGTTCTTGTGGTAAAAATGCTCAACTTGGTTACGATATAACAAGTTCCGATACACGTTTCTGATCTCTTTTGTAAATTCTTCCTCGACAATGAAGTCGCTTGAATCGGTCAACTTTTGTATTATTTTCAACAACTTGTTTGATTTTTGTATTGGTGAAAGTGAAAACTTGTCAACATGTCGTTTCCTATTCTCTTCAATTATTAAGTTTAGGTACAGAGCAATCAACTCTCTACCCAATGTCTTGACCATTCCATCGAGGTCACGAGAAGACCACGTCTCTAGCACAGTGGCCAATCTCTTGTAACTCTTTTGTTCACTCAACATGATTAACTCCTTCTTGATTTGTAAATCCCTTGATTCATTCACGTTAGACGCAAACACAGAGCTTAGCTCATACGATTCAGTCAAGCTTCTTGACGGTAGCCGTACCTGTGTGGTCTCATTTAACGCACTTGCAGTAGATGCATGCGATTCCAGATTATCAAGGACTCTGGTTACTGTCTCATTAGCAACTATACTGTATGACGAGTACTTGCGAGAGAGCTTTTGGAAAATCTCCCTTTGCTTTGGACCATACCTCAAAACAAATGTCATTTGGCTCTCGAGTATCTGAGTTACTTTGATACCAGATTATTGAAAATTTTCCAATCAATTTTTCTTTTTCATCGGCATTACGCAAAAGAATCTTGCGCTACCTGACTACTAATCTTAGAGGTTCAAGGGGGCTCTAAAGCCAACTATCGCATTTATTCAAGCTCTATAAACTTACAACTTCATAGCACGCATAATGTTCACAGCATTATACTTTGCAATATCATCCAATCCATCTTCCATTGATTTTCCATTCAAAATGTCTTGAATATGTTTCTTTGTACCTTTGATGGCCCATTGAGGAGCTTTAGCCATTCTAGCTCCCCAAGCACCAGCCAATTCAAGACCTTCATCAACAGATTTGACAATAGTGCTAAGGTATCCCAATTCAGCTGCCTCTTTAGCATCAAAGACATCTCCGAGTAAAGCGTGTTGGAAAAGCTTTGATTTGTTATTAACAATACTTGGCATTCTTTGCAAAGATCCCATATCAGCAGCAATACCAATATTGACTTCAGCAATAGAGAAACGAGCACCTTCAACTCCAATTCTGATACTGTAGGCACTAGCAAGATCAATGGCCAATCCGTAATTAATACCATTCAAAATACCAATTGTTGGGGTATTAATACGGGCGGGAACAGTACAAGCATTTTGGAATTCTTTGATGAAGGCTTCGAAATTGGCAAGTTTTTCCTGTTTTGTATTTCCTCCGAGACCCGATGTTAAAGCTCCATCTTTCACGTTCAAACCGGATGAAAAGGACTTAGCCACTCCAGATGAAATTACAATCACCCAAACATCCTCTTCCTTATCTAATCTAGTCAAAATCTCACCATAATCTCTCCAGTTTTGATTGGTGTATGCGTTGAGGGTTTTAGGATTGGTGTATTGGACGTGAGCGATTCCTTCACCAAGTGTACCAACGGTGAAAAATTCGTATTTGTTGTAGTTCTTTGGGTCAAATGGCATTGTGCGTAGAGATTAGTTAGCTTCGTATCACCTGCGTTGAGAAAAGAAAGTGGTCCTTATATAAAAAGATGGAAATAGAAGGATATTTCATTGTGAAGGTTTTTTTCTTTTAAAATCCGCACTTTTGCTTTCAATTTAGCCGAGCTTGGAAAAGAAGTGTGGGGTCGAGAATTCAAACTACACCAAAAGGTGTGCTGAAGTGGAGACATTGAATAGAGGAGTCCAAATAAGCCGAATATAGGGCCATACCTGCGTATCTGACCATCTTACGTCGGACGTTTTGAAGATTGAACGTTCAAGCAAGGATCAAGCAATCAAAAGCAATGTCATGTGACTTTTGCATCCTTCAAGTAGGAGCATTCATGATGAATCGAATAAGCCTTTAGTGAAGATTGTAACAACTAATACTTTTATAGAATGCGAAACTTGTGGTCGGGCTGAGTGCAGGCCCAATGGGGTAGATTCTACCTTGTCGCCTTAACCCCCGCCAATAGTTTAGAGGGAAATTTCTACTACGAAACAAAACGTATGTAATTGATAAACAGCTGCAGTGTATGAATATACCTGTGTGTAAGTTGCCGAGCTCACAGAAGAGAGGAGCGGGAGCAAATTACTAGATAAGCGTAAGAATGGATATCAATTGTCTTTAACTATTTCTTCCAAGTCCTATAAATTCTAATACTACCTATTTTGATCGTTTAACACTGGTACGTTGTTTCCCGTGACTGAATACCTGTTTAAGAGAGCTTAAACTCAATGGTGTTCTTCGATTAGCTTTGGCCTTTTTGACCGCTTCATCAATCTCAGCTTGACTGTACCCTCCAGACTCTAAAAACTCCAAACCCTTATCATACAACAGCTCATAACGCGATCTCCAAGGTGTAAAAAAAAAGTCCTCATTCAAAACAGGATCATGACATCTTATCTCTGGGGGCCATGAGTCCCTGCATAAATATGAAACCATCAGATCAAAGTCTCGTTCTTCTTCTTCTGTGTTAAAGTTATAGGGTCCACGATTGAGATTTTCAGCAAGAGCAAGTGCGACAAGTGACAAAACAATAATGGAAAGCTTCATGATGTGGTGGTGATTGTGGTAATGAGAAATTTACACTTAGTCGAGAGTAGTAATCTTATATACTATCAAGGTTAAGCACCACGCTGTCCTTTAAGCTGGCATGAAAGGAAAATCTGCCCCTGACTTTTTAGTTATGCCAAATGATATCATGCTTTTGTGATTCAAATTCTTTCTATTCCTTCCCAATAACTTACACAACTGCCAGTGTCAAGATAGTGACATTTATCGGACCTGAAGATTTTCCAGGCCAAGCAACGTCTGTAATGCCATAAGTTGGGCCTGAGATCTTGCTGGTTGGTGCTTTATTGTGTGATACGTTGTGATTTGTATTGTAATGGCATTGTTCCATAGATAGGACCTTTGATTCCTGAAACCGAAGTTACTGGAAGTAAAAAGTGGTGGCAAAAAGACAACCTATCACCGAGGAGCTTTAATTTATGCTGAATCAATAAGAAGGCACTTTCAAGTACCTACTATGGTATTGACGACATAAGAAAGCTAGACTTCTATCATTATGGCGAAGAAGTCGTTGATGTGAAGAGGGACAGCTCAAAATATTTCTCTCGATTCTTCCCAAAGGGGGAAATTGCCACATGACTTGCATTCGATCCTCAGTATGTTCTTTTTTTAACGTAAGTATAGTCCCTTTTGGTCAACCAAAATGAACCAATAATATATATATCACATTTTTATACAATCATTAGCTATTCAAACTACTTAAATTATTCATCAACACAAGTGAAAGTAATATATGACCTGTAATTCTCGTAATTCGCTTCAACCCTTTTCCCTTTTTCTTCGTTGCATCTCTTCTCGTATCCTGCAATATCAAAAGAGCCTTCAATACCAAGTGGGTTAAACAAGATCCACTTAGCGCATGACACCGCATCCTCATTTAAGCACAAGACTTTGGGCCTATTCTTTCTTCTATTGAGTTTTTTTAATAGCCGCTGAACTGAATATTCATCGTCTTTTTCATAACGAAAAGCTTCATCATTACCAGTGCTTTTGCAATTCAAAGCTAGTTGTTCGATGGCTTTAGGTTGAATGAATATTGACATAGTGCAAGCCGTTAAAGCTGCAATGGTGAGATAAAATTGCATGGTTGGTGAAGTGTAGATTTGGCGTGGAACTTTCAAGTGGTAAAGAAGTTTTTATAGGGACTTTTGCAACCGGCCCCTTCCCCCAAAAAAAACAAAAGAAAACAAAAAAATAAGTCACATTTAAATAAGGAGACGTAGTTAACACATTTGCATTGGTGACCAATTTAACAGAGTCAATCTACAAATAAGATTTGATGCCATTAACCTAAAGTGTTAATTTCCTCACAAAAATATATTTTGTTATGCCAAATTACTATTAAAGATATTTTTGTTATGCTCAATCACTATTAAGGAAGTTATTACTCTTCTAACATAAATTAATTACATGGATGATCATTTCCCTTAAGTATGAAACATGATTCAAGAGATCAACTCTTATAACCTATAAGATATTCTTTACAATAACTTATTATCGACACTCAATCTGACAGTTGCATAGTCTGATAGTGATCGTGGGTTACATCATAAGAAACTGATTTATCAGCAGCTCCAGTTTTTGAGGATTTCCAAGGATTACTATTGGTAAAACTCTGATCATTTGACGAATCGTTGTCACCATTTGTTTGCGACAAGGTTCTTTTACCAGATTCAGAATTAGAACCCCTCCTCTTAAACCATGTCAATTTTACCAACATTTGGAATCGGAATCAGGTTGTGTTGAGGACTTGGACAACAAGAAGAACTGTGACCTAAACCCAAACAATTTAAACATTGGAACCGAAACAACTAATTCACATTTTGAGTGGTAACAGATTTCGCTCTCCAAGTTGCATTAACCGTAGGTTCATTAGTGAGGGTATTCTCCAAGTCAGGATGCACAGTAGCGAACCTTTTCAATTGGGCAGTAGATAAAACAGGATCATGGGTTTCTAAGAATTTGGAAACAAATTTTGGTTTTGACAAATTAAGGTTTTTGATAGCTGATTGCTCAGTAGTGTCCAAATTGTCCATAAATTGTTCCAATTGATTCTGAATTGCAAATTTAACCTTCAATGTGACCTGCGGATCTATCAATTTTTCCCAAAAATCTGTTACAATTTTCACTTTATCGTGTGCTTGCATCACACCATATTCAGCAATAAGATTCAAAAACAAATCCTTACTAGCAAATCCCAATTTTCTAGCAGGCAGCAAAATTTTTCTCATCGACAGTTAAATTCAAAAGGGTATCCAAAATATTATTGTACTAACATTATAGATTAGGATTTTCATTTTTAACAACATTACCAAATTCAATACTAACACCTTCTGCAGTATGAACAATATTTTGTTTCCATAATAAATAGCTACCCTTTGATGGCAATTTCAATTCAGCAGGAATCAGCAAACCATTGAATAAAGTGTAAGGATTGATTATCATTTAACAATCTCTGTATCTGGAAAAGTTTTATGATACTGAATGATGACAGTAAGCAAAATTCCAGGAGAATCACAGAAAGGCTTCGTTATTCTTCTTCTTTATTCACATTTCCCTCGTTAATTAATCACAATCATAGTCTGTGATGCTTCAAGTCTGTCGAATTATGAGTTGCCAACCATTCCTTTCAAGTCTTTCTAATCTAGGTCATTTTCATTCAATTTCATGAACCAACATTGGTCACGATTGGAAAGCACACAACTTAATTCTCAAGCATCCAAATTGATCTATCACCCCCGTCTATTGTTATAAAGTTTGTTTACTGTTTCTAGTTTTATAAAAGACTGATATTGCGTTAATACCCTAGCTCTATACAGTATACCGACCACCAACAGCACCCCCACGATCATCAGCCGCAATCGAATCAATACTCTTCAACATTCGTTCCTTGATCAATGCAATTGCATCCTCAATTGATTTCCTGGTCAACCCTTCAACCAAAAGATAAAGCTTGGGCTCGGTATCTTTGTCGCTGTTGAACTTATGAGTTGGTGGATAATATTGGCCCCTTGTAGTGATTGATGTTCTACTACCTTCAATAATTTTGGTCAATTGTTCACGTTGTACAATATCCCATCTCACTTTCTGTGGCAAGTCGTTAATTGTAATTCGAGAGAAAAACTTGCACTTATCTGGACCAAAAGTTTCTGGGGTATTTCCTTCAATGATTTCAAATGTAGGTAGGGTCATACTAGATGGTGAGCTTTCCTTATTCTTGTTTGATGTGCCATTCTCCTTGGCATGCTCTGCCCCATTCGCCTTATCCTCTGCTTCTTCGCCATACATTTTCTTCTCCATCTTTAGTTTATTTTCACGCACCTCTTGTAAATTATCCAATCCTTTACCACCAAATCCAAATCTTACCTTAGCACCACCGGCTCTCACTTTTTGATTAAATGAATCAGCAATGGCTTGCAATTCTGGTGCTACTTCACTTGAGCTCAATTTCAATGCTTTAACCAATACGTTTATCTCTCTCTCTTGGTCTTTTGAAACAAATGTTATAGCAATTCCGTCAGCACCAGCCCTTCCAGTACGACCCACACGATGAACATAATCTTCAAGGTGACCAGGAGGATCAAAGTTCACCACTAACCCCAAATTTTTGACATCAAGACCACGAGCAGCGATGGAAGTTGCAATAAGAATATTGACGCCACTATCACTAGATGAAAATTCTTTGATTGCATACTTTCGATCAATTTGTTCTTTACCGGCGTGTATAGCCACACATGGTAACCCATGGCTAAGTAAATTAGAAAGTAGTTTGTCTGCATCGACTTGCTTTTCAACAAACACAAGCACTTTACTATCTTGATGAAGATTCAAATGCTCTTTTACGGATTCACGGAGGATCTTTACTCTTTCTTCAAAGTACTCAGTATCCGATTCGTCTAAAAGCACAATCTTCTGCTCGATTTCCTTAGCAACTACACCTACACCCCCAACAATGACTTCCACTGGATCTGACAAGACTTGCTTTGCCAATATTTCCAATTTTCTGGGAAAAGTCGCTGAAAATAGAACTGTTTGTCTATCAGGACGCACTTGTGATAAAATCTTTCTAATCTGTGGCTCAAATCCTAAATCAAACATTCGGTCAGCTTCGTCCAATACGACAAAGGTTGTACGTCTCATTGAAGTTACTCTACCACCATTGGCTGCTAGTAAATCAATCATTCTACCAGGGGTGGCTACGACAACATCAACACCTCTTCTTAAATCACTGATTTGGTTCTCAATCTTAGATCCACCATAGCAGCAGGTGACTCGTTTTTCAAGCTTTTTAGTAAAGTGCAAAACTTCTTGTTCAATTTGGAGGGCCAATTCCCTAGTTGGACTTAAAATAATGGCAACCGGGCCATCTCCACTAGCCAGTGGTGCTTGCTCTTGCATGTGTCTTATCATGGGCATAGCATACGCTAGAGTCTTACCTGAACCAGTTTTGGCGACTCCAATCAAATCTCTACCTGATAATATTATTGGGATGGTTTGTGCTTGTACGGGTGATGGCTTAACAAACCGAAGTTGATCATGAACCACTGATATTATATTCTCAGGTAGTAGCAACTGAGACCATTTCGTGAATGGTGGAGGTACATTGTTACCTCTAACTCTGATATCATCAAGGACCAATCTTAAGAAACTCATTTCATCCTCAGACATGTGTGACAATTCAAAAGGAACTTTATAAAAATTTTTCTTAAACGGAGGGTAAGAAATTTGTGAATGGTCTATATCTTGCAATTCTTTTGTAGTGTTTTGCAACTTGGCTAATTTTGAGTCAATCAAGCTTTGTAAATCTGTATCTTCATCTCCGCTTTCATCATCAGTTGAGTTAGTCTCGGGCAATGTCTCATCTGTGAAGCCTTTATTGTCACTTGAATCAATTGATTTCATAAATGCGTCCAATTCATCTTCTTCTTCCTGCCCTTGTACATCAGAGGCATTATCAGGTATGCCAAAAGATGAACTTGGTTTAACAAACTTCAACTTCTTTTGCTCTGTTTCCTCACTATCAAAGTCAAAGTCATCAATTTTCCTCTTAAGTTGCGACTGAGATTTTTGAGTCAATGCATGGGGTTTTTTCAACACCTTTATTTTAGTGCCTGATGCAGCTGCTTGTGGTCGGGCAGGACTGGCAACCTTTTGCGACCTTGACTTTTTCCATTCTTCTAATCGTTGTTGCCTCTGCTTCTTCTCTAACTCAGATGTGCTACTTTCTTCTGATTGAGTCGATGGTGGTGTCAGTTCTTTGCTTTCTTGTTGTTTTTTGGCTCGCCATGCTGCCAATTGTTCACGCCGTTTTCTTAAAACTTCATCCTTTGACTCTTTAGTGTTTGTTTGGTTAGTATTTAGATCCATTTTTTGGATAATAGACAGTGTTAATACTTCTGCAGTTATGTTACACACACAAGATATATTATAGGTGATGATATGATCACAGACAGGCTTTACAGTTTGGTGTTTTGTTGGTTGTAAAATAGAGTAGAGAGATGAGAAAAATCGAGAGTCAGGTAGCGCAACGTCGCAAAAGGTGCTACGTGTCGTCTAAAATGTAATTGAGTCACAGTGAATAATTAAAGCAGTTGATTAAAACGATAAGAGATTAGTCACAATCTATACGACATGATCCATTGTTAAACGATGAGCTGTATAAACCCCTATCTTAGATCATATGAGTTTAACCCAACATTTACATTTGATACTACATTGGAAAAGAAATTTTGTTGAGTGTTGGGAATGTATTGTTTTAAATTACCCCTAAAAAAGAAACGAGAGTGTGTGACGATGAGTGGGTGGTTGGATAGACGAATTGAATACATACATGTAGGTACATGTGATTAAACGGATGACTGTTGATATACGAAAAAGTGGGCTTTGAATAATTTTGGGTATATAGATCACCTGTTTTTCCTGTATATAAAGTGTATACCTATAATTAAAAATTTCTTTCTTTCTTTTTGTTCCGAAAAGAAACGATGGAAGAAGAAGAAGATACCAGAGAGAAAGAAAGAGAAAATTATTTTCAAGCAACAGTCCTTCTTTAATCGAACCTTTATAAAAGTATCATAATATATCCATATCTAAAAGATATATCTACTACCTAACATACTTTACAGATCAAAAATGTTTAGGTTAATAAATACTTCACAAGGGTTACGTCCCTCACTCATTCTGAAGATTAAACTAGCCAAAAATGGATCTCCTAGCTCAACTTTTACGACTCAAACTACAACAACCACACCATCCACTTCGTTCGACTCAAAGCTATTCTTTAGAAGCAACTCTACTGCTTCTACTATTCTGTCTACATTCCAAGACAAACAACAACCTATTGCCAGTGACTTTAAAGAGAAATATCCATACTATGAATACAAACGTCATCAACCAAATTATGCCACTCGTTGGAGTCAAAGAGATTCCAATACTTACAAAGACATTGAAGAGATCTCTAACCTAATTCAGGATGAGAAATTTAGACAACTGATGGCGGAAAAGGATTTGTACAGATATGCGGCAAATTTATATAGCGCCACCATAACACTGAGAAAAACTAGATTGGGCAACTCAAGAAATAGAGATAAAGATCAAGCCAGTGCTTTTAAAGAAGATGTCATATATCAAACAGCCATTTTGAACTTAAGTGAATTAGTTGCTGCTGGTGATTTCAACAATGTACTATCAAGTCGTATATTGTTTAAAATCTTTGGAACTTTATTGCAATTTAAATTAAATGCTGAAATTATGAATTTATGGGAAACTGGAGTTAGTCAATCTGAGAAAATGGCAGATAATGGTATTGGTCAATTGTATTTAAGTCATGATGTTTTATCAATTGTACTTCAAGTGGCTTATGAAACTAAAAGGTTCAACTATGAGGAGATTAAACTGATTTATAACATGAGTGTGAATGAAAATGAGCCAGTGCATCCATTTTTATCAGATAGAATTGGTCAAGTTGCAATTATGGAAGATGATCACGCTAGAGGTTTGGACGCTTTAGAAGAATTGATGACTTTGTATGAACAAAATCCTCAAGAGAAATCCATATTGGGAGGATTGGCTCAATTGCATTTATCATTTATTGGACAATGTAAAGATGTTGTTATTGCCAAGAGATTTTTTGATAAAGCCGTCGATAGTGCTGAATCTTTACCTTATGTCGTTGTTTTGAAAGCACCTTATATGGTTTCATTTTTGGAGAATTGTATCAATGCTGGTGATTCAATGGAGGAAGTTGTTGAGTTGTGGAGTCGTATTTCAACTCACTATGGTGAAACCAGTGCTGCTACAAACTCATCAAAACTGGCCACTATCAATGCAGGATTGTTCAAGTTGTTTTTCAACAAGTATCCCGAACCAAATGAAGAGTCTATCAAGCTTTTGAAATTGATATTCACCAAATCTCCCAAGATTGATGAAGTGTTTTTAAACACCTTGATCTCAAATATGCAATGGACGGAAAAGAGTTTAGTTCAAGATGTTATTGATGCTTTTGATAAGTTTAACGTTGACAAGAGTATAATTTCCCATCGTGTTATTTTAAAACAAGCAGGACAAGTTGATTATTCTGTACCAGAAATTTTACAATTGTGGAATAACTTGTTGAATAAATTGGATGTTGAAAATTACAAATATATTGCTAATGCCGATTGGTCAGCACTTCGAGCAGCTACTGCATTTTCTGAACATTTCAAAACTAAAGAAAGATTGGGATTATACTTATCCCTCGTTAAGACTTATAAGAATTATATGCAACATAATGGAGCTTGTATTAATTTCATTAGAGGCTGGATTAGAGATGCTAGTGTATACAAGGAGATTTCAAGAATTACAACAGAAGAAAATCCACATTTTGAGAATGAAGTTGCTATAGAAGTTCCTCATTTTAAGAATTTGAAAGAAAATGTTGATTATAGGAGTATAACTAAAAAGATCACTGATGCTAATCCAAGGTTACTTGATTAAGTGAGGTTACTTTTGCACATTATTTGAGTGGTTCTGATTTTCGTTTTTTTTTTATTATATAGACTTTATTAATACCTAATATAAATGTACATAGAGATAGTCTAATACGATTTAACGATTCTCCTAGCAGCTACAACTTTGAATGGTGTAGGTGTTCCCTTGTCGTGTGCGTGGGACAAAATTACAAAACTTGAACAGATGAAAAACTATACACAACCAACTCTTCTGTAAAAGCACCACAACAAAGATACATCACAATGGACGCAAGAGTGCCTCTATCACATTCATTATGGTCACCATATGATACAGTCAAAGACTCGGCTGATTCATTAGGCATCAATCTCCCCGATGAGGCAGCCAAGAACCTCGCCATGGATGTCGAGTATCGTATTCACGAAATACTCGAACTAGCAATCAAATTCATGCGTCATTCAAAGCGGAAAATGTTAATGACAAGTGATATAGATTACGCTTTGAAAATTCTCAATGTTGAACCGTTGTACGGTTATGATAATTCACAACCTTTGAATTTCAAAGAAACAATGGTTGGAGCTGGTGGTCAAACTTTGTATTATCTCGATGATCAAGAATTAGAGTTTGAGAAATTGATTAATCAAGAGTTGCCAAAAGTGCCTCGCAGGTGTAATTTTACTGCTCATTGGTTGGCTATTGAAGGGGTTCAGCCTATGGTTCCGCAAAATCCATTACCTTCAGATATAAAGAGTTTACCTCCAGCTATCCGAGGTGCTACTTCTTCATATTTGGGTAATGATATCTTGACGTTGGGAAGTCATTCAGCTACTGGTGTGGATGGCCAAGATGGAACTGAAGATGGATCAAAGAATAAGAATCCAACTGAGAAGGACTTTGACACGAAACCACTCGTCAAGCACGTTCTCTCCAAAGAGTTGAAATTATATTTCGATAAAGTTGTTGAAGTTTTAATATCTACTGATCCAGAAAAGGAGAGTTTGAAAAATGCCGCATTAACTTCATTAAAGTCTGATCCTGGTTTACATCAACTAGTACCCTACTTTATTCAATTTGTAGCTGAACAAATCACAAATGAGTTAAGAAACATTGAAATCTTATCAACCATGTTGGAAGTCATTTCCGCTTTAGCGGACAACAAGACCATTTTCCTCGACCCATATGTCCATGCATTAATGCCATGTATCTTGACCTTACTATTGGCAAAACGTATTGGGCCCATCGTCAAAGAATCAGCTGAAAACTATCAAGAAACATTGCGGAACCAACTCGCTGTTCGTGAATTCGCCGCCATCTTGCTCGAACACGTAATCAAAACTCATGGTTCATCATACTCTACATTACGACCAAGAGTAACTCGAACTTTATTACGTGCTTTACTTGACTCGACTAAACCAGTGGGAACCCAATATGGTGCATTGTTGGGATTGAAGAATTTTGGAAATGAGGTGTTAAAGTTGGTACTTGTGGGCAACTTGAAAATCTGGTATAAATCAGTAGTTGAGCAAAATCAATCCCAATTTGAACGTGATATCTTGATAAATACTGTGCTTGATATACTACGGAAACTAAGTGTTAAAATCGATGCCACTGGCGGTGAGGAAGATAAAATGGATGTAGACGATGGGTCTAATTTGTCAGACGAGATAAAGGATAAGTTGAAACAACGAATTGGAGAGCCCTTGGCACAATTAGTACTAGATCAACCAGATGCTAAAGATATCGTAAGAGGAATATTCTTTGGTGAAATAGCGGTATAATACACAATGTAATTATAATCTCATTCTATAGATGATACAAAGTCATCACCGTCTTGAGTATGTCAATCTGGCTTTCTTTTTCTTTGGGTTAAGAATCTCATCTGAATCATAAGCTGCATCTCTATCTTCCTCATTTTCTTCTTCTTCCCCTGCTTTACCTCGTAACGATAATAGCCCCGTGCTAGTATATGCATTGAAAATAGGCGACTCAGAGATGGCAATTGGATCACCAGGTTTCGTTTTATGCACCAGTGGAGATGAGAAATTACCACTTTTTTGAAAATTGATTGGTGATTTAAACTCCCCTTCGTGATTTTGTTTCATGAATGGTGACTGATGCAGTCGCTGTTGTTGTATTGGCGTAGCTTGTATATCAGGTAATTTGCTAGATAACGCTTGAAGCTTGGCTATATTTTGTACTGGAGTAGCTTCTATAACTGACGCATCAAGACGTTTTTGCAGTTGTGGAGTTTTACGTTGTGGCGTTGCTTCCACAATCAAGTCGTGTGGAGATTCCACGGAAAGCGAAGGAAGATCATCTGACTGTGGTTTCCTCGGTGTAGCTTGAACCAATGTCGTGTCATTTCTTGGAGAAGAAGCAGCGGATGCAGCAACAGACGCGATACCGGAAGCTACAGATTGCAATCGTTGCGTCATCAGACTAGATGCTGGTTTCAAGAATGGCGATGAAGCTGCATCATCATTGGCGGGACTAGTAAAAATAGAGCTAGTCACTTGGCTCTGTTGCACGCTGTTTTCATTCAGCCTAGGTTGTTTACTAACCGGCGTGAAAATTTCCATATCAATTACTCTTTGTTTTGCTGGGGTGGCTTCCACTTGAGAAAATGATCGTAGTAAATTACGTCCACCATTAGATCCAGTAGCGGCGACTCCACTTGGCAACGCATCACGACCTGGCTTCATTGGCGTTTCCGCCACATGTACCTGTGAAGTCATTCCAGATCTGAGCTTGGCCGGTCCCTCACCTCCAGCCAAGGACTTGCTCCGTTTAGCCTGGCCGAAAATTAATGAAGATGAACTTGTCGCCAATGTTCCGCCACCATTTTCCAAATTCGAGCTAATTTGCTTCTTTAAATGTGGGGGTTTGAAATTCAAATCAACTTGTCGTTTATCCAACATTTCACGTGAAGCTTGGCCACCAAGACTTGATTTAGATCTCTTTAATGATGCCACTGAAATGTCCTTGATCAAATGGTTTTCATCATCTCCCTTAAGTAATGGCTTTCTCTCCACTTTTGATCTCTTTTTCTCTGTGCTTCGACCTTCATCATTTTTATCATTATTTCCTACCGTTTGCTTATCAATAGACGATTCCTCTAATCTCTCTTTCTTTTTACGCTTGCTCTTCGTCTTCAAACTCTTGTGACTGGAAGTCAATTTCATATTTGTATTCTTTGTATTCTCAATCACATACTTTATCAATAATGGCAATATTTTGCCATAATATGGCACCAAAACATATGCCAAAAATCCATAGCTCAATGAAGAGCCTCCAATATTCGTGCTTTGGCCATCTAGTTTATCTTGCTTTTCAGGAACCAGCAATATTTCCCACAAGTTCAACCTATCAATCAACCTATTCAAATACAAATAATGAGAAAGCTCACGATCAAGATCATTCAGTGTGTCTGGACCCAGTATCGTAGTCGGCTTAACTCGTTTAGTCTTTTTCTTGTCCTTGTTATTGTTGTCTAATTTCCGTTTCTTTCGGACCCGAACTAAACTCACTTTCTGATGATCTTGACCTCGTTTCAAAACCTCATTCAGTTTTTGCAAATTGCGTTTTAAAAATGCTTTTTCATCGATGTTCCAAATCTGGAATATTTCAAACAAAATAATTATTTGTAATTGAGCTTCACGGATCTTCAATTCTAGTAGCAACTTTTGAAATTTGTCATGATCAATGCCATTTGAACTACTCAGGGGTAGTTGTGCTTTCTTACTGCCGTTGTTGCCTCCTTTTACAATAAACCCAAACCTCTCTTTAAACTTCTCCTGGTGCCAAACTTCACAATCAGATAAAGTACCAACACTTCCTGCACAGAACTGCCCATGTGACTTCCCATCATATCTTAAATCAAACTTATCCATACCCAAAACCAACGAATCGAGAATCGTCAACGTAAGCGAGACATCTCCTTGACAAAGGTTCTTGAATCGAGTTAACGAAGTTTTGGGGAAGTAGCTTAAAGGTTCGTTAAGCGAATACAATGAATGATAGTATCGGTTAGTTATGAAATATAATGGGTCTTGACTTTCTTCATGTTTTAAAGGTGATGTAAAGTTCGATCCGGTGTTCAGTAGGGTGCCATCGTGCTTTTTCTGATTCGATGGTGGCTTCATTGAAAACAATTCAATTTCCTCATTCATCGCAGTTGTTAGCAGCTCCTCATCTTCATCTTCACGCAGCTGTTGACTTACATTGACTAGGTCTTCTTCGTTTGAGATGCGGTAGATTTTATCTGCCATATTGTCCTCATGTACTGGCTCATTTACCTTGAAGACGCCAAAATACTCACCATCTCCACCTTCATTAATGTAACTTCCATCTACCATTCTCCCACCTCCCTTCAAAATCGGAAACACAACTCCCCAGTGATTAAACTTATCATCAATTTTAAATTTCAACTTACACAACCAATACCCATTGTGTCGAAGTCTCCCCTTGGAAGATTTGAAAATGTGCAAGATTGGTACAATTGATGAATTGTTGCTTTTGTCATTTGAAAGATCCGATAGTAGACTTTGATGTGATTCGAGGGATGTTTGTGTAGGAATTAAATGGAGTATTGATTGTAAACTGATCGTGTGAACCGCTGTGATGATAATCTCGATATTATTACTAGGATCTAGTATTTTGAATGTATCTGTATGAGCATCTTCATTGGTCTCTTTAACTGTCGCTTGATTCATAATACTGTGAATGGAAAGGAATGCTATCCCAGAGTCATCCTTGCCTCAAAGTTTGTGTAAAGACGAAAACTCACTGCGACAATGCAGAAAAAAGTGGAATGCCTTAGTCTTCTGTATTACAAGCATATCTTCAGATATATATCTCCTGGATATAACCAAAGATACCACATTGAGGTAGCTGCTGCCTAATGAAAGATGAAACCCTGAATAAGCTTGAAGTCAGCTTGAATTCTTTACCAAATGAAATACTTCAACGTATCATATCCTGCGCCGGAGTCAAAAATATTATTCAATTGCTCAGTGATAGAGCCTTTCTACAGCTGAACCAGGGGTTAAAACTGGCAATTAATCATCAAGTTGAAGAAAAATCATGTTATGAATACAGTAGTCAAGTTGCAGATCCACGCTTGGGCATGAAAAAACATATGTTCTGGGATGCTTCACAAAAATTTATGGAGCTTTGGAAGAAGCACCAAGCTCTAGACTTTGACAACTACCAATCATTTTTGGAGTTTTATAACTACTGCGTGGAAGAGAGGCTCGTAGTAAATTGCAAAATCGCTTATGATGTGAGTACAATTGTTGATTTCATAGAGTATGAAGAAATAATGCTGAAATTGAGAAATTGCGGTAGCATTGGACTATTATTGTCTTTGAACTTTAAAAAGTTGGGTTTCATTGAAAATTCACGAATTTTGAAAAGCTTCAGTCATGTTAGGGACCGTGTATTAGAACTATCACTTGCTGGGTTGGAGAACATGGTACTTGACTTGAATTCAAGAGCTTTGGAAGGAATTCCTTTGAGAATAAGTGACTGTGAATTTAGCAGCTCTCTAACCAGCTGTTCTAATTTGATTGAGTTAACGTTGCATGATCAGTCATTCGATATTGTTGACCTTCCTCAATCTTTGAAGATTCTTCATTTGTATTATTGCTTTATCCATTCTTCAATCCAAGATAGACGTGAAAACAGATTGCCAATTCTCACACACCTAACTTTCCATCATGACGATGATTATATATATGATGGCGAGGAAGGTGATATAGAAGATGTTGAGAACGCACTCCGAGATTTAATCACTGCCGAAATGAAAAGTATTGAATTTATGTCTCGTGGTAAGTGGGGCTACGATGAATGGTTTGTGGAGATGTTGAAGGATATTTCCACCGAAAAAGGTTTGCAATTGGAATCATTGTCATTAAATGGTCGTTTTGAGGATCCTTTGATATGCTCTTCCAGATCTTTCAAATTCAAAATAGAGTACGACTACTATTTACGCCATTACGATATTTCTGAAGGTGAATACGTTCCGTGTCCGGAATTATGTCGAACTTTAGAAACTTTGTCATTATATGGACCGGAGATCAAGGCGTCAGATCTTTTGAAGGTTGACCCGGCCTCATTGGAATATCTATACTTGTACGGCTGTTGTGTTAATGAAAAGTGTGATTTGAGTAATTTCAAGAAGTTGAAATACCTTCATTTGCGTGAAGCCGGCCTTAAACGCAGGTTTAATGAGTTCTTTTTCCCCAAATTACTCGAGGTGTTGTTACCCAGATCACTCGAGGTGTTGATATTAACTGACTACGATCAAAAACTTATTAACCAAGTCGCATTTCCCGACAATCTAACAATACTACGTATACACTCTTACAGGGTGGCGTCGTTGGATGAAGTCACTTTTCCGCCATCGTTAATGGAGCTAGATTTGGAAGGCAGTGAAATTCACCATTTAAGAGGCGAGGTATTTCCTTCAACACTAAAGCGTCTTTACGTGGGGGTGACCGAAAGCGTTGATCTTTCCAAAGACAGGCGTGGAAACTTGCTCCAACTCGAGGAATTGCACCTTATAAATCGTAATGAGAACGGACTAATTTGCACGCTTCCAACCAGCTTGCGGAGTCTTAAATTAGATTCGTTGGGTCTGTCAGTTTTCAATGAAATAGGTGATGAGTTGGTGTGGTTGAAGTTAGATCACTGCAGTTTTGATTTGAGAGACCTAAAACTTGGATCTAAATCCAAATTGAGCTACCTTTGCATGTCAGGATGCGTTGACAAAACATTAGATATCGATTTGCCGCAGTCACTTACGGAAGTGATTTTGGATTCTAACGATTTTTCAGAATTTCCTACGCAGATTGGTCATCTAAAAAACTTGAGGATTTTTAAATACAGTTCATCAGAGAAGAAGCTCAATATCGAGTTTTTCCACAATTCGTTAGAAGTGCTTAGTATTGACTGTCCATTATATGAACTTGAATTGAAGTTCCCGGAGGGCGACACTAAATTGAAGCAGCTCAATTTGAGCATGAGGGGTTTGAAAGATTTGACTATGGAATCCATTGGACATAAAGAGAGTACGAAACATAGTAGCTTGCTTTCAATTAATTGCAAAACCGAGAAGGCGGTAACTGAAGAGGAATTACTGGCATTAGTTCCCACCTTACCAAAGTCTATGGTTGAGTTACGAGCTTGCCGTGGAGCTCATGAGGAGACAGAGAATTGCTTGTCTCGGTAATTTCTCTCTTGAGCGTAACTACTTATTCATTATGTATATAATTAACCATCTATTTTGCTAGTTCAACACCAATTTACGGTGTTTTCTTCGCTGAACAACTACAGGGCACATTTACCCTCAATGAAGAATACTCGCTCATACATTTGGCTATGCCATGCCATTTCGTACCATGTGGATAACTCTTCTCTCCAAGTTGTTGAAACTCGTAGTGCACTTGTAAGGAAAGATATAGGGATTCTGATGACGTAATACAAAATTAAAACAATAGAATTGTGGATGTTTTGCCAAGAAATATTACGAAATATCTATAACATTTAACATTTGGTACCTCTTCAAAACTCCAGATCTTGAGTTGTATTGATGAGGGGTTTGGGCCCCCATTCAAGCAGGCTGTGGTCTATTTAGTTCAGTGATCTTACTGTGAGTTTCCACTACCTTGAAAATGCTTGGGCTCGATCAACTCTCTTGAAAATAGTATTTTTGTGCAATATTTAACCGCTGCACACAAACACGGCGTTCGTGCAGAAGGCTTAGCTGCAAACGATTAATGATCTAAAAGTTTTTATAGATTAGATCGGAATTAGACTCATAACACCTAACGCCGTACAATGTATCCTACAGGAAGCTCATTGTTCAGCCTTGTAGACGATTAGGCTTACCATCTACACACTGTATTTGCAAAGTTTTTGTGACTCACGGCCAAGAATTATTCCCCTTTGTTTACTGTATTGTATTGGATTGATGACCCCTTGAGCATTTACTACTTAAAGTCAAGTGTTTGCACTATCTACAAAATCATGTCTAGGGAAAATAAAATTAGAGCCTACAGTTCAACTATCTACAATCATGGCCATCACAAGGAGAACAGTTAGTATCGCGTTACGCACGGCCGAAGCTTTATTCGCCGTCATTATATTGGGTCTCAGTGCAGGTGTATTAGCAGGCTACAACACCAATATCCCTAGTGTTACATTCAACTTGATCATTTCAATCTTTGACATCTTTTGGTTAGTCTACATTGCATTCATTGCACCTAAAGTCTTTGCTAATAAAACCCAAACCGCCGTCGTTTTAACATGTCAATTGATAATTTGGGTATTTTATCTTGTTGCTTTCATCCTTATCCTGAGCGATTTCCCCAAGGATTGTAACAAGGCAATCTATATGCGTGACTCGATTGATACTTGTCGTGCCAATCAGACGATTTTGGCTTTCGCCATTTTGAATTACGTGGTGCTTAATACTGAGTTGGCATTGTTTTATAGCTATACATTGGTTCCTGAAAGCAAAACTTTTGGAGGTAAACATTTGTTGCAAAAGACAACTTATCATTGGGGCACATTGTTTACAACTGAGATTACAACTACCGGGTGTTGTACTGGTGCTGGTGCTGGTGTCGATGCGAGTGATGCCGTCGATAAAGAGAGTGATGTCTCTTCTCGTAACTTTGATGAAGAAGCTGCTGTTGGTAATCGAGATGTGAAAGCGTAGGCCACAGTACACAATTGAGTATTGTATGTTTGATATTAGAGAGTCAGTTGTATCCTGAATGAGCAGTGTTTTTATACACTTTTATAATTAATTTGAATTTCAGTTCTTTCAACTTTCTTTTCATTAAGTATAAACCTATTACTTCAGGAGGTACTCACGTATTCAGAATAACAACAGGGTTTCTAGTTTCAATGTAGAGAAGAAGTGGTGAGTTTTTGGTTGCAAAGAATCTCACGCACAAACAACTAAGACACAGAGATAGAAAGAAAAAAACAAAAAAAAATAATGAAAAAGATTCTTCATCATCAACCATCATCAAAATCTCCACCACACCAATGTCGCTCATAATAAAAAGATTCGCCACATCCTCTACCTCCTCCTCGACCCAACCAGATAAAAAAGCCCAAGCAGCAGCCGAACTAGCCCTCCAATCCCTAAAAGACCTCGGCTCACTCATATCACCCACATCCTCATCCGACGAAGAAACTCAACCAATAGACACAAGACCCATCTACGCCAACCCACACAAATTTGCCCACCTTTCACTCTTCCATCAGGGTCAAGTCGTGAATGAATTACAAGCGAAATATGATCGCAATTGGCACAGATTAACGACGCAAGATAAGAAGTTGGGCTATTTCATCTCGTATGGAAACTGGGGTGTGCGTCAACGGTTTGATAATTGGAATGATCCAAATTCGGCGCCTTTGGATCTACCATTCCGTGTGCCTTCAAAATTAGCCAAAGTGAATCCTGTGGCTTCAGATGTGGTTATGCTGTTGGAGCCAGTTAAATTGAGTGAAACGCCCGTGAGGATTGATCAGTTTGATTATAGGAAAATGGACCCTGCTACGAAATTGTGCATTTTTTTCATTATTTTGATTGCAATGGTTGCTATTTATCGTGATAAGAATATTGGTGAAGAGGGGTTACCGGTTGAAGTCAAGATTCAAGATCACTATGAGATAGAGAGACAAAGGGAATTACAGGAGAAGCTTAGAGAAATTGAGGAACAGGAGAGGAAGCAAAGAGAAGGAAGGAAGTGGTACTACCTTTGGTTAAAGTAGAGTAACACAGACTTGTACATAAACAATAGAGAATAACTACATAGATCTCATCTATCAACAAAACTCTCTTTCTAAAATCTAAACTCTAAACTAAAATGTAACCTATATAAGTAAAGCTAATCTTCTCAAATCTTTAACCAATCATCTTCAAAAATGTCAGTAATGGTTGGTCTCTTATCAACATCACGAACCAAGATCCGTTTCACCAAAGACAAACTCAGTTCACTAACAACATAAGGAATCCTCAAATCCCCTTCCAATATTTCATCAACATTATAAAATGGATTCTCCTTGTACAACATCGTATACAACAAGATCCCCAATGCCCAAATGTCTTGTGGCTTACCTTCATATTTCTCCCCTCTTAACACTTCAGGTGATGCATAATCAATAGTTCCAACAAAAACATCAAACGGACCCTGTTTCACATACCCAGCCGATCCAAAATCAATCAACTTGATAAACCCCTTTTCATCAACAATGATATTCTCATCTTTGATATCTCGATGAACAATACCTTCTTTATGTAAATGGTAAACTGCTGATACGATCTGCTTGAAGATGAATTTACATTCATATTCAGAAAGGTCCTTCTTCACTTCAATAAAGTCAAATAAATCAATAGCTGGGGGATTACCGAAAATCGGAGTTTCAAGATAATAATACTTCAGATCTTCAAAAAAATCAATTATTCGAACAATATTGGGATGTGGTTCGGAATTTAAAAAGGCCATCACTTGAATCTCACTAGGTATGGTTCCCAATTTACGATCACGGACCCATGTATCAACAAGAATTCTTTCTTTATCAATACACTTGATGATGATTTTGTAAACAGGGTCTTCTTTATGTTGAGCCAAGACAACTTTAGCATATGCACCTTCACCCATTTGTTTAATGATTTTGAATTCGGAAAACTTCTTTGCCCTTCTGAGTAAGCCAACTTCCTTAGGCCAATGGGTCGATTCAGCTTTGATCATGGCTAACGATTTGTTTTCCAATGCCAAAATTTCCTCTTCAGTGTATGCAGTGGAGGAGATGTTGTAATCTAAATCATCTGGAGTTGTTATTTCTCTCAGTTCAATTGACTCGGTATCCTGAGACTTTCCTGTATCAGCACCTTTAATCTGATCATCTTTGGCTTTCTTGTAAATAAAACTATCCAAGCCAGTCATGGGCGTAGCAAATGACAGAGTCTTTACTCTTCGGGTACTCAGCGACCGGGTAACTTCTCTTGGCGAAAACTCCAACAAGTCTTCCTCTTTAGCATCTTCAAACAATTTCCGTTGTGAGGGAATATTGTTGGCCGATGCAGTTGACCCGCCCGTATGAGTTCTGGAATGAGCAATTGCCGCATGGTGTGGGTGCAAATGGTGATTGAGATGTGATGGTTGTGGCTGCTGTGGTTGTGGTTGCGGCTGTGGCGGTGGTTGTGCTGGTGCTTGACGCGCATGAACCTGTATACCATCCACCAGATTCAACAAATTTGACTGTGTTTGCGTACGTGAAGGTACCGACACCATCGAATGATCATCAGTTGATGTCAACGACATTGACGACGCGGAAGAACTCAAAGCTTCAAGCTCGGTAGTCAAGCTGGAATCTCTCTTACCTCGAGAATATGTCACCCACAAGATCAATGCATTTTCAGTAGACACACGTGCTTGAACATCTACATACAACGTCCTTCCATCACGATGCTTACCTTCAATTCCAGGACACTTGAAAAAAATGTCTTCTTCAGATTCATTTTCATCAGATTGTTCTTGGTACTTTATAACTGAATCGTATTTCCTAAAGAAATGTTCAGGCAACACTAATCCATTAACAACTTGAAAAGTTTCAATATTCTTTTCAAGACCAACTTGTAAAATCTTTGTGAAGTTGGGTATCAATTCATCAATGCCACGACCACGCAAATATTTAGCCGATCGACCAAACAAATTCTTTGCAATGGCATTGTTACAAGACAAGATGGTAAAATCAATGGCATTCAACACAAAAATACCAGCAATATACGGCATCGAATGGATTTTTAACTTAATCTGTGGCTCTTCATCATCATCCAACAGAAGTGCGGTTGAAGTTATAGCACAAGGAATACTTTCACTTCCTTGGTCAACTTGAACGGTAAAATATCTTGTATGGTTTATAAAATCACTATCACGAGCAGCACTTTTTTCCAAATCATCTTCACCTGATCCGTACTTTATCAATTCAGTACTCATTGTCTCACTGAGCTCAGCCAATGTTTTAACCTTGTCTAGTCCGTAAACGGAAGCTAAACTTCCTGCAATTTCATGATAGCTATCAATGGTGTATGAATTTCCAAAAAACCCACCGTCTTTTTCACCGCCTCCTGGACTCAGGATAATCACATCAAATGCATCGCATGGTATCTGGTCAAACATACAAATGATTAATTTACCCTTTTTCTTGGCCCAAAGTGAAGTCCATGAATAGTTTTGATCTCCAGGTCGAACAATGGCAACAATTTCTCCAGCAAACAATATAGAATCTTTTCGACTATTTTCAAAAGTGTATTCTGTTATCCTTGACATTACAAAATCACGAAACTGTGGAGCAATCAAATCCATCAAAGTTAGTGCTTTAATAGTTGTCTTTGATATACCAAACATAAGACATGCTAAATCATTTGCTGCCTTCACTGACCATGGCAAGTCAGCCTCAACAGTGAAAATCGATTGTGGTGATGAATATTTGCTTGTAAGCATGGAATTGAATGGACGTTTAGCATTAAACTGTTCTTGTTTGGACATGGTCATTGTTGGCGTTGTTGGAGACTGGGTCAGTGACTTATTGTTATTATTCATTTGGTCAATTCTCGCAAGCTCCGTTAATGCAACTGTGGAGAAAGTGGGTTTCATTGGCGACATCATAGATGATGGATCGTCTTTGAGACTATTTTCCAACAACTCAGAGGTTTTTGTTGAATTCTCGACAAAGGGCATAGCCAAGGCATAAATCAACTTTTTTTTCAAGATATCATACTTGATTTTATCCTTATCCTCATGGGTTGAAAGTGAAAGGTCGTGTAATGACGTGGCAACTTGAGTATTTTCCATTAAAGAATCCAAGTCGTGTTCTAGTAGGTCTATGATATCTTTATAGTCATCCATTGAGCCCTGCTGCTGCAGCTGCTGCAGCAAGTTCCTCTTCTTCACACTGATAGTGTCTTGTTGTAAATTTGGCGGTGCTGAAAATTTTCTCGCATCTTTATTAACCAGTGGAGCGCTATCGGATCTTTGTAACGTGGGCTTAAACAAAGCTGCCAATGCAGCTGATGATGCATTTGATTGAAGTTTATACTTTTTCTTATCTAAAAAGGATGCAGCTGTAGTGGGGGAAGATACATCGTGTATATAGTCAGCACTATGGTTTGGATGGGAAAATATACTTGACCTAGTAGTAGTCGCAGCTGAACCATCCAACACGGTTGAGTCCAATATTGAAGTGTCATCTATAATTGTATTTGTTATGGATCTTTGTAATGGAGTAATTTCCTCTTCAAAATGGTCTTGATGAGTTATAGATTTAAACAATTCTGGTCTATCTTTTAATATTTCTAATGAACGTTTCAATACATTAAGTCGAAGGGCTAATGAGTTCGGAGATAAATGTGCATACGAATAAGCATGTGATGATTCCGATGGGAATTTCAAAAGATCTTGCAAATTGTCATTACGTTGAAGTTTTTGATCAACCTTGTTTCTGTTGTCTAGTTTGGGTATTGGTGATGGGGCAAATTGTTCTGATGATGGTGCTTTCTTGTTGTTTTCAAGTCGAAAGTGTGGTTGTGGGAGAGGAGATATACCCAGGGCAGTAGGAAGATGTTGTGGTTGTACTGCTTTAATCACTGGTGATCTCGATAGTGGTGAAGCTACTCTTTTGTTTGTTGTAGATATACCTGGGTATCCTCTATTTGGTTGATCTGGTGCTCCTGCTCCTAAAGTGAATGGTGGTGGCTTAAAATAGGGAGGAGGCTTTGGTCTAATAGTGTTGGACTGGTGGTTATCTACTTGTGTTTGTGCTGATACATCAGTTTGTGAGTCTAATGGTGATTCTTGAGTCATAGGGGTATCTTCTTGTTCGTCATCATCTTCATTGTAGTAATCAGTAAGTGATGTATTTTCATCTGTTGTTATTATTGAATTTGTTAATGAATGATGATCTGAGTTATCTGATGATGATTGATATTTAGAAGTAACACTCATTCAAAAATAAAAAATAGAAACAGGTACTATTCTGGTACAAGTGAAAAGGTTTATAGTAGTTGTAGGTGAGATCTCTAATATGCAAAAGGAACTCTGCTGTAGTGTTATGTGGTATAATGTGATGAGTAGTAAGATCTTTGATATTTAGTGAATATATATGATATAATAAAATGGTGACTGATGATGCTGTTGTTGGTTATAATAATAATAATAATAATAATAATAAAGTCTGTTGATTTTTATTCTTTTCTTTTGTTTTTGAAGTATTATTATTACTGTTATATAGTATCTAGTGGTGTTTTTCTCTATAGTGGAAGTAGGTTGGTTAGCTGGTCCTGTTGATGATGATGATATATATATATCTCTATATGTATTGGGTTTCTCTATTTGGTTGTCAAAAGTATTTGGGATTGATTTGGTTTCTCTCTTTCTCCTTTTCTCCTTTTTTTTCTTTAACACTAACTACATACTTAAACACTTACACTTTGAGTTTAGTTTAGTTTATTGTAACCTTTTTCTTGGCTGTGTTGTTGTACTTGTGCGGTTTTAAGGAATCAAACCAATAGGAATCAACCACACCATATATACTACTATATACTATCAGATGATAGTATATTGTTTATACCATCAACATATACTCTTATAGAGAAACTTCAATCCGTAGGTATCTATCTATCAATCTCTCTACTCCTTTATTTTGATTAATATTATTGTGCTACCATGCATATATACGTAAGGCTGTAACTCAAAATACGTTTCCAAAACTGTAGGATTCCAACCACTGTGTTATCTACCACACTTGAAATGGCAACGTATATACTTCTAACTTCATGTCTGTTATCCCTACGCAGTGAAGTTGAAGCACAATCGATACACCATTTTCTTTCACCATCCACATCTGTGAATTCGAAGACAGAAGTATTCTACAGCTATCTTTTTGTAGCTATATAGCTCATTTTCAAGAGAATATCTCTTTACTAAGTCTTGACTATGTAGATTCAATGTGGTTTGATTCTAGTAAGGGAATAAACCTCAATACATCAACACTAAAAATTGAATGCATATATGTATTACTACTATATACAGGAACTTTCTAATTGTTTTTTTAGCGTGTAACAAAGTTCGATACATTTACACGTGACTCCTCTTCTCTATAAATAAACATATTTATAAACAATAGTCTAAAGTACAAGTAACCGTCACTATCTAATAACTACACAATCTCTTCTTCAATCACATATCCTGTTTTCCTTTTTAATCAACTTTTCTAACCCATATTTCACTTCCTTCAGTAGCACGCCAAAGTCGACTAATAGTTATACCCAATCCATACTTTTTTCTTGCCAATTCATCTTGCTTACCTTTTAATTTCTCAATTGCTCGTTGAATCTTAACTCTGGTGTTATAATCAACATCAACAGTATATGGAGGAAGTAAATTGGTTAAAAATTGTACTTCTTTATCAATCTTGACTATCCTTGCTTCGTATTGATCGTATTTACGTTGTGCTGCTGCTAGTTTCTTGCGTGTTTCCAACTCATGTGACTCAGTAGCAGGAGATACAACTGGGGAAGGACTATTACCTGAAATTGATCTTGCTCCTCCACCCAATTGTGGTGATTGTTGTGATGATGAGGAAGTAACACGAAATTGTGAAGGTGGATAAGTTGTATTTACTGGTGATGGAAGTGGTGGTGATTTATGATAATAATAACTGCCATTGCTACCTTGTCTCGTATGACTACCACTACTACTACGGCCGTTGCCATTATTCATAACATCTAATGGTGGTGATGAAGGAGTACTAATAGCTTCACGAGATACTTTTCTAACTGTAAATTTTATTGGTTTTTTCCTTTGTTGTGATTGTTTAACTGTATTTTCACTAGAAGGTTCTTTACCATCTAAATCATTGTAAAAGTTGGTTTTAGAAGCAACTGATTGGGGTAATTTAGTTATTTTAGTTGTGGAGGTGTCGCCACTGGCAGTATAGTCGAAATGTTTTTCTGTCGAAGTGGCCATTAGCGTAGGTCTTTGTAAATCAGTAGTCATTGTATCTGATGTTGTTATTGATGGTGGTTGGTTTTCTTTATTACTATCAGTTAATTTAGTCTTGGAAAATGATTTTATAAGTCTACCAGTTGAACTATCACTATCCAATGAAGAAATGGAAGAAATGGAAGGAGAATGATTAGCTTGTGAAGTAACAGCTCCTGTATTTGCTGTATTTGTTGTTGTTGTTGTTGTTTGAGATTTATTGGTTTGGGAATCTAAAATAATATTTCCTTCTTCTCCAATTCCTCCTTCCCCACTTGGTTCTGCTTTCTCAACAGCAGTAGTTGTAGCATCATCATTACTTTTTTTCGGTCCTTTGTCGTCTACTCCTTCGGCAGTAGTACGTGGTATAGATACAACTGTGGTATTACCAGCATCAGATGACTCTTCTTCCTTATCCATGTGTTGTTGTTGAGCGTGTGTGTTTGCTAGTTTGGTTATTATATTAAATGTGTGACTGTTGTTTTCCATTTGATTTCCTTTTCTTCTCCTCTCTTTTGTTACATATATTTTTACGTGTTAAATAAATTATTTATTATTTTATTTTTTTTACTTCATTTGGTCTATTATTACGTAATCACAATCAAATCAAAACGCGTCATTTTTTATTTTATCAATCATCAATCATCAATCATCAATCAATTTAATATCCAAGTTTGGCATTTTGGAAATCATACATGTTGTCTTACCTATAACACACCTTGCAAAGAGAGACCATTATCTCTCTCACTGTCTCCCTCTTTCCTCTTGGGAGTCTTTCTTAGATATTTGACGCAAGACAAAGTTGCTTCCACAGACCATTTAACTCTATAAAGTTCAACAGCCACTACCAGATACGTACTAGACCAACAGTAATTGTGCTTTCCATGTATTCCGAAAAGCTCATCTTCTACATAGACTGTTGTGTCCATCAAATTTCTTATCTATAGTAGTATTACCTATATGCAGTACATCAAATCCCGTGACTTCTCTCATCGCAAAGAAGACATTTCAAAGACCAGTTTCCACTCCTCCATTCTTTCAACTGCAAATGCAACCATGACTGAAATTCTCAATCTATCCTATGGCCAATACTCAAATAGTACAATAACACATTTATACAATTTCCAAGAATCACAAATTCCATATACCAAAGATACCAAACTCAATCATCAATTATCAACTTTTTTATATCGGTCAGTAACTAGTCAGGGCTCTTCTTCAGCCAATTATTACCCACGAGCACTTTTATTTGACTTACGTGGAGGTTTAGGAGCATTGAATAAATATGAGTATGCTGAAGAAGTGCCACATTTGAATATGCCTATAGTTAATCAAGACCCTACTCAATTGCAAAAGAATGAGTATCAAAAGAGTTTAGACCAGGGTGAAACTAATGCATCGTTGTTAAATACCAGTAACACTAAATACTGGACCGACTATAATAAACTTATCTATAACCCCAAGTCAATCGTCACGCTTCCTTCATATCAACATCAATACAACGACTTTGGAACAAATTATAACTTACCAGCACAAAAGTTTCACCTTTATTCAACCGGTCAACACGAATTCAAGTCAATTGAATCTGAATCAGTGGAAAATTTTCGCTATTGGTTGGAGAAGTGTGACCATTTGCTGGGTTTGCAAGTTGGTACTACTATAGATGATTCATGGAGTGGGTTCACAACATCAATGATTGAAGTAGTTCAAGATGAATTCTTCAATAATAAGGAGAATATCTGGATATATGGACAATATAACCACGCCCTAGCGGAGAAACAATCACTTGTTAACAAAGTGTCTCAAATAAAGTCATTTATTGAACTTTATAAATCACTGAGCTTATTCATCCCCTTATGTCCTGATTACAACTCATCAATGATTTCTAATCTAGATTTGGGGTCTATATGGCATACATCTTGTGTTCCTGCTATTTTCATTAATCTGATTTGGGGCGTCAATAATCAATATGTCGATCAGGTTAATATGTTTCATATGCAAGAAAATCTATTACGTGGAGATGAAGCTAGGAAAATTGTCAATGAAGTGAAGATAGTTGGAGAAGAAGCCATTGATGGAGTTGCTGATCCAATGATGATGCTGATGACAGATCTTGATTTGACTAAAGTGCGTGACTTATCGACATTGACGGCACAAGTGCCAAAACTGGAGATCAATTTGGGTATTTCAAAATCGATGGGAAATGTACGATATATAAATAAGAACTTCATTAATGATAAGAAGGTGGAAGCAAATAGTCCTACCTCCAATGATGAAACGCCAACAAACGTATACACAAACCCATACATGTCTAAAATGACTGAAATTGATACCTTTCCAAACATTTTAAATGATAACAAATTTCATATTGAATTTAATGTTCACACTGGAATCAAGGATTATTTAAAACCCCGCAAGAAACTGATTGAAAATTTGCGATTAAATCTAGATGATTTGGTTGAAGATAAGGCAGAGTTAGTCGAAGATATAAGTAACATAATCCTGAGCTATTCCTCAGGATTTGAGTCTGATGAAGATGATTACTACGATTGAGAGAAGAACTACGGATCACTTTGAACCTTTGGTAAAATGTTTATTACGACTTTCTAATGGATAACAATTGTGTTTGGTTCGCTTCCTAACAGGTCACCTCGTTGACAGAACTGATTCTCCGTCTAATACATAATTCCGCCATGAAATATAGGGAATCAAAGCTTTACAACCCTTCAATAATCTCTCGTCTCTTTCTCCTAAAGATATCCCCATAAGTAGGCACAGTAACCTTCTCATACCGAGCTCTTGACCAACGTCTAATAGCCTTCCCTTTCCAAATCATAAAAAGGTATGATGCATTAACCACCACCGAAAGGGCAAACATAGTGAACGTGGTCTTCATCATCCCCTGGGCGGCTATCCAAGGAGATATAGCAAAGGAAAATCCCATACCAATCATGTTTCTAATAAACAATATCAACACAAGACTTTCACTTGCCAATTGTTCATAGCATTCAACAGCATACACCAAGCAAATTGCACCCGAAGAACTCATCGCAAACCCCATCAAGCCTAAACCAAGAACAACTGGAATTGCCCAATGGCTACCATAATAGGCTCCTAAACCATATGCCAAAATGCCTCCCGCATTCAAGATTGTTGGAACTAGCATGGTGTGCAATCTATGCTCAGGTTCCATGATACCATTATTGCGTTTAGCCATTTTGATGGCAAACCAATCGACAAATGGACCTCCGTAAAACATACCAATAACACTGCCAACGAAAAGTCCCAATGTTGTTAAGCCAACATTGTTGACACTAAAATTGTATGGTGCACCAGAGAATATTTCTGATTGGGTATTAACAGTTAGGGATAACCAAAACATTTGAAAGCCATAAATCATACCACTCCACACGATAGCGGGAAATGTAGCCAAGTACATTGGCCGCACAAAAATACACAGCCAAGAACGGGTATCATTTTGTTCAGTGTGGTACAACTTATGTTTTTGCCAGTAGGTCAACTTCTCCTGTTCTGCGTCATCAGGTTTGGACTCGATCACAACTTCGATTTTATCTTGTACCTTGTATTCTGGTGACTCACCAGATTTTGCCGTTTCATGTGACTTTATCTGTGCAAGAATCTCATGCTCCAACTGCTCCTCCTCGTTCTTAGAACGTCGGAATGTAGTTTCTTCCATGTAGAAAACCTGAAAAACCAACATGCACCCATGAATGATGATTAATATATAGAAGCACCAACTCCAGTGCATACTATCAGCAATGTACCCAGCAGCCACTGGTCCCAAATCAGTGCCTCCATACAATGCCAAAATTAACGAACTAAACGCAGTAGACCTTTCATGTTGGAAAAACAAATCATTTGCTGAAATCTCAACCAAGGTGTCAACAGGAGAAGCAGCAAAGCCAGCCAAGATCCGAAAAGCATGAAAATACCCAATATTTGAAGATTGCGACCCAAAAATGCATGTAACAATTGCAATGACTGTTCCAATATTATAAACAAACACTTTTCCCAACTTTAATGCTGTTGGTTGGATGAATAACACACCAACTCCTAAACCGAGATAGCCAAGGGCAATTGCAACACCTAGTTTGAAATATGTTGTATGAAACTCAACGACCCAATCAGAAAACAATGGCGTCATGAAATTCATATTAAGAGCCAACATAAATGACCAGAACCAAAGTAAAGCAAATTGTAAGTTCCTTTTTGTTTTGGACCATCTTAATGGGTCATTTACGTTTGATGATGGTTGTGGGTGCAAGATTATATTGCCGTCGCCCTTTTACACATTTAAATCAGAATGCATGTCGACAAGATGGACTGTTCCTGGTGGAAAGTCATAGTCATTGTGAGTAATTTGTTGTTGCTCTTGGTCAGACATACTTGATAGGTTGAGCTAGTTAGTGGAAAGCAGTAATTGCAAACCAAGGTGGTTATTCAGCATTTATAAAGATCATAATATACTTGTTCCCCGTTATCATCTGTGGTGGTGTATATGCAGCATTGTTTTTTAGATGCGCTTTTAGTAAACCTGCATTATCTAAAAACCCACTCTCTTGTTAGTGTTTCTTTCCCCCACATAAAAATCAGAAGTGATCAATTTAACAAAAAAGGAATTGATTTCCGCAAGAACCACTTAGATCTTTAAAGGAAACCACAATCTTACTTTTTGAAGAATTTAAGGTTTGCATTCTTTCTAAATATAGCAATAGTTGCAAACTGAAAATGTACTACTATCTGCAAAAGAGTAAGAGTTTTTCAAATATACCTCTTACTCTAATTATACCAATCCCGTGTTAACTTTACGCCTCTATTAATCCTGCAATTTCAATGCAGGCTTTTGAAAACACAAAATCAATTGTGCATATGGGGAGGGGAGGGAGCTTCTCTCGTATCTTAAAAAGGGTCAATACCACCGAACATGTTTGTGGTAAAGCAGTTAAAACCCCACAGCAGAAAGGAAAGGTATTCCCGTCAAAAGCATCAAAAGTAAGTGCAACAATTTGCCTCACCTACAAATCTTCTCTCGCGATTACGTTTATTCATTAAATAGCTACATCTATTTATCAGAAGTTACATCTTCCTCACTAGTGCCCTCTTCAAGCTGCACTTCCTCATCATCAGTCACATGTAAGTTATTGTGGAACTTCTCTGGTCCAACCAAGACACATATTATCATGTATCCAAAAACGGCACCACAAAATATACACATCACCTTACCATAATCGTACATATCATCTGTCCTACCTTCAAGTGGGAATTGCTCTCCAATACGAGCTTCAATAGTAGCACTTGCTGAACTCACCAAATTTCCCAATTGATAAGCCAAACCGGAGATTAATGCTCTGTTGGCTTTATTGACAACTTCTAACAAGTAGACTGACGAAATACCCCAAGCTCCCATAACACCACCGTTCAAAAACACGTATGCCCACCAGTTTGTATTGGCGTTGAAAAAGGAAGGGTAGACGAACGCACCACACCATACCATGCAAATGATAACTGTGAGACGCCGTCCAAATAATTCTGATGCTGAGCCCATCATTATACCTCCAATCACACCACCAAGATTACTGACAACAACAATCACGGTTCTCATGTTTAAACTGGTACCCCATTGTTTAGTTAACATAGTTACGTACAAATCTTGAGAACCATGCGTTGTGAAATTCCATCCACTGTACAAGAAAATGAGATAGATGAACAACAACCATTCAGTTTTCAATGTCTGTAAAACACTAGTATCAATGATCTTATGCTTGACTCTATTCTTTTCATTGTATCTCCTTTTCTTTTCTTTTAATTTGACAAAGTCGGGTGATTCAGGGATCATGAATCTCCAAGTAATCAACAAAACACTCAATCCAGCGCTGAACCAGAGCAAACTTCTCCACCCTTCACCTTCTTTGTAAGTACCTGAAAAAGCTCTGTAGAATACCATTGCCAAGATATACCCAAATGAGTATCCCGGCAAGAACAATCCCTATAAGACTGATCTCGCAACTGTAGGTTGTCCTTCGATGGCAGTAACCATGGCAATCGGATACATTGCCCCCATGAGAATTCCAAATACCGCTCTTACTCCAAGAAATTGTTTATAAGTTTGTACAAATCCAGTTCCCATTTCGACAACAATGAATAAAGTGCATATTGTGATATAGCACCATTTCCTTCCAAATTTATCAGCAGCTATACCAAAAATTATTGCCCCTACTGATCTAAGCATCAACACTAAAGTAACACCCCAAGTAATATCAGTAACACTGACTTTCAAAGTTGCTGCAATTTCAGAAGCTGACACAGAAACACAAAAGAAGTCCATCGAGTCCAATGACCAAGCAAGGAATCCTAACATGTAGAGATTCCAATCCAATGCGGTCATTTCTTTCAACCCTGGTATTGGATTGACTACCTGGTACCATTTTTTCTCTGTATGGTAAAATGGCAAGTCCAACATGTTGGGTATTCTAGTGGCGAAATAGTGTTCTATTGATGGCCACGACAAGTCTGGTTTCTCATTGAACAAGTCATTATGTTCGGAATCTGCAAATGTCTTGTTGTCACTCTGTGTTGAGTAGGGCGATATATGTTCCACTTTTGTTATGTCTCTCATGATGTGGCGTTTTAAGGGAGACCATGAGAGTACATAATTTCAAAAGGAAGTTGGTCCTTTTTAAATAGTCTAAGCAAAGCAGTGGTGTTAGAATAGTTGCCGCATTCTGTGAGGTGATGATCCTGCTGCCTTATTCAAGAGGTGTATAATAAATGATGGTATTACAGATTTGTACTGGTTCAATGAGACTGTATGCAGGATTGCGAGATAATAGATAACGAGATACCAATATAGTGTGATCTTGTATAGAGTGAATAGTGAAATAAGTGACATGTCTATGATGTGATATCAATGACTACAACTAGTGGTGTTATCAGAAGGTAACACAATACATGATACATTGTACCATATGGTATTACATTGTAGATGTGGGAACATAAATATAGCTTCTTAGTTGTAGACATAGTAAATTTTATAAAGTTGTAAAGTACAGTTTCTTAAAGTATATAATTCATGACATATTAATTGAAACAAATTAGTCCATAGTTCTGAACTCTCTATTCACTTATTGTATAAGTGTATTCGACATAATATTAATTTGCAGCTATTTTTGGTTGTCGTAAATGCGACTAACTCTACCACGCATGTGCACACAACATTGGAAATACAAGTTTAACAACCAGGGGAATCGATTTCCACAAGAACTACAGAGATCTTTATAGAAAAGCATAATCCATCGCTTTGTAGGATTTATGGTTTTCATTCAATTTAAATTTACGAATAGTTGCAAATTAAAAATTGGTTCGTGTATGAAAAAACACTCTAACTTCTCAAGTCTCTATCATATTCTGATTACCCTAGTACTTGCTTCATCGTCCTCTAAGTAATTTCAAAAAATACTTTCAAAAACTATAAATTAATTATGTATGCCAGGCCCAAAGCATGAAATATGTAAGCAGGTTTTGACTCGGCTGTAGAGGAACAGCTTAAGCCTCGTGAAAATGGAAGTACTGTCACATCGAGTACATTAATAAAAATAGAGAGTTCATACCGGCCTAATGAGCCAGAAATCTCTCACGATTACGTTTATTCATTAAATAGCTACATCTTTCTATCAGATTTTACATCATCTTCACTGGTACCCTCTTCAAGCTTTACTTCCTCATCATCGGTGACATGTAAGTTATTGTGGAACTTCTCTGGTCCAACCAAGACACATATAATCATGTAGCCAAAAACGGCACCACAAAATATACACATCACTTTACCATAATCATACATGTCATCAGTCCTACCTTCGAGTGGGAATCGCTCACCAATACGAGCTTCAATAGTAGCACTTGCCGAACTCACCAAATTTCCCAACTGATAAGCCAAACCCGAAATCAATGCTCTGTTGGCTTTATTGACAACTTCTAACAAGTAGACGGATGATATACCCCAAGCTCCCATCACACCACCGTTTAAAAACACGTATGCCCACCAGTTAGTATTGGCGTTGAAAAAGGAAGGATAGACAAACGCACCACACCATATCATGCAAATGATAACCGTGAGACGTCGTCCAAATAGCTCTGATACTGATCCCATAATGATACCTCCAATCATACCACCAAGATTACTAACAACAACAATCACGGTTCTCATGTTTAAACTGGTACCCCATTGTTTAGTTAGCATGGTTACGTACAAATCTTGAGAACCGTGGGTTGTGAAATTCCATCCACTGTACAAGAAGATGAGATAGATGAATAGTAACCATTCGGTTTTCAATGTTTGCAAAACACTAGTATCAATGAGTTTATGTTTGACTCTATTCTTTTCATTGTATCTCCTTTTCTTTTCTTTCAATTTGATAAAGTCGGGTGACTCTGGGATCATGAATCTCCAAGTAATCAATAAAACACTCAATCCAGCACTGAACCAAAACAAACTTCTCCACCCTTCACCTTCTTTGTAAGTACCTGAGAAGGCCCTGTAGAATACCATTGCCAAGATATACCCAAATGAGTATCCCGGCAAGAACAATCCCGATAAGACTGATCTCGCAACTGTAGGTTGTCCTTCGATGGCAGTAACCATGGCAATCGGATACATTGCTCCCATGAGAATTCCAAATACCGCTCTCACTCCAAGAAACTGCTTATAAGTTTGCACAAATCCAGTCCCTATTTCAACAACAATGAATAACGTACATATTGTAATATAGCACCATTTCCTTCCAAATTTATCAGCAGCGATACCAAAGATGATTGCCCCTACTGACCTAAGCATCAACACCAAAGTAACACCCCAAGTAATATCAGTAACACTGACTTTCAAAGTGGCTGCGATTTCAGAAGCTGATACGGAAACACAAAAGAAATCCATGGAGTCCAATGACCAAGCAAGGAATCCTAACCCGTAAAAGTTCCAGTCCAATGCGGTCATTTCTTTCAATCCTGGTATTGGGTTAACTACCTGATACCATTTTTTCTCTGTATGGTATAATGGCAAGTCCAACATGTTGGGTATTCTAGTCGAGAAATAGTGTTTTATTGATGGCCATGACAAGTCTGGTTTCTCATTGAACAAGTCATTGTGTTCGGAATCTGCAACAATCTCGTCGCTTTTCGATGAGTAAGGGGATATGTGCTCCACCTCTACTGTGTCTTTCATAGCGTGGTGTTTGAAAGGAAAGCATGAGCCTGCATAATTTCAAAGAGAAGTTATCTACTTTTAAATAGTTTGAAGATTTGGTGGGGTTAGTCTATTTGCCATATCTTGAACGTTTGCTTTATCAATAAAACTGAATTACTCCGAGAAACAATAAGATTCATGAGCTCAACAAATAGAGTAACAATGTGGGGAGTGGGGGAGGCAGTTTAAATATGAGGTGATTCAAAAAAAGTCTGTTTCTTCTATGCAAAGAGACTTAACTACAACATTAGAACAATGGCGGCGTTCCACTACTTTTGTTTGCCTCGAAGTCTACTTTTTTTAGTCCCCTTTGCAGCCTTGCTATTAATGTATGGCTCAGACGTAACACAAAGACTGAATTTAAATCTCTTTTGCGGGGAATCATTGTAGCGCGGACTAAAATTTATCCCACTAACTATTAAGAAAGTGGAGGATATTTGCAACAAATAAAGAGGGGGGGAGATTTGATCTATAAAAGAACCTTAAATTTCTCATAATATGTCAGATGAAAGTCTTGGCACCTATCAAAATGTCGAAAATGCCGCAAAAGTTTGTAGAAGCTCTATCCCCTCATTTAGTGGAATCGTGTCTAGTGTCTGTTCGAAATAGAGCAGTGCCCTAGTAGTATTATTTAAATATGGATGTTGTCAACAACTCTCAGAGTTGAGTGATTTAAACTTTCAAAAAAGAAATTTTGATTGGGCGGTGTCAATGTCAATTTCTGTTCAAACCGCCAATGTCGTCAAAAAAAATATCTTTCCAAGATGGACAAGATAAAGAAAATAGCTCAAAAACCACCAATCGAATAGAGGGTGTTAGCTAGCTGACATGTTGCCTCTATCTCAGTGAAAGAAAAAAAAAAGTAGTGTACTTTCACTCAAAAGTTTTCTATCAAAATTTTTTTTGTTGATTGAGTCATAAAAGGCAATTTTTGATAAAGGGCGCTTAAACCGGCGAAAAGAGAATGAAAAAGTGCGTGCAAAACAAACCAAATTGAAAAAATAGAAAGTTAACCGCTTAATTCATAGAAATCAAATCTTTTTCATTCACATTTCTTTCTTTTTCAAAAACTCAATTACAGTCAATCATGGTTCAAAAAGTTTTATTATTAGGTTCAGGTTTCGTTGCCAAGCCAACCGTCGATATCCTATCTCAAGACCCAAACATTGAAGTCACTGTTGCTTGTAGAACCTTGTCCAAAGCTAAAGAATTAGCCGGCGATAAAGCCCAAGCCATCTCATTAGATGTCAATGACACTGATGCATTAGATGCTGCAGTTGCTAAATTCGATTTAGTCATTTCATTGATTCCATACACCTATCATGTCAATGTTGTTAAATCAGCCATCAAGAATAAAAAACATGTAGTTACTACATCATATATCAATCCTCAATTGAAGGCCTTGGAGAAGGAGATTGAAGATGCTGGAATTACCGTCATGAATGAAATTGGATTGGATCCAGGTATTGATCACTTGTATGCTGTTAAAGCCATTGAAGACGTGCATAAAGAAGGTGGTAAGATCAAATCATTTTTATCGTATTGTGGTGGATTACCAGCACCGGAAAACTCCGATAATCCATTGGGTTACAAGTTTTCATGGAGTTCAAGAGGTGTCTTGTTGGCATTGAGAAACGCAGCCAAGTATTGGCAAGATGGTTCCATTGTTGATGTTAAATCGGAAGATTTGATGGCTACTGCTAAACCATACTTTATCTATCCTGGATTCGCATTGGTGTGTTACCCAAATAGAGATTCAACAACCTATAAACAATTGTACAATATCCCTGAAGCGGAAACTGTTATCAGAGGTACTTTGAGATTCCAAGGTTTTCCCGAATTTATTAAAGTTCTTGTTGACACTGGATTTTTAAAAGATGATGAAATGGAAATTTTCACCAAGCCAGGTCCATGGAATGAAGCTACTGCTAAATTAATTGGTGCAAAATCTTCCTCATCTGAAGATATTATTGCTCAAATTAAGAAATTGACCAAGTTTAAATCAGCTGAAGATGAAGAACGTATTCTTGATGGATTTAAATGGTTGGGATTGTTGTCTGACAAACCATTGACACCAAAGGGAAACCCATTGGACACATTATGTGCCACATTGGAACAATTGATGCAATATGAACCTGGTGAGCGTGACTTGGTCATTTTACAACACAAGTTTGGTGTTGAGAACAAGGATGGTTCAACTGAGACTAGAACCTCCACTTTGGTTGATTATGGTGATCCAAAGGGATACTCTTCCATGGCTAAATTGGTTGGTGTTCCTTGTGCTGTTGCAACTAAACAGATTTTGAATGGTACATTGAGTAAAAAAGGGTTGTTGGCGCCAATGAGCTCAGAGATTAATGATCCTATTATGAAGGAGTTGAAGGATGAGTATGGTATCTACTTAGTTGAAAAGACACTTTAATGGAAAAGGCGTGTATAGAACTTATGTAAAAAGAACACTGATAGGTCACTTCGTTGTCAAAACTGTTTCTCACCCTACATAAACCCCCGTTATGAAATATAAAGCTTCACAACACTTCAGCTATCTCTTACTCCTGCCGAAAATATCTCCGTAATACGGATCAGTAATTTTCTCATACCGAGCTCTTGACCAACGGCGAATAGCTTTCCCTTTCCAAACCATAAATATATATGATCCATTAACAGCCACCGAAAGGGCAAACATAGCGTATGTAGTTTTCTTCATACCTTGTGCTGCTATCCAAGGGTTAATTGCAAAAGAGAATCCCATACCAATCATGTTTCTGATAAACAATATCAACACAAGACTTTCGCTCGCCAACTTGTCATAACATTCAACGGCGTACACCAAACAGATTCCTCCTGAGGAACTCATAGCAAAACCCATCAAGCCTAAACCAATAACCACCAGGATTGCCCAATGGCTACCATAGTACGCTCCTAAGCCATATGCCAAAATTCCTGCTGCATTGAAAATGGTAGGTATAATCATCGTATGCAACCTGTGTTCTGGTTCTAAAATACCATTATTGCGTTTAGCCATTTTGATGGCAAACCAATCGACAAATGGTCCTCCATAAAACATACCAACAACACTACCAACGAAAAGTCCCAATGTAGTCAAGCCGACATTGTTGACACTGAAGTTATAAGGTGGCTCAGAGAAGATTGCTGATTGTGTATTTGCGGTGAGTGATAACCAAAACATTTGAAACCCATAGATCATACCACTCCAAAGAATAGCAGGGAAAGTAACTAAATACATGGGTCTAACAAAAATGCACAGCCAAGAACGGGTATCATTTTGCTCAGTGTGATACAATTTGTGTTTTTGCCAATAGGTAAGCTTAACTTGATCATCCTTAGCAGGTTTGGACTTGACATCAACTTCAATTTTGTCTTGCAGCTTACTGTCTGGTGATTCACCACCCGACTTTGCCGTTTCATGTGACTTTATCTGGGCAAGAATCTCATCTTCTAACTCTTCGTCTTCATTACTAGAGCGTCTAAACGTAGTTTCCTCCATCCAAAATAATTGAAGCAATAACATGGGCACGTAAATAATAATCAGGATATAGTAACTCCAACGCCAATTTAAACCATCAGCAATGTATCCTGCCGCCACTGGTCCCAAATCAGCACCTCCATACAATGCCAAAACCAATGCACAAAACGCAGTAGACCTTTCATGTTGGAAAAATAAATCGTTTGCTGAAAGTTCAACCAATGAATCAACAGGAGCTGCAGCAATGCCAGCTATAATGTTAAAAGCATGAAAGTATCCTATGTTGGAAGATTGCGAACCGAAAATACATGTAACAATCGCAAGCACAGTGCCCATATTATAAGCAAAAACCTTGCCTAACTTTAATGCGGTTGGTTGAATAAACACCACACCAACTCCTAATCCTAGATAGCATAAAGCAATTGAAATTCCTATGTCGGTATACGTTGTGTTCCAGTCAACAACCCATTCGGCAAAATAGGGAACCATGAAATTCAAATTGAGGGACAACATGAAACCCCAGAACCAAAGTAAAGCAAACTGTAAGTTTCTTTTCGTTTTGGACCATCTTAATGGGTCATTAACGTTGGATGATGGTTGTGGGTGCAAAATAATGTTGCCATCACCCTTTTGCACATTCAACTCGGAGTGTATATCGACAAGATGGACAGTTCCGGGTGGGAAGTCGTAGTCATCACGTGTAATTTGTTGCTGCTCTTGGTCAGACATTTTTGAGAATAATAGCGAGGTGACGACAACATACTCATTTTAGGGTTATCGGCCAGTATTTATATAAGGATCACGATAACGCTATATTTGGTCGCCATCTATGATTATGCTTTTTTAAAGTTGGGATGTTGTAACAGATGCGGGTAGTGAACCACGCGTACCTGTGCGGAGCAAAACGGTTACTGGATAACTACTAAGCAAAAATGCAACTAGCCATGCAGAATTAGTTAACTTAATCTGTCAATACCTGTTACAAGGTTTGTGCGTTCCAGTGACTGATCACATCACCTTTTTGATTGTTATACCTGTATAAGTTATGTCTTCCAATAACGAGTGTGTTACAATTGAACAACACGTCTCTGGCAGATACTATTCAAACCGTGGGAGAACATCTACCTTTACCTCAAACTTGTCAAAATGGCATGATTCCATCGCGGCTAGAAACTTTAAAAATCAAACTTTTGTGAGCTCAATGCAACAACAAACTGCAGGAGCGGGGCTGAAATAAAGTTTCTCCTTCTAAACAACTCCTGATGTTATTTATGTAAATCATCTATATCGATTGAAATTTTGTTGGGACACCTGTTTGAGAAAGACTGACAATTTAAAAAAAGCTTAGATTGTGCGCAATTATATTTTACCTAGTTTGGAAGTGCGGGATTCACTTCGGAGTGAAAGTTCCGCTTCATTATAAAAACTACATTAAACTACAATTGTCATTCTATTGGACAACCATGAATGGCGATGCAACTTCAGATGCTTTTTGGTTGGTTCCTACTTTCAATAGCAGCAGGACAATACCTAGCTGGATCGTCATTGCTTGATCAATTGTATGGTGATTTGGTTCAAGACAATTATCAACAGTCAGACTTTCAACGTTTCACACAAGAAGAAGATGATTTGGCTGTTTATTCCAGTCATGAGCAAAAGTTCCCCGATGTGTACTATGAAAACATTGTCCATCATTATTTAAAGAGGAGATCAAATGCTCGTTACCAAGACAAGGATGATGTTTCAGATATTGAGATGGACCAGAATATGTTTGGTGGTATAGTCACCTATGCTCATCTTCCACATTTCAATTGCTTCAAGGGTAACAGTGGTAAGCCAATTGATGTGGCTATTGTTGGTGCACCTTTTGATACAGGTGTGTCTTTTAGACCTGGGGCAAGGTTTGGGCCCGATGCTATCAGATCAACGGCCAAAAGACTTAGCTATTCTTCAAAGAAAAGCAGCTCCAAGAAGCGATCCACTAGTGACAATTTTAACAAGTATTCTATTGTGGATTGTGGAGATGTGGCAATGAACCCATTTGATAATCGAATTTCATTGAACCAACTTTATCGTGGACATAGAGCAATTGTTAATAACCATAAGGGAGAAGTTTATCAAATACCACGAGTAATCACCATGGGTGGTGATCATACAGTCACATTAATGGCATTGCGGAACTTGTATGAGCAGTGGAGGAAACCAATCAAAGTAATTCACTTTGACTCGCATATTGATACTTGGGATCCAAAAAAACTAGGAGGTGGAATCACTAATTACATGAGCTTGAATCATGGTACCTTCTTACATTATGCTCATGAGAAGGGTTTCATTGGTGATGAAGGAAACTATCATGTTGGAATTCGAGCACCTTTAATTGACCCTGATTTTGATCTGAGGCATGATACTGAGTGTGGGTTCAGTACAATTGCCGCATCGGCAATTGACAGAGTTGGAGTACAGGGTATCATTAAAGAGTTAGTTGATAGTTATACCGCTGATGATGCCAAATCAAACACTCCGGTATACATATCTGTGGATATAGATGTTTTAGATCCAGCATATGCTCCAGGTACCGGAACAATGGAAGTTGGAGGATTCACATCTAGAGAGCTTTTGGCAATCTTGGATGGCTTGAAGGGAACAGAACTAGGACGTCATCTCGTTGGTGCCGATGTAGTAGAGGTAAGTCCACCATATGATACAAATAGTGGAATTACAGCTTTGGCTGCCACTGCTGTCATTGACTCTTTGTTGAAAATAATTGTTAGTTGAAGCTCACTGTAAGAAGTTTCCTTAAGAATTGACGTCATCTGTGAAATATGAATACCCTTCCGGTTGTAGTGCATGAATATTCTAACCATAGGTCACGCCACTCTCCACAAAGTCAGATCAAAACACAAACAGTGTTGATATGCCTTCAAAAAGGGGGGTCAATGACGTAAGATTTTCTTGGCTGCGTCAATTTCAAATTGACTTGTTTTGGGGGAGACTCATATTTGCAACAGAGTTCGGAGAACGGTGCTGTATCTCGGAGAATATACACCTCCTTGTAATACGATGGATACCCTTATTGTTCATGTTGTTTACGTTGTTTGTTTGTTTGTTTGTTTGTTTGTTTGTTTGTTTCCATAAATAAGACAATTTCGTTTATATATATGGCTTTGTGTCATGTAACTTACTTTCCATGCAGATCGATGACGTAGGCTCAGGACCACGATTACACAATCCAATCAGGTACCCAAAGAAAACCACAATTGAGTGAATAAAACAACATAAACAAACAAAGCTGTAACCATGTTACTAATAATAGTAGAGTACAAACATAGATCAATCTTTTCCAACAATATATAAACAGGTACATTTTCCCACTTCTCTCGATTCAATTCAACATCAACATCAACATCAACGAACGAAATCTCAAATCAACAATGCAATTCTTCAAATCAGTTTCCGTTTTAGCTTTAGCTGCTCAAGCCATGGCAGGCTTGTCACAATATCAATTCTTTGCCAAAGCTGTTGACAAGGAGTTGGATGGACATGGATTGTATTACATTCACGAAGGTGCTGCTATCAATTACTACTTTATTTCAGACAGCAGTGAAGCATCCTCAGCTTCTGTTGTCACTTATGATGATGAAAAACAAGAGTTCTACTACCAAGTGAATCCCCAAATTAGATTCAATTTGAACGTCGTTGGTGGTGTTTTGCAATTGGGTGCTGGTGAACCATTGAAAACAACTATTGGAGATGATGGTGTCATTTCTTTCAATAATAGCAATCTTTTGGCTGCTGTTAAGGGTATTGATGACCCATATGGATACTCCGAGAAAAACTTTGCCGTCACTGTCAAAGATGATTACGGAGGAGTTCCAATTAGCATTGAAGCAAGAAAGTACGAATCAAATTAAAGATTCACAAATGCATTAGGGGTATATAGTTGCTCCTTTACTTAAATAAAAAATAAATTTACGTCATTTAGATTAACTAGTGTAGATAGGGTCGTCATTATCCCATGAATCAGAAAGTTTCTGAACGTGGATTGCTGACTTCTTGGTGTGTGTACGATCATAGTTCGATCAGGTCAGTAGTTCGGAGTTAGGAAGTAATAGCTGGTTCTTACTAAAGTATGAACTCAGGGGTGTAATTAGGCCGTAACGCCGAGTGTATTGTTTTTGTCCGATTGTATGAGTTAAAGCCACGATCCGGATACGAAAACAATAGACGGAGAGATCTCATAATATACAGCAATGGAGATTGCTCTCTCTTTAAACATCAACATGGAGTATTTCCTTGTTGCTATAATTAGATGAATGGTAAATAGAAGGAAAATGGTATAAAAAGGTACCAAATTTTCCCTACTTGGCTTAACAGCTCCTACAACATCTTAAACTCAAATCACTATGAAATTGGTTAAATTTATTTCCACTTTAGCTTTCGCTGCTTATGTTGCTGCTGAATTAACTCAGTATCAATTCTTTGTTGAATCTGACAACGAAGATATCAATGGGCACGGGATATACTATCACAACGAAGGAAGTGTGATCAACTACGGTTTTATCTCAAATGACACTGATACATCATCAGCATCCATTGTTACTTATGATACTGATACTCAAGAGTTTTTCCAACAAATTACTCCACAGTCAAAGTATGTTATCACAAACACTAATAGTGTTTTCCAATTGAGTGGACAAGGTGAAGCATTAAAAGCTCCCCTTGGTGCAAGCGGTGAAATTTATTTTGGCAGTGGTGTTAAATTGTATGCTGCTAAAAGTTATGGTGATCCAGTTGGTTATTCTGATTTCAACTACGGTGTGCTTACTCGGGTTGTGGAGAATGGTATCTCTCTCACTATCATTGCTAAGGAATATGAACCTGCTTAGTTAGTGTATAGTTCAATAAAGTTTGAAATTTAACGTCAAATACCAGGTATTCTCTACTTGGAGTAGCAAAAATGCCGGCACTAAGTTTACTTGGTCAAAGATCTTTACAACTGTGGCTCCGTTTATGACGTCATAACACCTTAAGGAATAAGGAAATCGAGTGATTAGATTGTATGCCTCCATTGACTCGCACCCTTAAAAGCCGTGTGTAAACTCCGAAGTGGTCGCATTGTTCTCTGCAAGCAAAGTAAGCAGTACATCGTTCTCTGCAAGCAAAGTAAGCAGCACATTGTTCCTGTGTAACGGTTTTGTAAATCCTAATTCCGATTAGGTTTTGTTTTTCTGTTTGTTTCTAAAAATAAGGCACGGCGATAAATGTAAGGGGTCAACATGGAACAAAGTTGCAAAAGCATAGACGCTGTAAGCTTTTCTCCTCATCTTTATGGAAGTAGAAGCTGTAAACAATAAGGCTGTAACAGGGCACTCCGTATTAGACGGAGACTATGATGAATTTTCAGTATATAAACTGGCTAAAGTTCCCTCGAGCGACACATTTTCATAAACTATTCAACACAATTACAGATTATGCAATTTTTCAAAACAGTTTCCATTTTAGCTCTTGCTGCTCAAGCCTTGGGTGAAGTCACCAGGTACCAATTCTTTGTTCAATCAGATGACAAAGAAATCGATGGTCATGGATTATACCATATTGAGGAAATTGATCCTGTTGATTACTACTTCATTTCCAACAACGATGATGCTGCTTCTGCCTCCTTTATTGATTACGATGATTCTCTGCAAGAGTTTTTCACCCAGATTAATCCACGAGTGAAGTTGTACGTTAGAGAATTGGGTGGCATTTTGCAATACAGACCAGGTACACCAGCTTTAAAAGGTACAATTGGTGATGATGGTACTGTTTCGTTTGCTGGTAGTACTGCCTTACGCGCAAAGAAGGATATCCATGACCCAAAGAATTATTCCGAAAATAGTTTTGCTGTTCTTGTTGGTGCTGAAGGCGATGGTGTTCCATTCACTATTCAAGCAAGAAAATACACTGGTTGAAGAACAGTGGTTAACATTTATGAGTATTTTGCTTTAGAGTATGTAGATCAGAAAATAAAAGGCGTCACGTCAAATCATGTCGCAGTAGAGTACTTTGTATAACTGTCTTATTCCCTATTAAGAGACTTAAGTAGTAGCAACAAAATTAGGTTAAAAGGATCATCGGAGCTTAGAGATAGAGTTTAATGTGATACGGTAGGAGATAAATGTGAAGCGGAGAAAGGTGCTAACTCCGGGCCCTTTGCATGTTTTTTATTTTTGGAAATTCAAAACATACAATCTTGAGAAATCCTTTGTTGGAAGAGTTGGTAAACAAATAAGTATGGGCTTCTATTAATAGGTTCAGTGGAATCACTCTGAATACCTATATAAATCGCTTGAGAATCACATCTCTTAGGATTGTGACTCTGCCACCAAGAAAAATGCAATTCAAATCAATTACAACCTTAATTTTAGCTGCACAAGCATTAGCATCTCAAACACGTTACCAGTTCTTTGCTAAATCTGAATCTGATCAAATTAATGGGCATGGATTAACATTCATACATGAAGGTGCGGCTATCGATTACCTTTTTGTTCATAAAGATTCCTCCACTTCACCTGCAACAATCACATATGACGATGCGCAACAAGAATTTTTTTCTCAAATTACTCCTCAGTTGAAGCTTAATCTTACTCGTGGAGGAAATATTTTACAATTGAGTCCAGGCACTTCATTGAAAGCATCAATTGGAGAAGATGGTATTGTTTCTTTTGAAGGTAGTGATGCATTACATGCGGTAAGTCAAGCCAATATTCCCAATGCTGGTGATGATTATATTGTCATTGTGGGGGACTCCGAAGGTGGAATTCCATTCTCTATTGTTGCAAGAAAGTATCAATAAATTTTTGTGTCCAGATCTCCTCAAATTTGTCTTTATTCTTTTTAGCTAGGTACAATAAACCGTTGTTTTAGATTGCGCATAATTGCAAAACTGCATCTCCAACTACGTTTCTGATATCTCTTGCATATCATTGGTTAGATTAACTCATATCTGCAAGCCATGTTAGTAACACATTACAAACTGTAATTACTTGTAGTCCGAATACCAGCATCGCTTGGCATCAAACTCCGGGATTTTCTTGTTTCTAGGGTAAACATAATAAATCAAAACTGTAAACACAAGAAAGAAGAAAGAAGATAATTATTTTTTTTTAAAGTTTTTAACTGCTCACGACTCAAATTCTTCACGCCAAGACCATTCTTCGCAACCAAGCAAAAAATAAGAAGCATAGAAAATAATAAATGAGTCGAGAAGAAATTTATGTCATGCATCGGAAATGCAAAGAATAATGGTAAGCTCTTTGTGCTATGCTAAGACAATGTATCACGTTATCCCCTCTCCAATTTACTTCCAAATGGGGACGCAGAGGACTCACGCGACAAAATGTAACATGATCTGACTAATAATTTTTTGGCTGCAAAAGAAGAAAAAAGAAAAAGATGATCGAAATAAGAAAATATAAGCTTTGACCGTCGGAAGCCGAATAGAGTTTTCTACTTTCTCTTCTTCTTTTTTTCTTCTTTTTACTCTTTTTATTATTAGTATGAACGCCGTGCGATTTCTGAATAAGGAAAATAGAATGTCCGCCCCACTCAAGAAAGAAAACACGAAATTGCAAAGAACATTATCAAGAAAGAGATTTTCTTTCTTTGGGGTTAACGAGAAAACTCCGGGGCGGGCATCTACCCCAGTGGGCTGTAAGCGAGGGGAAAGACGATATTCTCTTGGGGTGGGAGAGAGAGAGGAAAGACACGAAAACTGTTGGAGATGTTTGTAGTTCGACACTATATATAGACCATCGCTTACTCCTCAAAATCTATGAAAGCCTATATTCTTATTAATCTTCAACCATGAGTGAGCCAAAAGATGGAGCCACTACAGTAGTGGACCAAGTATCACCCTACGAAAACACCTCGAATGATTCCAGCCACACTTCCAAAAACGATTTATTCAATGACAAACCAGACTTGTCAGCAAAGGGAATAACCCACTATATTACCTCAAGATGGTCCACTTTGTGGGATTTGCCCATATATCACACGGACGAAAAATGGTATAAAGTGGTCAATCCATTTCCAGCATTGAAGGGAATGACTTGGATGGAATGGAATTTCTACTTGTGTGGGTATTGTGGATGGGCCATTGATGCCATGGATTTCTTTTGTGTGTCAGTTGCCGTTCCTGAAATTGCAGTTACTTTGGGCGTTAGTGTCACTGATATCACTTGGGGTATGACCTTGGTGTTGATGTTTAGATCAGTTGGTGCCGTTATTTTCGGTATTGCTTCTGATAGATATGGACGGAAATGGACATTTATCGTTCTTTGCGCATTGTTTGTTGTTGTTGAAATAGGTACCGGATTGGTTCAAACTTATCAGCAGTTTCTTGGAGTGCGGGCGCTATTTGGTATATTGATGGGTAGTATGTTGCCCGTTACTATGGTTACTGCGTTGGAAGTTCAACCAGTGGTGGCTAGATCTGTCTTGTCGGGTTTCTTCTTACCTGGGTATTCATTTGGTTACATATTGGCTATGGTTTTCTACAGGGCATTTCAAGGTACTTTTAAAGAAAACGAAGGATGGAGAAGTTTGTTTTGGTTTAGTGGTGGATTGAGTGTCTTGCTTGTCATTTGGAGATTCTTCCTTCCAGAATCACCAGTTTTCATTAAAATGAAGGCCAAGAAGAAGAGATTTAATGAAAAGAATAAAGTTAAGCACAAGTATATCGATACTAGTGTTTTCCAAACATTGAAAACTGAATGGTTGTTGTTCATCTATCTTGTTTTGTTGTACAGTGGTTGGAATTTCACCACTCATGGTGCTCAGGATTTATATGTTACAATGATTACCAATCAATTTGGGGTTGATTTTGATACGAGGACAATTATTGTTGTCGTTAGTAACCTTGGTGGTATGATTGGTGGTATTATCATGGGATCCTTTTCTGAGTTGCTCGGTAGAAGATTGACAGTGATCATCTGTATGATTTGGTGTTGTGCCCTTGTATATCCATCTTTCTTTAATGCTGATAAGAACTGGTGGGCATACGTCTTGTTGAATGGTGGTATTATGGGTGCTTGGGGTATTGGTCCTATTTATCTTTTGGAAATGGTCAACAAAGCCAATAGAACATTGTTGGCTGGTTTGGCGTATCAATTGGGTAACTTGGTCAGTTCTGCTAGTGCCACCATTGAAGCTCGTCTTGGTGAGGAGTTCCAAATTGAGGGTGCTGCTCCTGGTGTTTATGATTATGGTAAAGTTATGTGTATTTTTGCTGCTGCTGTTCAGATCTATATGGGAGTTTGTATGTATTTCGGTCCCGAAAGATTTCATGCTAATATGCATGTTGAGGATTCAGATGATGAGTTGCTTGAAGAAGGGGAGCTTGAAAGTGACAAGAAAGAAACTGTTAAAAATTAGTATTTTTAGTTTAATGAGATAATATGTTTTATGATAGTAAAAACCAAATCGTATTGTTAATGCAGTATACATTTATGAAACTTTTGGAACAGTTGTTTAGAAGTAATTATTTGCAGTCAGTTTGGTACCAATACTGTTGCAAAAAAAATAGTCAAAAAACAAACCTTCAAAATTTTGAGCGCACCAACAAAGCTACAGTTTCCAAACTCAGCAAACAAACAAATACGCACCATAGAAACAACACGCACATCCCTGATCTTCAAAACACGCTCTCAATCGCAAGATATAGGTTTCAAAATTTACACGGTTTAGAGAACCGCCCAGACTCGAAACCCAAGAACAGCCTGCGTGGCGAAATGGTTATCGCTTTTGACTTCTAATCAAAGGATTCCGGGTTCGAATCCCGGCGTGGGTTTTCTTATAAAAGCGGCTTTAGCTCACCTGGGAGAGCGTCAGACTGAAGATCTGGAGGTACTGTGTTCGAGCCACAGAAGCCGCAGTGCTTTTTTTTTTTGGGCCCAACATGGGTAAGGCGTGGGGCTGAGATTAACTTTTAGGCTCATCTTTCGCAGCCTTGGCTTGTAATTTTTTTTGCCGTTTTACTATAACTTTGCTCTAGTGTGGAGAGTGAGTTCCTTTTTTAAAGAAAGATTATATACATGTCTGTATTGATTAAAAGCGTATCATAAAATATAGTCATTATGAAAAAACTAGGTGTATATATACAAAGGTCAATTGATCTTGTCTCTCTAGTATAGGCTTCAATACATTAGGTATAATTGATCACCATCCGCCTCAAACCAATTGTTAACAGACGAATTAGCTGAAGATGTAGTTGAACATGATTCCAAATTGTATGCTTCGTTTTGCAACATGTCTAAATACTCCTCATTATCCAAGTCAAAATCAAATTCAAATCCGTTCCTGTTGCTTTTTTCACTTTCACTGGCACCACCATTAATGGTGCTAGTTTGAGTGGCACTGGTTGTAGTCAAGAATAGGATATTTTCCACCAATTTCACTTGACAATGATAATCATCCACTTGATTCAACTGTTGATTCAATTGCTTGATTTGATTATTTTCAAATTCTATAGATTGTCGATTATTCATGGAAATCATTTGATCCGGAGATTGTTGGATGGGGAGCATTACTAGGCTGTTACTACGGTCGCTTCCATTTTGAGCGGCGGCTGCTTCGAGACTGAGTTTGTTTATAAATTCACTCAAGTTGTACAAGTTTGTTGTGCGATGTAATTTCTTGGGTATTGATGTGGATATGATTGATGAGGATGGTGATTCTGGTATCGTTGTGGTTGTAGCAGTATTTTTGGATTTAGATTTGCTCTTTGCTTTGGTGGTGGTGGACTGTTTGGAATATATATAGTTTGAAGAAGGCAATGGTTCATTAAGTGTTTCAGTTGAATGTATTGATGAAAGTTCTGATGAATTAGAAGTACCATCTTCAATTTCCTCCTCATCACCAACACAATTGATTGAAGATTGATCAAATATGGAGTCCGATTGGGAAGATATAGTAGCTGGGCTAATGTGTGATGTAGAGGTACCAGTAGTACCAGTAGTTGTGGTGCTTGAATGCCTTCCATGATGATGATGATGGTGGTGGTGAGTATTGTCATCTTCAGCAATTGTTCTGGTATTGTTATGTACTTGGAAGTTATTACCTCCCATAAAGGATAACCTGTTGTTAGTTTTAAGCATTCTTGCAGTTGCAGCAGCAGCAAGTTGAGCTTGAGATTCTATGGATGATGTTCTATTGTGTGAGAAAATAGCAGATGATCGACGGTTTAAATTTGGTGTGCTTGATCTGGTCTTTAATTTGGATTCACGTTGTTGTTTTGTGTTGGTGGCATAGTTGATATTTTCTTTATTCTCATCAGATACAGTGGGTGATGATATGTTGTTAATCTGTTGTTGTTGTTGTGAGTTTAAAATAGGTGAAGATATTTTCAAATTGAGAGCAGATATACTAGTGCTTAAAGGGCGTGATTTCCTTTTTTCTTTGACCTCAGTGGATGAGGTGGTGGTGTTAGCATTGTGCAGTCTTTTGAATGCACTGAAAAGTTTTGATGTTGTTGATGATGAAGAAGACTTTTTTTCATGAATGTCTGGAATACTTTGACTACGCAACATTGTTGACAATTGGTGAATGGAATGAATTGGGTATTAGCAAGAGTATGTGCTATGTATACAGTTTTGCTTTTTTTTCTTCTGAAATGTAGTTTGTTGTTATGGTTTGGTTTGCTTGCAGATGATGAAAAATCGAACGACTGTTTTTAGTTATAACCAATTCAGTTTTTTTTTTTAACTAAAAATGGAAAATATAAACAAATGGAGTTAAATAAGGATGAGTGGTGTATTACTCTGTGAACTTGTATGTTGTTTTTTATACTTTGGTGGTGATGATTCAACAGGTGAATATAAAAGTGTTCAATTGATGAGTATTTTTGGAATTGATCGACATTGCCTTTGCTAGTAATATATATAATAGCATATAGTATATATGGCTTTTTTGTTTGTTTCAAAGTGTACTACTATTATTATTATTACACAAAAACATGTAAAAAACTCCTTTCAATTACAAAGTAATATAATATTACACAAAGACGCGTTAGAAAAAACAGCAATTGATTAACCCAAACTGTTATAATTGTAAACAAAATAGATAGAAACACCAACACGTGATACAATAGATAGATGTACTCAAAACACACTACACTATACACTACACTCTATATCTTGATATCAATTGTACTGTAATCTCTTTCTTACTTGCACCCGCTACTTTTTCTTTTTCTTCTTCTTCTGACGTAAGAACTAAAATACAAAAGAAAGTAAAAAGCAATTTATAATTTATTCTTCTATTATTACACAAAAACACGATTAAAAAAAGAGATTTTTTCTTTAAAAAAACAATACTTTACAACCATCCAACTATTAAAGTAGTGGTATTTTTATTAATAATTCAAAATTAAAATCAGACCCACTAAGATCTCCACCTAACTAGTAGACCCCACTACCAATAGCAAACAGCAAACAGCAAACAGCAAAGAAAGAAACAAAAGAAACCTTTCCTCTGAAGAACTAGATATATATATACATAATCAATAACAAAGTGAATAGTAGTATATACGTAATACATAAAACCTTAATACTACTAACATAAAGAGAAGCAATTCAAATATGCTACACTCAAAATGAAAGAAAGGTTTTTTAAAAAAAAATACACACACAATATAACCACCCCTCCCGCTTTGTTCCATCTCTTCACTCCTTCCACCAGCAAACATGTTTAGTTGTACCTCCTTTTCAATGTATGTATATCAATGCCTCTGCCTTTTACTATGTCATGTCATATGCAAATACCCACCACAAAAACCTTGCTCCTACTGTTTTTTTTTTACCCGTTGTTGCATTTCAAAAAGAAGAATCTGACACAACTGTTTGTGTCAAACTTCTATATTCATTATTGTAACTGTTACTTTATTCTATATACACGAAACCTCTCTCTTTATATATCATTACTCTTTCCAAAACTTATACTTGGTCTTCTCATTCATGACGAATTCATCATCATAGTAATACAATTTATCACCACCACTCTTGCCATGTCTTATCCACTCATTCAACACTCTATACTCTTCATTTCTCACTTGCTCATCCTCATCAACAGCAGCAGAACCACCCTCACTCTCTAATATTCCCCTCCTCTCAACTGGACACAACTTTGAATAAATAGGATGGTCACCCTTATACCTAATCAAATGAAACCTACTCTTTTTGAAAAACTCACTTTTACTAACCAATTGACCATACTTATCCTTGCCACTAAATGTCTTTGCAATATAATTGGTAATTGGATCTCTAATAATCGCATCCACACCAGGATACAAATACAATTTAATTAATTCATTAGTGGTTTTACCTCCCACCGGTTTCAAATTCAAATACCCAAAATTTTCCAAAACTAAATCAATAGTTCCATAAAATGGTGGTACCAAATATTTTTCAAAAGGATGATGTGTTGTTATATTGATGGCAAATTTATTTTCCAATGCCTTTGGGATACCATTACGTAATAAACTTTCCATTTTGGAAATATCACTGAAAATATGAGGTTGTATGTTGGTGACATTACGCAATTGATACATTCCACCTTTAGGCAACTGTAGGAACCCCAATCCTTCCAAATTCACAACTTGTGGTCCTTTGATAGTAACATATGGAGACTTATAAGTACCCTTATCAAAAGTCAGTGCACCTTTCACAAGTCGATGAATATCTTTAGAAGATTTAAATGAATTATACAACTGATGCATCTTTTTAGCATTGGTGTTGAATCCAGGCACATCATAAATCAATTTCAATCCAATTTCAATTGGGATTATATCACGAGTAAAACCAGGTAAAAAAGATATACCTGGTCCTATTTTAGTTAAAAATGAAGAAACAAACTTCTGTTTCACTTTATTGAGTAAACTTGGTGGTAACTTCACATTATCATGTTTACTTTCCAATTGCAATTGTTTCTTTTTATTCAATTCTTCATCTAGTAATAAACTCTTGATTAATGTAGATTTACCACAATTGGTATTTCCAATAATATATGACCCATTAGGTATAAAATGATACAATTGTTGACAAAACCAATTATTCTTTCCCAGAGAAACGAAAACATGTCCACGTGGGACTTGATAATTGGTAAATAAATAATCTTGAATAAACTGTTTTGTATAATTCTGAGATGCTTCTTTAGTCTTTTCAATAAGTTTATCCGATTTAGTCATTATGAAATAAATATCCTTTGGGTTACGATACTGAAACACATCTTCATTTATACCCATGGGGAAATCACTAGCACTAAATAAATAGACTAATGGTGCTTCAACGGGGATATTATTCAAGATGTGATGTAGTTGATCTATGGGGTAGTCTTTATTATTCATTTCATAATGGGAATTATAAGTCATTTGTCGACATCGGATACAATCATGACTATTTTCATCTGGTTCAACCGTATACAACTTCTCAAGTACTTCACGTACACTCTCACCCTCTTGGTTAGTGGGGGAAGAGGTGTTTGCAGCAGCTGAATCATTTTCCTGTTTCTTATTAAATGTATTACTCAATAGTAGTTCCTGATCTTCTGGTGGTAAACTAGTACTCAACTTCTCAAACACTTGATTCTCATGTTTAACATACTTGTTCTTACCAGTATTGGCCCTTCTAGTTATATCACTAGGTTGAATGAAATATCCAGGTTTGGTTGCATCTGTAGTTTGTAATTTGATTCCACATGATCGACATTTAGGTTCTAGTTTGTATAAGAACGGTAGGGCTATGTTTGACTGTCTTCGGATGGATATAGTGGATAAGGAGACTAGTGGGTGTTTAATGAATAGTCGTAGCATTTTATTTCCTGTTGTTGTGGATAATCTAGTGATGCAAATAAAAAATGGCATCTCAGTATTGATTTTCTGTCTTTTTTCTTTGTCTTTTTTTCATTGTCGCAACATTTTTTTTATTGTCGCAAAACTTTTATGTCGAAGGGGAATACAAATAAAATAAAATAAAATAAAATAAATTGGAATGTGTAGTAGTATATACAGTAAAGTAATCTTTCTATTTTTTTTTGATAGTTTACTTGTATACTATATAAGAGATGATTGGGTAACAACTATACTTTTGAAGGGAGTATATATTCAAGTGGTAAATTACTGTAATTAACTCCTTATATTATTTTTATATTATTTAGATATTATTTTAACCGAGCTTAAATGAAAGTGAAAATAAAAGTAACTTTATACTGCATCTCTTCTTAAATGAAGCAATGATTCCTAATTGGGTAATTTACGCTTAAGAGAGAAAGAAAGAAAGTAAGTAAGAGAGAGCAATTTTAAAGTTACGATGCATCACAAAATCAAATAAAATTAATATATTAAAATATAACAAATATAACAAATATAAAAAAAAAACAATAAGAATATATATTCATAACAGCAATCAAAATATAATATATAATAATAATAGAGAGAAGAGAAGAAAGAAAATAATTCAAAGACAATAGGAAAATAATAACGTATTATACATAATTAAATAGTATATTGAGTCATATTGTGTATTTGACGATGACGTCTTTATTTTTTTTATATACAACTATACAAAACAATAACAATAAGAGAAAAAAGACTTAATCGTATAAATTACAAAGCACAATAATCACATGCTTATGTATATAAAACAAAACAAAGCAAATAAAGAAGAAGAAGAAGAAGAAGGGTCATTCATTTTATATATATATATATATACTCTTATATATATATCCAATAGGATATCTACTCTAACATCATCTCTGTACTATACACCCCCTCTCTTTGTGTTTCCGATTTTAGTGTTTTTTATTTTTTTCTGTTTTTTTTTTCTCTCTATCTATTGCCATTTTCGGGGTGGAATAGATATTTATCTTGTAACAATTTAAGTTTAGATGTTATAAGATTCAAACGTATGATGATAACTGATACAAATAGCACAAATACTCTTTTATTTTGCGTGTCAAGACTAAGTTATTTTTGGGATCAAAATGTGAAATAAAGTAGATAGAATCAAATAGTTCCATTGATCCATAAATATTTAAAACGTATGTATGTATGTATGTAGTGTATGTATGTATGTATGATTGAAAATAGATGATGCATAATAATAAACTTGCATAGACGTATTCATGTATCCAACTAATTCTTAAGTGTGCATTGGCGTAATTACCTGAAACAGAGATTTAAAAAGAGGTGATGTATGATGATTTAGATGATACGTATACATATTAGCCTACATCAATTTCACAAAGAAACTAATTAGATGTGCTGTTGTTTGTTTTCATTTGTTTAAAGTAAGGTACCTGCACCCCTCACACACACACACACAACCCCTTTTCTTTTTTTGTTTTCCTATCGCTTTGATTGATACCTTGTATAAGACTTTTTATTTATAAGTTTTATTATGTGCGAATATATAAAATGTTTTTATGATCTTTTGATGTTTGTCTATTGAATAGTATTTTGGTTTTGTGTGTTCCCCTCCTTTTCCTTTTCTTCTTGAAAACAATTCACAAGAGCCACAAAAACAGAAAAAATAAAAAAAAAGAAATAAAAATAAATTTTAAAAAATTTTTAAAATTGTAAAGAAGAAACAAATATACAATACAATACAATACACTTTTATATATTCTCCATACAATCAATTTCCAATCCAATCGTCAATAAAAGAAAAAAAGAAAAAAAAACACGCAAACAAAAACACGTATCATCAATTACGAAGCAATACACTTTATATACACAACACCATAAAACTAACAGTAAAACCCAGAAAGTTTAAAAACCTTTGACTTTCTTGAATAGGAACCAAAGGAAAAGGTAACACGTGTATGCGTATAAATACGTGTGTATTCACCGGAATTCATCCTCCGTTCAAGCTATTAAGGACTATTTTTTTTTTTATTTATGGCGTTGGAAAAAAAAAAAACAAAGGGATTGTGTGCGAATCTATTATGCTGTGTCTTTAGTGTATGTGTGTGTGTGTGTGTGGTGATTTTATTTTTTATTTTTTATTTATTTTTTATTTTTTTCGGGTATTGGTTTGTGTCATATGCAATGCACGTATAATAAAAAAAATAAATAAGAATATGTGCATACACTCACTAAAAACAGTTAAAAAAAAAAAAAAACACAATAGATTAAAGAAACGTACTATAACTACATATAGTAAATTTACTAAAACTAAATTTACTATTGTTTCAAAGACTAAAAAAACTAATATACACTTTTCTCTCTTTTATATTGTTCTAACTTTGTTTTTGTATGTACAATGGGTTAATATATAGGGGGGAGTATAACAACAATAGACAACTACAGTTGAGAATTTTATTGTTTTTCTTTTTTTCTTTCCCCCGGGAGAGGGAAGAGTCGAGTGGGAGGAGGGGGGGGGGAATAGAAGTACAGTTTCTTTCTTTCATGCGATTGGATAAATACCTGAGGGTCAGAATATGTAACTAAAGTAAAAGATTATTTGTGATAATTATTATGTATTATTTATTTATAACTCTATCTTTAGTTTTAGTGTTTATTATTTATATAGGGACAATCAAAAAGGTACAATAGTGTAAATAATAATACATAACATTACATAACATAACATAACATAACATAAAATAACAATGTATTACAACATAATACATGATACATATAACACATAACAGTAACTTAAAAACAATAGTCTAAAAATGTACAAACTAAAAAAAAATCACACTAAAAAACTATAAAACAATACTATTAAACTTTAACAATATAACACATAACTTATATTCCAAGTCATGACTACTTTCTGCTTCGTCAATAAATCCCAAGTTTTTCATATTTTCATATTTTCAACTTTTAAAAACCAAAATATTCAATTTTTTCTTCTCTCATTCTCTCTTTCTTTACTTCTTCTTTTCATCAGCACATACTAAACTATTCTACTGTGTAAATACATATATACACACACACAGCTCCAGAGACTATTCCCTATCACTCAGTCACATACACACACATATATATATAAATAAAGTTATACACCCAAAGAGTACAAAAAAAATAAAAAAGAACAGATCACAGAAAAACAAAAAAAATATAAAATAATAAGAAATCATTCATCATCATCACCAGAGCCATCACATCAATTCTCCTATAGTCAATCACTCCAAAAGTATACTATAAGAGCTTTTACTTTTCCCAGCCACAACATCATCATCAGCAGCTTCTTTTTTTTTTGATACTACTTTGTATTTGTGTCTTGTTTTAAATCTTGTTTTTTTTTATATTTTAATTGGTGTTGTATAAAAGCTCAACAAAAAAAAAAAAAAAGAAACAGCAACAGAGAAGAAGAAGAAGAAGAAGAAAATATATACAAGACCAGACCAATCCTTTTCTTCCCATTTCGAGGGTACATCTGATCCAATTCATCAAAAACATATACATATTCAAGACTTTACACAAGACAGGTTAAAGGAAACACCTACTCATTGTCAAGAGAAATCTCTACCACGTTGTTTTCATATTACTCATCAAACATTCCTTTTCTAGTCTTTCAAAATGGTGAAACGAACAACAAATAGTGCACATGCATCACCAATGGTCAAAAAACAAGCAGTTTACAGTGCATACGACACAGCTGCAATCGAAACGTGGGTCAAATGCGGTGAATGTGCAAACACCCTTGGGCTCACAGAAGCAGCTATCAAATCATTTGAAAATGCAGTAAATCGAGATCCATCAAATACTACTGCCCTTTGTGGCCTAAGTCTATCACTTCGCGTGAATGACATTACTCAAAATGAAACTTTTGGTTCTCAATCAGCTATAGAAAAAATCAATGCTTCAATTGAAATGTATCCTCATCTTTTGAAAAATCTGAATATTTTTAAAGAATTGGCTGAATGTTATTTACTTATTGGTTTAAATGATCAGGCTCATCAAGCTATACAATCTGCTATACAATTAGCTCCCAATGACGCGTCATTATGGCTACTTAGTGCTCAAACTTTAATTCGTGCTGGTGCTAGAAGTCATGCTGCTAGTTCACTATCTCATTGTTTATCATTATTACCACCAAATGAATCTAACTATTCTTCCCAAGATATCGAAACTGCTAGAGCTGCTCACGCTGAATTGGCAGCAATTGCTGCTGCTGATGGAAACATTGAAACATCTATCGCTGAATTGACTGCAACATTAGCTTTACCTCCACCACCATTATCAAGAATAGATGAACATATTGCCCTTTGGTGTGCATTGTCAACTGCCAAAGAACGCGCTAATGATATTTTGGGAGCCATTAAAGCATGTGAAGATGCTCAATTGGCAGTAGGTGACTCGCCACGAATTTTAATGACCAATGCATACCTTTTGCTACTTTTAAACCCAAAGGAGAATGCCGATGCTGCTATTGCCATCTTGAATAAAATTGTCAATTTACCAGCAGATGAATCGTTAATCAATGAAGGAACCGATTTCTTACCTTGGTACTTGCTTGGAAGAGCTCATTCATTTATGGATCGTCCAAGATTAGCATACGATTCCTATCAAGTGGCATTGAAATGTGCTTCAAACTCCCCCATAACATGGCTAGCAGTGGGGAAACTATACCTTGAATTGAAACAATTACCAGATGCCTTGGCAGCTTATTCACAAGCATTAAAATTACAATTGGAAGATGGATCACAAGGAACCGCTACTGCATGGGACGGATTAAGTTGTGTTTATGAACGATGTGATGACCATTTGACGGATGCTTCAGATGCATGTAATCGAGCTGCTTTATGTTACAAGGCGATTGGAGATTTGAAAAATTTCAATTATTTCGAATCAAGAGCTGATCAATTGGCTAAAGCTGCCAAGAATGCAGCACCTGTGCCTGATTTGAGACATCCTCCTGATGTACCTAGTTTTTTGTTGAGGGATTTAGTTGCCTTGGCTCCAAATGAGAGAATAGCATATACTCAAACGCAAAGACAAGCTCCACAACAGCAGCAACAGCAAGCACCAGTGAAGCAGGAACAAAATCAGTCGGTTCATCAAACACCATCAATGCAAAATCAACCACATCCGCAACTGCAGTATGGACCACCACAACCACAACAACAACAAGCTCCACCACAGCTACAGCAACCACAATATGGACCACCACCACCATCATCTCAGCTGCAATATCAACAAGCACCGCTGTATCATCCATCACCTTATCAACAAGGACCAGTGCCACCACAACCACAACCAACACCATCACAACCACAACTGCAACCCCAACAGCAACAACCACAGCAACCGCCATCTCAGCAACCAACACCACAACAACCGCAATACCGCTCCGTACCTCAACCACAGTATTATTACCCTCCTCCACCACAAATTCCTCAGTCGCAACAATACTATTATGCTCCACCACCACCACAACAGCAGCAACAACAACAACAATCACAACAATCACAACAACAGCTGCCAGTACCACCACCTCAACAACAGCAACAACGCTCACCACCACAGCTCTCACATCCACAAATGCTCCACGGTGGAGGCCCTCCGCCATTATCAGGCGCACCTCGTCCACCACCGGCCCAATATTCGATGGTTCCTCCCGCCCCAGGAAGTTTGCCTCCACCACAAGGAGGAGCACAGGGATATGGACAAGGTCAGGGACAAGCTCCCGCTTATGGACTGTATTTGCCTATACCTGGAATCAGCAGTGGTGGTGCCGCAAGTGGAGCCGCAGGTAGTAATGGATCTGGAGGAGGAAGTGGAAGTAATGGACAACTGCAATATGCTTCTCCTAGTTGGAGAAGATGATTGAGGAAAGAGAGGCCAGGAGGGTACTTAAAGAGATTTTTCGGTCTATGCTGCCAGTTTTATCAAAAAAATATAGAGCAAAATTTTTTTCATTTTTATGTAATAGTTGTATTAATACATAACCATATATATTTATATACCTCAGCATCGTTGTAACAATAAATAAAGAACAGTAAAATGCATTAAGATGGTCACTTCTTCAGTCATTTATCGATTTTATAAAATCAAACCAAGTGCCGCTGAAGTGATTGAATTGTAACTCAGTTAATACTTGATCCAATTTAGATTCTTTGATTGCACAAGGTAAGGTTACATTGAGTATCGGTAGGAGATCAGTTAGACTATCGCCAATATACATCATTTCCACATCATCAGCAGCAGATTCAATAGTAGTATCTTCTGCATTTCGTAATTGAGCTTTGATTTTGTCAATTTGGTCCAATTTATCTTGAGATGTCCTAACTCTGGGTTCTTTCAACCAAGCTCCAGTAGTTTTACCAGATTCATCAAACTCAAACTCATTAGTAATTATGCGTATACCATCATTGATCCCATTACGTTGCAACACTTCATCAATTATCAAACTTGTCCAATTGACACTCAAGATCACAACCTCAACGCCTTTGTCCAAGCATCGGTTCAAGAATTGCACCGCTCCATCACGTAGCTGGACATGATCAGCCAGACTACGTAGTTGCGCTTCAGTTAGACCCTTGAAGATCTTGTCGCGTTGGAGAGCTTTTATGGAGCTCATTTCAACAGGATCCATACCAAGTTGGAATTTCACGTATTCGTCCGTTGTTGCACAGGTTTTTCCGTTGGTCAACTGTTGCGATTCTTTGTACTTGGCGTAATTGGACATGTAGATATCTGTATAGTGAGAGAATGGAGGTTGGAGGTGCTGGTTGTTTATGTATGGAACTTGGGCCAAGTATTGGATTGTGTCTTTTGTGGTTAGCGTTTCATCCCAGTCGACGATTACTGCATGTGGAAGCGAGGAAAAGAAACGGGGTGTTGGGATTTGTTTTGACATAGCTAGTGTTTGTTTTAGAAGGTGGATTGATCTATGCATTTGTTTATAGATTCATTTTCGGAAAAATTATCCAGATTTGCTTCAAAGCGCAAAATATCGAGAAGATCCAATTTAATATTTTTTAATTTTCTCCATCATCATCATTATTTTTTTATTTTTTTTTTTTTTTTTCAAATATCCCTTTTCCTTTCTTTAAAAGTTTAGATCCTTTTACAATAACAATGAGCTCATCAGATAAACAACAACAACAAGATAACAAAGAATTTGGCCAATTGGGAGATATCGCCCAAAAATTACAATCTTCTCAAGCTGAAGGTGGTGGTGATGGTAACATTGATAAAGATTTGAAAGCTCAAGCTGCTGAAGCTTATGGAAAATTTGAGAAATTGTCGGATAAGGAGAAGGAAGATTTGGTTAAAGGAGGATTAGGTAAGCTTGAAGGTAAAGGTGGTGAGAAGAAGTAATAATAATGCGTAGCCTTTTTATGAGTTGTATGTAGTTTAATACGTCATTGATCAAAGATGCGTTTATTTATCTGCATGTACTGATTGCAGAGTTTGGTCTCTTGCTTAATCAGATAGGGGAAAAGATCTATTGAAAGGGTGACCTTAGTGTGCTAGGTTTGCTTTTCTTTTCTTCGAGAAATTGCCTAATTAGGAAAAGTCTAGAAAAAGGGTGCATATTGCATTTGCCTCTCATAACCTGAGACATCGAAACCTTATATACACTTCCCCTACTCTTTCTTCGGGTATATATATAGATAGATCCACCTTGTCATCTATTTCTTTGCCACACCCAGAAGCTATATATCACCTGATACCCAACAATGACTACAGACAAACCAACCAACGAGCAAACAACAACCACTGAGACCCAAAACTACTCCAAAGATGACCAATTAGATCAACAAGATTTAAACAAGATTCAAGAAGTTGCCAAAAACATCCTCAATCCCAACAATGAGAATCCTCAAATGAATGAATACATTCAAGCAACAATGTCGTATATTGGTAATGCAATGTACAAGATGCAAACCACGAATGATAAGGATGCTACTGCGAAGGAGATTGCTAATGATTTAACTGAAAAGTTCAATCATTGGAAAGAAGAACGAGAAAAGAACAAGAGTCAAGAGGGTGCTAATGAGGGACAGACTGATGAGAAGAAGGATGAGGAGAAAAAGTAGAGAATAGAAGACTACATATTGGAATGTATACAATCCTTATATCTATTACAAGTGGGTATAACTCGTAGCAGACTCAAACCATGTATTTTAAATCAATCTAGCAAAGACGATGTAATAAAGATCAAAGAATGGGATTTAGTTATGGGGATGTCAATTAAACCCTTTGCTTTGAAATATCTTTGCGGTTACTACATTGAATAATCACACGTAGTGATGTGATTGTTATGGATATGTTGGTCTATATTGAATCCTATATAGCTTATACCTTGTGAAGAAAAAGTGGGTAAAACATGGGAAGAAATTTTTCAATCAATTTTTTTTGCGCGCATTTTTTATCCTCACACATCTCATCTCTAGAATCCAGACTCAAATATATACCCACAAGACACTTAACCTCGATGAGTTCTATCCCAGCTTGGAAAAGAGCTGGTCTTAGCGTCCAACAAAACAAAACCGAAGAAGATGAAAACGATTTACTAGAAACTAGAAGAATCGATACTGCCGATTTAACCAAGAATCAATTAAAGAAAGTTGGCAATAAGCGTAAATTACAAGAAGCGTTAGGTAAAACTAATCAAGCTACTAATAAGAAACCACCCAAGAGGATAAAGTTACCCAAGAGTGAAAGAAAACCACCACCAGTTAAAGATCAATATACATATTTGAAACAGTTTGTTCATGATAAGTCGAATTGGAAGTTTAATAAACTGAAACAGAATTGGATCTTGAAAAATATACTGAGTATTCCTATGGAGTATGAACTGGAGTTGGTATTGTACTTGTCTACTTTACAAGGTGGGTCAAGAGATCGATTGGTTGATGAGTTGAAACAAGTGATTGAGAAATGGAATGTCAAGTATGAGGAAATGGAGAGGAAGATTGAAGAAAAGTTGTTAAATGGAGAGAAAAAGATGGATGACGCAGGTGAGGAACAGAAGAAGGAAGTGACGGAGATGGAAGAGTCAAAGAAGGAGCAAAAAGAGGAGAATCAAGATGAATTGAATTTGGAATATGTGGTGAGGTGTAAGGCTATCCTAGGGTCCTTAATTGATGAGAGGATAGAAGTTAAGGGACATGAAGAGAGTACAAAGACAGATGGTGAATCAGAGGTGTCTAAAGAGAGCCCTGTGCGCAAAGAAGATGCTACATTGGAGAGCGAGCCCAAATCAGAAGCCGACGACGAAGTAGACCAAGAGAAGAAGGACAAGAAGGAGAAAAAGGACAAGAAGGAGAAAAAGGACAAGAAAGACAAGAAGGAAAAGGAGGAAAAGAAGGAGAAAAAGGACAAGAAGGAGAAAAAGGACAAGAAAGACAAGAAGGAAAAGGAGGAAAAGAAGGAGAAAAAGGACAAGAAGGAGAAAAAGGACAAGAAAGACAAGAAGGAAAAGGAGGAAAAGAAGGAGAAAAAGGACAAGAAGGAGAAAAAGGACAAGAAAGACAAGAAGGAAAAGGAGGAAAAGAAGGAGAAAAAGAACAAGAAGGACAAGTCTAAAGAGAAGAAAAAGTCAAAATCAGAATCACCTGCCGATGCCAATGATACCTCCAATCTAATCATAAACGAAGTTGAAGTATAAACATAGTGCCATATCGTGTGTATAAATCTCTTAAAGTATTCAGTCTGTAGTTTCCAAAATAAAATTGTGCGGCAAAATAAAAAAATTAAGCAACAAAAAGGAATCACCACACAAGTACCCACCACCAGCAATGCCAGATATAAACTTCAACGTACTCGAAGACAGGGCAATTGATGTTGACCCGGACATTAGGTTTATGGCATTGGAAGACCTTCGTAAATTTCTCACTGATGATACAACCACAGCCAATAAAACAGCCATCAACCAATCATTAAACAATATGATTCCTATTCTTTTGAAAATGTTGAATGACCCTAATCCAGATGTTCAAAATCAAGCTGTTAAATCATTTGAACCAATGGTTAGATATTTAAACAATGATTCCATTTTGAAGCTTGTGAAGCAATTATTTGCATTGGTGCAGGAGAGTAACAATAAGGATTCATCGTCATCAAGAACAACCACCAATTTCAGAAGTTTTACTATTTCAATTCCCAATATGGCATTGAGATCTTTGTTTGCACAATCTAACTCAAGAGCTAAATCTGATTTTGTTTCTGATAAGTTGTCAATATCTAATTACAAGTATGATCGTGAATTGGCAGAATCGATAACGAAATATCTTATGCCATTGATTTTGGAAAATGATACTACAATTGATAATATTGAACTATTAATTGATTTGATTAATGAGTTGGGGTATGTGCTTGGACAAGAAGAATCGGTTAAATTGGGCAACTACTTTATCAATGTTGGATTCAAAGAACTGGGTATTATTGGAAAAAAAGCAATTGTTGGGCTTGAGGGGGTTACAACATTGATCCGGTCAGTTTATTCCATTGACAAATTGGTTGATGCTGTCTTGGCCCAAGTTGAACAATCAAAGTTGACCAACAAGTTCTTTGTTTTGTATCAATTATATTCAGTTATCTTAAAGAGGGGAATTAAACCAACTAAAATTGACCAAATTTACAATACAGTTAAATTAGAAATAGAGTCATCTACTTCAGGCAGTGATGATGACGAATTAGATTATGATTTACTCGAACAACAGAATGCTTTGAAAGAGGAGGCATTTACTACATTGATTGACTTGGTGAATCAAGACTTTTTATCAATAAAGCACAAGAATGAGGTGCTTTCTATAATTGTCAAGTACCTCAAGTATGACCCATTGAATGATGATAGTGACGAGGATATTGATTCAGATGGTGATGACGGGATTGAATTTAGTGATGATGAAATTGAAGCTGCGGATGATCTGGATTATGACAATTCGTGGAAGTTGAGAGCTAAAGCCACTATCTTAATTCGTTCACTACTTTCAAGTTTTCCCGATACTTTGGAAGTGTTATCCAGAGAGGTGTTGCCAATATTGCCACTCAGAGATTCGAATGACCAAGTTGTCATTGAAGCTGCTAAATCATGCATTGCTATTGTACAGGCAACTTCACCACGCGATGCACAAAATGTGCAACCTATAGGTTCGATATTGCATGACCGCTTGGAGGATGTCAAGGAAGAGCAGTTGCCGTTGTTTCTTCGTATCGTTGAATGCTTGAATCGTTTTGATAATTTACCATTGATTGAATCTACTTTTGACATTTTGCAACAACGCAATGTTATCTCGTCTAGCTCGTTGGATTATTTGCAATTTTACTCTAGTGTGTTGAAGTTTCATGATAATTTAAACGACACCGTTATTCAGCGTATTGCCAAAGATATCGCAACCAATCTAGAAGATAAGTCATTCAACTTGATTTTAGAAACTTTGAGATGCCTTAGCCTACTTTTCAAACACAAAGGAGCTTCCAAAGTGTCGAACATTGATGAAATATTGAGATCTTTGACTTTTAAAGTGGAGAATAGCAAACAATATCCTAGTGACTTGGTTCGTCTTGCAATTACTTGTCTTGGTGAAGTACTGGCAAATAACTTGGTTTCCTCGGACGAAGCCATTTTAGAAGTGTTTAAAACCTCAGTTGGTTATGAAGGGACAAGTAAAGTGACTATTGACGTCCTTAAAAACTTGTACACTTTCAAACCAATACCCGAGGACTATTCATTGTTTATTATTGACAAGTTGACCAGCTATATTCTATCAAGCAATGAAGCAACTTCCTTAGCCACATTGACATTATTGAATGAAATTGTTCAGAGATTGCCACCAAGAAAGTACGACAATATGATTTCAAATTTGTTGCAATTACTTCAAGTCACAAGCCCATTAAATTATCGCTACATTTTTCTGATCTTTAGCCACTTGTCAAGAGAAATTATCCATGATGAGGAATATCGTGCTCAATTGATGCAAGTGTTGATTAAGTTGGCGAATGACAAAAAGATTAGCAACGATGACAAGTTGTTTTTCCAATTGGTTTCAGCTGCATGTCAATTGGATAAATCGATTTACTCCCAATTGGAAACCAACTTGTCACCCAATCTTCAAATAACACCAAAGATTCTTGCTGTTTGTGTTGATAGTGAAACAAAACAATTATTGATAGCAAAGAGACTGAATGAGTTTAGAAACTTCTATACTAGCGACATCAACAATCCACAATTTGCCTTTGTGATCTTATTCTTGGCCTTTTCGCATGGTGACGTACCTGATTTGCTGCTTGACTCATTGATTGAACTTTTACAAAAGCCGGGCTTCACCAATGATGCCAATGTTCAAGCGGCAGCAACTGCATTAGGGTTGGTTGCGGAGAGCAATTCTGCAGCAGCTGTACCACGTATCCTTGATGTGTATAGACAAGAAACACTGTCACTAGTACGCGGATCATTAGTTGATTCTTTGAAGATGATTGTTGGCCAGTGTGATAAGGAGCAAAAGTTGCAAATTTGGAAATCAATTTTTGGCTTCCAAGCGGAATACAACCATGATTTGGTACCCGAATTGAGGAAATCGGGTGAACTTCTTGGATCGATTGCAGCTTCTATTGAGGAGTCAGAAATTAGACAAGTTGCTAATGAGCAATCAGACCAAAGAAAGATTTATCTCGTTTTGGTGATCTCAAAGTCATTAATTAGTGGTCTTGAATTATCAAACTCCAGTGATAAGTTGTTGACATTTTTGGTTACTGAATCAATCAACCGGTTAGAGGTAGTTGACGTTGACATTAGACAGATTGTTGTTGGTAATTTGTTAACTGGAATTCATAGTAAACCAAATGTCATTTTGGCGCTTTTGAATAATTTGATATTACCTCAATTGTACAAACAATTGACAGCAGAGAAGGCATTTAAAAAGATTATTACCATGGGTCCATACAAGTATGTGCTAGACCAAGGTTTGGAGATTAGAAAGCTATGCTATGAATTTATTTATTCCATTTTGGCTATTGATGAAGCTACACTTGCCAAATACAACATCGATATTCAACTGATTGCTCAGAGTATTATTGAACACGGATTAATTGACGATCAATCAGACATCATTGTCCTTGCATGTATGAACTTGCTGAATTTCCTTGACTTGCATGAATCACAATTTAAGGAATTGATAAAGAATTCTAATCAAGAGTTTATGGACAATTTTATCAATGGATTGAATACCCAATTGAATAAAAAGTTGTCAGCAAAAGCGTCATCTCAAGAGACTGAAAACCACCAAGAACGAATTAAATCAATAATCAAGTTATCGAAAAGGATTAATGTTGTGATTGAAGCCTTGCGCTCAGAGCTAAACAATGCCGGCTTATTTAATGCGTGGGATCAATATCACAATGGTATCAAGCAGAATTTCACTGTGTTTTACAATAGTGCAAAAGTTTAGAACGTAGTATTATTGAGAAAATAAATAACTATTGATGCTTTGTAGTGTACTCCGTTGCGGATTGACTTTGTATAAATTGGATAATTTTCCTAAATGCTGCTTTATCAATGATTTATTAATTGGTGGAACATCTTCAACTTTATCCCAATCAAGATTGAAATGAAGACAGAGCAAGGTCAAGACTAATCCCACACTTAGGTCCTTACCAGTCTCACACAAGATTAAGATTGGCTCTTGCAAATTGATTTTGGAAATTATTTCTGGCATTAACGAGCGTAGCATATTTGAACCTTTTTTATTGCTGGGGACGGAAAATTGATACACTTGTTTATTGGCCTTTTCATCCTTGTTCAACACTTTGACACCATCATGTAATATAATAGTATTATACGGAAGCTCATTGAAAGAAATATCCTGCGTCACTGATCCAAAGTAAATTCCCGTCTCTCCAACTGCTTGCATCGTCAAGGAACTTGCCATTACATTCTTTCCCTGACCTTGTATAATCTCCACCAAAGCACTGTCTCCTCTCCATGACGGGATATACCCCGTTGAGTCTTCTACCAACTGATCCATTACCTGCCAGAATTGATCAGCGTTGAACCCGATCAACGATTTAGGAACCCATAGTTCATGGTCATCAGCGGAACCCTGAACATAATCAAAACTTACCATAGATCCATCGTCTCCCCTAGTAGTTATCGTTTTATGCACTGGAACTTGCTTCGAAACTGATACGCAGCAAATGTTAAACACATCGTCAGCCAATTCTTCACTGGCACACCCAGGGTAGAAGAATCTTGGAATCAATGGTTTCTTCAACTCATGCGTATCCCCACTAAAAAGCTGCAATTCCTTGACATTCTTGACAAATTCGGGTATCAATTTCTCAATAGAGTTATGCTCACTTCGAGGTACAATCAGTGGTGTTCGTAACCAACTACCATCTGGCGAATCTCCAAAAAAGATTGTGTTCAAAACAGCACACCATATAGGAGTCGTTTTCAACAAAGCATCAGGCATTGGCTTTCCTCGTCTAGTTGAATCAACAATAATGACTCCTCCGTTTTCATTGATTATTGGTAAAAGATGCAAATTCAATCGTCGTAATGAAAAGGACCACACATTGGTATGTCCATCCGTCGATTTAAAATAACAGGTATCAGCTCTTTCAGCCGGTGGAATGTACCATAGTCCACATCGTTCGTTTGCAATTAAAGGAAGTTGTAACTCTTGTTGTACCAATTTAGCAAATTTCGCATCATGTATTATCGATTGTAGTCTATTGGCAAATGAAAGCAGTGATTTCTTGAGTTCTTTAGCTACGACATTGATATCGTTATTTTGATTAAATAGTGGATTCATTTGGCGTATAAGCCTTTTACAAGGTGTATTATATCTATTTGCATATTTGTACTTACTCTCATCGCCGCATCTTTCTTCTTTGTTTTTCCAATGCCCGCCGTTTCTCTTCCTCCATCTCTCTTCGATCTTCTCGTTCTGCATCTAATCTCGATCTCAATTCTTCTTCTAAAACATCAGCACCTGTCGCTTCCATATCATCATCTTCGTCATCGTAATCGTTGTATTCATAGTACTTGCGCTTCTTTCCCTTGTTGAACATTGCCCAAATTTCATCACGGTTATAGTCGCCAACCTCTTGTTCCTCTTCTTCATCAGAGACGAGAAAGTCACTCAAATCGTCATCGTCATCTTCATCTTCATCGTAGCCATATCCTCGTCCTTGGAGTTTCCTTCCTTGCTTCTGCTTAAGTCGCTCTTGTATTTTTGCATTTGGTTGTCTGGCTGGCATCGGCACTTTAGGCAAAGGCTTGCGGATAGGGACATCTGGTTTTGCTCTCTCTATAGGCTTGCTTTTCATAGTATTGTTACGTGGAGGCACACTTGAGGGTGGTGTTGTGGAGGATGGCTTTTTACTCACGGCTGTAGCCTTTGTAGGAAATGCTTTAGGCGCCGTTGCTTCAGGGGAACTACTCTTGTGGGAAATTTTGATTGATAACTTCTCATGATCAACTTTTTTTGCTCTCTGCATTAATTCATTGTAACTCAACTTCTTTTTAGGTGGAGCTGGTGGTGGTGGTAGATCCCAGTTCGGTTTAGTAGTTGTTTTTGTTATGCTTTGTCGTGACACTGGCGCGGCTCTAGGTTGCTTTGTTGTAACCTTGGTGCTGTTTGCCCCACTCTTTTTAGATTTAGCAGCTTCTGCTTGCTCTCTTTCTAATCGTCGTTTTTCTTTCAATCGAGCAACCACAGGATCAACATACTTTTCAGTGGTACCAGTTCTCAATACAGGCTCTTTACTTTCTTTCACTTCATTGTTCTGTGGCACGGGTGGTTGCTTGTTTGGTAATTTACCTCTTTTCTCGATTTGCTGAAGTATGGAAGATAATCCCATGCGGTGTTGATGATAAACGTAACAAACTTTTGATGAAGATTTCTTTTGCCTTTTGTACTGCTTTTGTGCACACGCCTTTGGAGTTGCACGTGACCAACTGAAAGATTTCTACGACTAGTACCATCTACAAAACCATTTACCAAGGTCTCCATTTATTTTATCTATACACAGTAAACAATGCTGTCTCTTTACTTTGGGCCAATCATCAATTCTGGTCTAACGTACTCATCAAATTCTTCACTACTCAAAGCCTTCAATTCCAAAGCTGACTCTTTCAATGTCAAACCTTTCTTGTGAGCATTCTTGGCAACTTTAGAGGCAGCATCGTAACCAATCTTTGGGTTCAAAGCGGTAACCAACATCAAAGATTCATGCAAAGTCTTTTCAATTTTATCTTTGTTGGCAACAATTCCATCAACACAGTGTTCACGGAATGAGTTGGCACCATCTGCAATCAATCTAATTGATGATAACAAGTTAGCAATCATAACCGGCTTAAAGACATTCAACTCAAATTGACCCGAGGCACCTGCAAAAGTGATTGCGGCATTGTTACCAAAGACTTGACAAGCAACCATAGTCAAAGCTTCGTTTTGAGTTGGATTAACTTTACCAGGCATAATCGACGAACCTGGCTCGTTTTCTGGTAAAGCTAATTCTCCGTATCCACATCTTGGACCCGATCCCAAGTATCTAATATCATTGGCAATCTTGAATAAAGAAGCAGCAATGGTGTTGAGAGCACCTGAAGCTTCGACGATTGCGTCATGAGCCGCCAAAGCTTCAAACTTGTTTGGTGCGGTTTGGAATTCAAAACCAGTCAATTTGGAAACAGCTTCAGCAAATTTGGCATCAAATCCAACTTTAGTGTTGAGACCAGTACCAACAGCAGTACCACCTTGTGCTAAATACAACAAATGGGGTAAGGTGTTTTGAATTCTTTCAATGCCATTGGCAACTTGTTGAGCATATCCTGAAAACTCTTGTCCCAAGGTCAATGGGGTAGCATCTTGCAAATGAGTTCTACCAATCTTGATAATGTCTTTGAATTCATCGGACTTTGCTTGTAAGGAATCACGCAACTTGGTCAATGAAGGAATCAATGAATCTTTGATCTCGGTCACTGCGGCAATGTGCATAACGGTTGGGAAAGTATCGTTTGAAGATTGTGACATGTTACAGTGATCATTAGGATGAACTGGCTTTTTGGAGCCCAACTCACCTCCTAAAATCTCAATGGCCCTGTTGGAAATAACTTCGTTGGCGTTCATGTTGGATTGAGTACCTGAGCCTGTTTGGAAAACAACCAATGGGAAATGGTCATCCAATTTACCTTCAGCAACTTCAGTAGCTGCTTGTTGGATAGCTTTGGAGATTTTTGGATCCAATTGACCCAAAGCCTCATTCACTTGAGCTGCCGACTTCTTTTGGATACCGAAAGCTCTAACGACGGGAATTGGCATACGTGCAGCTGGTCCACCAATTTTGAAGTTCATTTTCGATCTGGCAGTTTGAGCACCATAGTACTTGTCAGTAGGGACTTCAATTGGACCAAAAGCATCAGTTTCGGTTCTTGTGTCTTTCAATGCAATGGCAGAAGCAGTGAAAGATCTCAACTGAGAAGTTGATCTCACGTTGATGGCAGTTTTGGTAAAAGTTCTCATCATAATTTGATACAGTTTGGGTAATTGAAAAGGGTTCAAAGTAGATATGGGGTTCCGGTATTTTTTTTTTCTTTCTTTTTCATCATTTTTCACAGTAACACCTTTATATCTCTTTTGTGTAATATAGTTCTCGGATCATTTAGGGATTTAATTTTATTGGTCAATCGGAATCTTTGGAGAACCCGGGGTAGAAAACAAATACTATATTAACAGAAACCTATTCTATTTACACTTTTGGTTGATCCTGAAACCACATGTATCTTTTAAACTCTCGTGTGGTTGGCCAATCCCAATCCTTTTTCAGCTTTGCTACTTGATGGTGCCTGATGTGCCGTAAAGCAAACTCCTCAGGTAACGCAGCCAATAAGCAGAGAATAGTGGACTTTTTCGGCTTGAAATGGAGGTCGATCCACCATTTTATGATCTTGGATAACTCAGAAATGTAGTCAAACTCAGCAAGTAGCAGAATGTACAGCACCCAAAGATCATCACGTGGGAATATACCCAACGACTTTGCATTAGCTTGCACATTTCTCTGAAACTCACGAATTGCTAGTTGAGGAGCAAACAAGTTGTCTCTGACTTGCACGTTTTCTGCTCTTTTGGCTGTATCTAGAATAAGCTTCAAACATGCAGCGTTGGGTAAATGATCTTTATCTAAAACTTCCTCTTGATATAGCTCAAAAAACTCAACCGTGTCTTGAGATGAAACGTAATCGAGGTATGTCACAATTAGCTGCATTGATTTGGAAGACGTAGTATATATATGAGTTATGCAATCTTTGACAGAGTCAAAGATGACTTTGTGCTCTTTATCACGCTTTTCCCAGGGTAGCTTAAGGGTATCCAATTTTTGTAGCTTCCAGCCCTTAAGTAGCTGCATATATCTCACACGAAAGGTGCTGACCACCGCTGCCTGTGTGTATTTTGATACACAATGAAACATCTTTTCAACAACATCAAGCTCCTCAACAAATGGCAATAACTCGAAAACGATATCACTGGTCACCTTCACCTTTGAGTCACATATTTGTTTGAACAACAACTCTGCTCGCTTCTTATCCATCACGTTCATATATTTCAACTTTCGAATAAAGAATACCCACAAATTCGATGAATAATCAAACTGGTTACTCGCTACCTTGAAGGTGTTCACAGCTTCTGTAGTCGATTTGGCAAAGTGGATTTTGGTAAGATAGTACGCTAATGTATCCTTTTTTGAACTTGTCTCCTTGGAAAATCGCTTTTCAGCAATACGAAATATCTGTACTCCTTTAGTGTAAGAAATTCTTGACATGACAATGGCTATACCTAAGTATCCCTTTATGGATAGGGATCTTCCCTCAATATTTCTGATTTGTGACATTAGCAACTCCTGGGCATTGGCAATACCGTGCGGATCAATTCTTGGGTATCGAAGGGAATAAACAGCAAGATTCCAAATGACATCGTTGAAGAACGCTTCACCCAATTGTATGCGCAGATTCACGTTTGAAGAAAATCCCAATGTAGTTTGATAGATATTTGTTAGACTATGTGGCTCAAACATTACAGCGTAATATGTCAAATTGTCCAACATCGCTTTAATTATGTTAGGATCTTTCCGCATTTGATTTGTTAAGTAATTTATGTTGTGGGTCCATAATTCCAGTTGCACAAGAAATTGTTCTTTAAACGTGGGACTTCGTAGTAGGATATCAAACAAGACAAACGCCGGTGTGTTTTCGGTCACCAATGACACACTTGAGGTTATTGAAGGCGCACTGCAGGATTCCAACCATGTCACTAGATCATCTTCTGTGTATGGTTGCCCTATGTGCTTTGTGATTAGTAGGAAACATTGATAACCAAGTCGTAGCGTCCCATTAAATGGGATGGCGAACCTAGACCTTATCCTTTCACAGTCAAAATGCCCCCCTGCCTCTCCTAATCGAGTTATAAGCTGTTCAAAGAATTCAGAATGTAGCTGTGGGACCTCCTTTCCTTGCTTTAAACAGTCTATGATGCACAACATATGAAACACAACTGCCTCTAATAATTGAAATAGTCTATGTTCTGATGGCTTGAATGTAGGATTTCCATTCAACAGAAATGGCCTACCAGAGCTTATTGCTTTCGAATATAGGGAGATGTGTTCTATTTTTGGCACAAGCTTCACCTGGCTTTGTCCATATTGAGTTAGTTTTTGATAAAGATTTGTCGGTAGTCGCTCTGCAGCTCTATGACTCAAAATCGAGGTATTTCGGATGGAGCAAATATTGAATTTCCTCAATGTATATGATTGATAGCCTCGTCGTCTAAAACATGTTGTCATATTCCTATCATATCTATTTGGCGTTGATTTCCTCCATCTCATAATTTTTCTGTTTAAAGTTTTTTCTCTGAGACTTTTGTGCACACTGCAAAAGCAAAAGGGTGTTTGCCATGCAGAAGTAAAGTGCTTGAAACTAGATCAGTGCTTTTCATCCACAACTGTGACCCCGCCTTTAGACGATACATACAATTTTGGTTAGGGGAGAGGAGCATCTGTGCTGAATCATGAGTGATCTTCCCACCCAGCATCATAAGCAATTATTAAAGGATTCAAGTTTAGATAATGACAGCAACCGCACAATAAAACGAAGGAAGCGGGTACTACCAGAGACAGTCAATAGCACACATGCGGTTGATGACGATGTGTCTCCTGATTCAGAGGATTCAAGTGACTTTGAAGATGTAAAGTTGGATTTGGAACAAGAAGGGTGGGAATCCGATAACTCTGATGATTTCGAAGAAGTGTCGTTTAGCATTCCCGAGGACGCCAATAGTTTTGAAAATAAAGCTAATTCAGACCAAGTAATGTCATTCCAGCTAGATACGTCTCAGCAAGAACCGGAGAAGAAGAGAAAGGTCAAGTTCATCAGCGCTGAAGAACGTATACGACGCGTTTTAGTTCACAAAATGTACATCGTGTTGCTACTAATACATGTTGCTGTTCGAAACTCATGGTGTAATAGCAAATCTATATCAAAGTCGCTCAAACAAGCCTGCGTTACTGGACAAATCTCACGTTTGCTCAATGATGACAGTGGGAGTGACAATATTAAATCAAGAAGGCTACTAGATGGGTTAAAAAAGTTGATGGAAATATACGCAGGAAAGTACCGCATAACTACTCAAGGCTTGTTGAGGAAGAACTGGGATGAATTAGGCGTAGTGCAAGACTCCGAAGTCGTAACCAAGAAGAGATTCGCGACATTAGTTACAAATTTTCGAGGAAGCCGGGATGTGGCAGCTCAAGGGTTTGTTGCCCTTTTAAGAGGTTTGGGTTTGAATGCAAGGTTGGTTGTATCTTTGCAACCACCAGATTATACGGTGATTACAGAAAATACAGCTTCGAAACCTAAGGTGGAACAGAAGAAAAGAGATCCGGCTGATCTATTTAAGAGACCTTCCAAATCTTCCAGGAAATTTGAAGATTCTGACTATCCCGTATTTTGGGTTGAAGTTTGGGATAAATTTGCTAAACATTGGATAAGCGTGGACCCGATCATGAAAAAGAGAATTGAGATATGTTCCAAAAGAAGACCAAGCTCATTTGAGCCACCATCAGGAGATGAGAGAAACCAATTGATGTATGCCATAGCATTTGATAAACTTGGTAGAGTACGAGATGTCACGAGGAGATATTCGATCAATTATAATGCCCGTGTGATCAGGAAAAGAATAGAGTTTAAATCAGACGATGAAAAGGAATGGTATGAACTGGTATTGAGATCATTGCAAAGAACTAAATCAAGAAGCATAACAGACATTTTTGAAGCAAAAGAGTTCCATGAACGTGATTTAGCAGAAGGGATGCCTAATAATATGCAAGCATTCAAAAACCATCCATTGTATGCTTTAGAGTCTCAACTTAGGCAGAATGAAGTGATTCACCCCAAAGATGAATCTAGTGTTTGTGGGACGTTTAGGCCAAAAAACTCATCTGGGAAGTTGCTACCTGTCTATCGAAGATCTTGCGTACAGAAACTTAGATCCGCTAGGGCATGGTATATGAGAGGCAGAGTGTTGAAAATTGGAGTGAGCGCTTTGAAAACAAAGGAGAGACAAGGCTCAGAGGAAGAAGACGTGAGACTATATGCGGAATACCAAACCAAGCTTTATATTCCACCGAGAATAGAGGATGGAAAGGTACCAAAGAATTCATACGGGAATATTGACATATACACCGATACTATGGTCCCAGAAAATGGAGTGCTAATCAAAATAACAGAACTGAAGACCATGAAGATGCTCCAAAAAGCAGCCGTGCTATTAGGGATTGACTACGCTAAAGCGATTACTTCCTTTGACTTCACACAACGGGGAAAGGGTACACCAAATGCGAAAGAGGGAGGTATTGTCATTGACAAAGAAAACAAAGAAGCTCTTGAGCTCACATTATCTCATATGATTCAAGAGAATGAAGAGGTGAGAAGGGCAATGGTGGAATTAAATGCGTTACAAAATTGGAAATACTTTTTATTGAAATTGAGGTTGAAGCAGCGTTTGAACAGGACGCATGGAACCGTTGAAGAGGAAGCAGAAGCTACCAGATCGGAGGATGAAAATGCTACACAGCATACTCTCACACATGCACACACTAGTGCGGATAATGCGGCAAGCGAATCTGATGAAGACTTCGGAGGTGGATTTCTAGTCTCGGATAATGAAGTGGGCAATCCAAATCAAGATGAAGATGATGATATAGACATGGCAGGTGAAGCTACAAGAGAGCGCCGATCTAGAAATACTCGAGGATACAAAGAGTCGGATGAAAGCGGCATTGATGAAAATGTTGAGGCAAGGCCCACCAGTACCAGGCAGGAATACTCCTCGGATAGTGACTCAAGTGCCGAATTCGAGGCGGATGATGATGAAGAGAGTTTAGAATTTGAATATGAAAGTGAATAGCGTAGAAAAGGTGGAGGAAAAAATTTCCTTTTACGGATAAAATACCCGGTTTCATTCAAATCATCCTATTTTTTTATGTATATCGCGGAAAGTATTGCCCAAAAGAGCCACTGCACGTGACAAACTCGCCTCTGTCTCATCGTGCGAACGCGCATTTGCTCTTTTTGTATTCAATTTTGTATGCAAGTGCGGCATAGAGCGAAAAAAAGAAACATGAAAAAAGAAGCAACATGAGCAAAAGCGCATGGCGCATTGGGGTTTTTTTTTTTTTCTGTTTCATCACAAGACCCCTTTCTATAAATATGAACTGTTTTGCACTGGTCTGATTTAAGTTGATTTATTCTTGGTCACCATACATATTACAGTTTCTTGGCTTGCATTGTATATGAACCTCAGTTGACACATAACGCAAAGATATTAGAAAGATGTATAACGCCGTTGCCGAGAATGTTTTGGGGACGATAGGTACCGTTCTCTGGTGCATACAACTTGTTCCACAGATTATCAGAAATTACAGGGTGAAAAATTGTGAGGGATTACCTCCGACAATGATGTTTTTATGGGCAGCAAGTGGTGTCCCATTCAGTATCTACTTTTTTGGTATTGATGGATCAATTCCCTTGAGAATCCAACCCCAGTTGTTCACATTCTTTTGTTTGGTTTCATGGGTTCAGGTATTGTATTACCCTCCCACGCAGATTCCTAGGAAGAAGCTTATATTGACTACCGCGGCCTTTGTACTTGTGAGTGTTGGGTTGGAGGTTGGATTTATTTTGTGGTTGAGACCTTTGCATAGAAGAGGAATCAAATGGCCCATGTTGGTTATAGGAATTATCGCGACAGTTTTATTGGGAATTGGATTGATCCCACCATACTTTGAATTGGCAAAGAGAAAAGGAAGAGTCATTGGAATCAATTTTGTATTTCTTACGATGGATTCTTCTGGTGCTCTTTTTTCTATGCTTAGTATTGTCGTTGGAAAATTTGACGTTTTGAGTTGTATTTTATATGCCGTTGTTCTTGCGCTCGAGCTTGGAATCTTCTCAAGCCACTTAATATGGTGGTTAAGGTTTGGTAAGGATGCACCAAAGGAATCAGAACTTTTGGAAATGGAAGAAAAAGCAAGAAAAGAGAAAGAGAAAGAGAGAGAGGCACAAGGGAAAGAGGTTGGTTCTCTGGACGATGAAAAAATGGAAGTCGAGATGGAAATGGGAACGCAGACCTCAGACAAAATGGTGTAATATAGGATATAGATTTTGATAGATAATATTAATATGCAAATTAAAGTATTAACGTTTTGCCTTTGTCGCGAAATTTTAAGCGCACGACAGAGAAAGAACAACAAAAACAAAAAACAGAGCTCTACGGGACACCTCTTATTAGCAATCACAAACATTAAAATGGTTCGTATCACCTTCCTTTTTATAAGAGATGCCTGTATACTAACTAGAGTTTAGTCCACATTCAAGCCCTTGAATATTCTCGAAGACACTACTTCGAAGAAAGATTTAGAGGAAGAGCACACACGAGAATTGCAATTCGAACAAGCTTTCAAGCTTTTTCAACAGGCTTTGAAACTACAGAAGCAACGTGATTACATACAGGCATATAAAGCTTACGATCAACTATTTCAAATTGATGCCATTTCTAACCACTATTTCGAGGAGGTAGATTACATCAGAGGAGTACAAAATGGTCTCGCAAACAGCGCTTCAGATGTACTTTCGACATTGTCTCCGAACTTAAAGTCATTGAGATACTTAATTTTCAGGAACAGAGGGTTTCTATTTCTTGACATCTTGAAGCATGACTTCGTCCTAGATGGTGTAGAAGATGGCAATGACAGTCGAGATGAAAAGTTCAAAAAGATGTTTTATTCAATGTTGGATGATTTCTGTGTTGCTTTGCTTTACAACGAAGCAGATGAAAAGTTGTTAGAAGTTTTGTATGACCTATGGATATATTTAAAGGAGTTGAAGCTAGCCATGGCGACGATGGAATATGCAGTGAGTAGCAAAATTGAGAGTGATGAGCTTTCTGGTCTCTTGCCAACGGATACAGGTTTTGAGAACAAACTAGCGAAGCTTAAGGAGAAACTTGCGGCGGGACTCTCCAATGAGATACTCTCAGAGGCTCTAAGTACCCGCTTTAAGTTCCTAGAACCAATGAAGCGAGATATCGAAAACCAACAGACACAACAACAGAAAAAGAACAAGGTCAATGTTACGTTAACTTTAAAAGATGACTCTCTTCTGTGGGAGAGCTTGGTTGATACTATCAATGATGCTGTAAAGAATCTCCAGGATGAGATGAAAACTGAAGATGTCAATCGTGCTAAAATTCGGTTTACGGAACCATATTTTTTAACAGAGGAACCTGTTGAAATCGTCTCATTTGAAACTACTACTGTTGTGACAGAAAAGCCTGAAATAGTGCAAGAGACACAAACTTCAGATGGAAAGATTGGCGAATCTCAGGGTACAGGGGAAACAAGCAATACTGTTGAACATGAGGAAAACGAGCAAAAACAGGCAGAGAGTCAAGATAGCAAACAACAGAACCACCGAGCATCCAAGCGTTTAGCTAGAGTTGAGTCAGTCCCCGACAAGCCGGAAATTGTGGTTGAAAAAGACCATTTCACTGGCATGGAGTATTTTATCAGTAGGTTGAAAGAGATTGATCCCAGCTTGGACGTAATTGACGTTGTACTGGTGTATTTGAAAAGTGCCGATGCGCCTCAATATTTGAATGATCTTGGTTGTATCATAAACAATTGGGACACAAACTTTACCGCTGCATTTGGCGCCTTCAACCCAGGAAAGTCGCAAGTGGCTGATGATAACGTCAAATTGGTCCAAATTTTAAACAATTTTAGTTCCAACATACAAAGGGCGTCTTCATTGGACGACGTACCAGACCTACCATGTTTGGAAAGTGATGATTTGCAGATTCTTACGCTGAGTAAGAGCGATTACATAACACTAAAGACCACTATCTTCAAGCACCTACTTAGCCATCGTGAAACCCCATTAATTATAGGATATAAATGGAGTCAATCATTGATCTCCAAGTTCAACGAGTGGATATTGCAATTTCAAAACTGCTTGATGGACAGTCTTGGTGACCTGATTGAGGACGCACAGATAGCAGTTGGGGTATTGGAAGCTTTGGTAGATCAGTCAATAAGCTTAGAGTCTCAAATCAGGCGATCAATCAATTCCAAACGTTTCAACAAGGCAGTCACGAATGGATTGTGCTTGGACTTGATAAAATACAACGACAAGATTACCAAATGGTTACAATTTGCAACTACGATGCTATCGTCGGTAGCTGGATCCGAAAAGGATCTAGTAGTCGTCAAAGCTAGGCTCAAATGGTGCAGAGTTTTGAAATTGAAATCGCAAACGGTAGCTTGGGGTACTAATAAATCCACTCAAGCGTGTCTTCAAGACCTTCTTCACTTCATATCCACATCTGAGTATGTGGTAAATGTAAAATTTCCAAACTATAAAAATTTTCCCGATTTGACGCTTGAAAATGTCAAATCGCAATTAACGGTTATCTCAGTGCTTGCCGTATTTTGGAGAATTTTGTTCTTGAATCAAACTAAAGGTAACTCGGAAGCAGTGATTTTGTTGGAGGACATATTGCTTGACCTGGATAGAGGTAAAAGTGAAGCGATCCAATCTATCAAGGCTTTTATGAGTACGGGTAACGTTGACATGAAGTTGAGTTTGTGGAACATTTTGCTTCAATTTTATAAACTGCTGGGAACAACTTCAAAACTTGTTTCAGGATTCATGAAAAGTTTAGAAGAATTTAGCGCTTACTTTAGCGGGGACGAATATGCAAAACTTCCTGATTCTACAAGGTTCGCAACGTTATGCAACGTATTGGGATTCTACAACAATAATCTAGGCTATATTGTACAACTTTTGGAAACTCTGGAGTGGCAACTTAGCGAATCTATGAATTTGACGCCCCTTGTTTCATTGCTTGAAGTTTGTTTGATTTTTGAGGTGCATGAAGAAGCCTGCAGTATTACATCGTTGCGGAAATCAATAAGAGAGAGTTCTCCGCAGTCGTATGAGCAGTTCAAGAACATGCTTTTGAAAACGGTTGTGGTTGTTTTGGCAATCTTGAAAAAAGACCACTCACAAGTTGCTCTACATTCAGCAATTAAGATATTTCATGCACAACTTGGGGCTAGCGGAATATGTGATGCGGCAAATGGTATATTTTTAAAAGCGTCACAGGAGTACCTCAGTAAGGTTGCTGGAGCGGACAAAGATATGTGCCAATTGATCAAATGCAGGTACCACTACAATATCGGAATTGACGGGTTTGTTCCTCTTGATCATAGGACCCAGCTTAAGGAAGAATTGGTTGAAGACGATTGCGAGGAATTGGCTAAGTTTGTGTTGCCGTTATGCTTTCACTCAAGTACCATCAAGAATGTTCCAAAACATGATATGAAGGTGATAATCGAAGAAATGTACGAAGTCATAGGAGATCCTGATTTCGAGTCTGATGAGGTCTTAAGTAGGAACAAAGCCATGCTTGAGTACTTTTTGGACACAACCCATCTTAGTCCAAAATTTGTACGCGATTCTTTTCATGGCTTGACAAAATTGGAATTTAATACTGTGAAAGCTAAATTTGCGTCAAGTGGAATATACTACCTTCAAGGTTTGCTAATATTCTCCTCGTACAAATTGCGAAAGAAGAACATGCAGGGAAGAGCGGTGGAAATTGAAAATGCAATAACATTGTTTAGAAATGACTTGATTTGTGGGGGAGACCGAATGGAGAGTTGGTTTTTAATGGGTCAAGCCTATGGATATTTGGTGGAAGATGACTTAATTTGGACATCAGATAAATTGACAGTGGCAGAGAGGAAAATAGGGACCGCGAATTTACAGAGAAAGTCACTAATTTGCTATTTAATGGCAATAAATTGTACACTCGATGAACTGATTAAGCACCTTATCAAGCCAGTAGTTGGCAGTTTGATGTCATTATTCGCAAAAGAACTTTTTGGAGCTGTGTCTGGACCTATGGATATGCTTGCATTAAGGGCGCAATCACGGCCACAATTTGTGAAAAAGCCCACCGGAACTTCTTTTTCAAATGTAGCCGAAAACCCTTCTTTACCAAAAGAGTTTTGTTTAAAGTTGATTAAGCAGTCATTTCATTTGGCGATTAAGTTTGAGGATGCTGACTGGTCTGATTTCTATTACTTGTCTAAAACACAACGCAAATTGAAAGAGCTAGCAGTTGATGTATTGAATACAATGTCCTATTCCTGTGCAATGATATCCAAGACTAAACAATCTGATTGCATACTTGAACCTTATTATTCAATGGTGGTAATGTGTATGAAGTATGTTAAAGCTGGCGAGCTCACACCCGCGGAAGGATTTAGATACATCCAGAAGGTGCCTATAATCCAGGTTGAGTCTTCGGAAGTCCATTCAAAAAGAGAGTTTTATGATGTGGTAGTGTCTGCATTGAAGCAGATTGATGCTGCAGATAAGAAAAATTGGCAGCACCGAGCCAAGTACAGACTTGCAAGAACCCTTTATGATGAGTACAAGGATGTCGAAGAGGCAACTAAGATAATGTCTGGTTTCATATCGCTAAAATCCGCCAATAAGCAGTTAGTCCTGATATGGAAACCCGAAGCTGAACGACCAGGAAAACACTTTTTGTACACGTACCAGTACATCAGATTCTACATCGAGTTATTAAAGGTGGGAAAAGACATCAACAGTTTAATCACTATGATTCCGAAACTTCGTCGGTCGAGTTCTATTATGGTTAATTTATACACTGCGTGGGAGTTTCTTTGCTCCACGATTTGCAAGATGATGAGAGATTCGCTTGGTGTTGGTGACTCCTTTGTGTATACCGATCATTTTATTAATAACTTGTCCTATCTGGCATTCTCATCGAATGTGAAATCTATGTTAGAGTCATTGGAGCATAAGGGAGTCCCAGCGGAGTTGGTTCCTCACCTATGTTTCCTACATGGTGCTAATGACATGAGGAAGTCCAATAATGGATATGGGCCCACTTCGATGATAGATGATACATTGGTGACAATCTTTTTCAAAATATACAGCTATTATTACACAAACACCAACTTTATTTCCACATTCAGTTCACCTGGGTTAAAGAAGAAAATAGCTAAAAAGGACATTTTTCCCTTGACAATTGATTTATTGAAGATTTGCAAAAAGGAGATTGATTCGAAATTTGTTGATCAAAACTTGGGCTATAACTATGCCTTGAATGAGCTATTGAACCAACGTGAGGCAAAGATAAAGAAGGAGATTATAGAGTTGGACACCTCCGAGGAGCCGGAGGCAATTTCGGCTCAAAAGCAAGCAGACCCGACAGCTCCCAATAACAGCACGGCAACGCCGGTCAAGCTGAACGAGTCAGTGGCGAATGCAAATACAAAAGGTACACAGGGCCCTGAGCCTGGCTGGCTGACCATCAGCGACAATGTCAAGCGATATTTAGTGGAAATGGGGATGTTCGACCCTAATGGTGTAAAGATCCACAAAAAGTACGACCCTCGACTTAATCTTCATAAAAATACGAAAGTGAAAGAGCCACTGTCGGAAGTAAATGAAAGAGGCAAGAGGCCTCTTACAAGCCAATTCAATCCAATAAATCAAGAGGTTATAGTTATCGATTCCGACGATGACTCTCCAGTAAAGGAGAGACCAGCAAAAAGAAGTAAATAATTATATACTCAATTTATTCTACTTCAGCTTCTGTTGTTACCAAATTACGAAGCGACAAATCATAAACAATCTTGTTTAGCCTCTGGGAGTTGTATTTCAAACTATCATATCTCTTCCTAAGAATGTCGTTCTTCAAATCCAACAACAGGAACCCATTTTGTATTTTGGAGACAATTTTCAGATTTATGAGTCCGATGGAATAATTTGGTGACTGAGACGTGCTTGATCCAATTGATTGATTAATCACCGTAGTTGTTGTATAATCGACAATCACATCGATCAATTTCAAAAGGGCAATCAAATATAATTGGTAATTGACATCAGTGACACCCAATAGTTTAAATATTTCTTGAGGCGTGGAAATGATACCCAATTCCTTATCGCTGGTGATCAACTTTACCTTTATAGGATCATGAGTAAATGTAGCGCCAAGGATCCAAAAGTATCGATTAACCAAGAGTATGTAAATGGAATCCTCAATGACTTTATTTGACAATCTTTCCTTTTGACTTGGTTTACAATCCAACTCTGCCAACGAATTTATGAACTTTCCGAGATTGCCACGAATTGCATCCTCAAAGCTGTTTGTTGTCTGAAAAATACCATTTAGGTGGTCGGGACTAACTGAAGCCCAAGAATTTATTGTAGTTTGATACGGGATGAGGGATAGGTCAAATTGGTTTTCCAAGTCTTGCAACAAAGTTTTCTTGTTGACACTGCAAATAGTTAGTAAGTGGGCTACTCAATGGCTTGAGTCTGAACATACTCCTTTGATATTTCTTCTCTTATGTCTTGAAAGAACGTGTCTAATTCAGACATTGCTGTCGTGCTATGAAGAGATGGATTTGAATTTTTTTGTTCTACAAAATTTGATCAACAGACGCACCGAGTTGAAAGATTTATTAAGCAGAATGAAGTGGGCACAGATGGAGATGAAGTACTAAAGGTACCGTTCAGAGACAATTCTTCAATGTAGAGTCGCAGACTATATGAACCCCACTCTTTTCCGAAAAATTGATGCAAAAAGATATTTACAGTGCGTTTTAAGTAAGTCGTCTCTTTAAGGAATTCGTACAAAAAAAATAAAAAAAAAATCACGTAAAATGTAAACAAGTGTAGTTTTTAACCCGCTCTTATACCACCACAATGCCACCTTCGAAAAAGAAAAAGACAGAGGAGGAGAAAAGAGAATGGGAGGAATCATTGCAGATGGCTGTTATTGAAAGTAAGAGCCAAACTCGTCCTAATAATTCTAAAATTGCACGTAAGTATGGGCATTACAGATCAGCATTAGCCTATCGATTAGATGGCGGTTTACCACGCAAACAAGCTCACGAAAGTCAACAAGTACTATCAGGAAAGCAAGAGATCCTCTTTCTTAGACAGGTCCAAGCAGCAGATCACGAACACGTTGGGTTAACAGCCTGTGAGATGCAAGAATTTGCGCAAGATATTTTGGACGCGCTCGGTATAGATCATCACGTAGGAGATAACTGGCCATATAACATGTTGGAGAGACACCCATGGATTAGGATGCTCTCAGGCAAACCGACAGACCAGAATCGAACCTATGGGGTCTCTTTGGCAGGAATAGAGGTGTTTTTTCAGCGCTATGAGGACGCTGTAACTCGGTACAAGGTTGAGGCAGTAAACATTTGGAACATGGACGAAACAGGTATATTTATACACCAAATTGGAAAGAAAAGAGTTGCCGGCGATAGTCTGAAAAAGAGTACGAATGTCAAGAGTGGAAATAGTAAGGAAATTACCACAGTTGTGGAGGCTATTTCAGCTGCAGGAGAAAGAATTAGATATCCCCTCTCAATATTCAAGAGTAAAACGCTCATGACCAACCAGATTTCAGATGATGAGAAGTTGGAGTGGGCTTATGCCGTGAGCTATAAAGGCTGGAACACTGGAGACCATTTTGAGCAATGGGTGCGGAAGATATTCATTCCTTTCACTGCACCAAAAAATTCTCAAGATTACCGGATTTTGATCATGGATAACCACGCAACACATTACAGCGAAGAGCTCAAACTGGTTCTAAAGGATGCTAGAGTGATCCCGATTTACCTACCACCCCATTGCCTGCATTTGATGCAGCCGTTAGATGTCGGTGTTTTCAAACCCGTTAAGGATCATTACAGAAAACTTGTTGCCCGTTATTTTGACAGGCATGCAACACATGTTGTCCCAAAAGACAAGTTTATAGAGTTCTGGATTGGCTCTAGAAACCTTAGGATGACAAAAGAGAACATTTCAAGTGGGTTCAGGAAGTCTGGGCTATGGCCCATTGATAAACAAATGGTCCTTGAAAATCCGGAGCTAACAAAGAAAAATGCAATAGTTTCTGATGAAAACGCACCACTATATGATTCTCTGAATTCGAATTTATGTATAAATGGGGTTTCCGGTGTTGTTTACCCAGAAGAAAGCTCGAAACCAACTGAGAGAAATATTCGTGCAAAAGAACGGGTGAGAAACAGGGAAATTCAACTACGTGACCAAACAATTGCGCAAAAGGATAACATAATAAGGACGCTATCACGTAAACTAGAACTGAAAGAAAACCCTCCACTGAAAGGGCCTAAGAAAAAGGTGTGTTCCATGGATAATGGCGAGATTAAAACGAGCCAAGAGGTTCAGCCTCGGAGTAAAAAATTAAAGCAAGATATGGAGAAAAAGATGGCGAAAACGCAGAAAAGAGAGCCATTGGGTGATAAAACTAACACTTCCTAATCATTGCCATGAGAAAACCGTTTTGATTAAGCTATTTTGAGTCCAATTCTACATAGATTTTTGTACTAAAACTTGGTAAAATTTTGATTGTTTTTTTTTTTTTTTCTGTACGAATTCCTTAAAGAGACGACTTACTTAAAACGCACTGTAACGGAAAAAAAAAAAGTGGACCACGCTTGTCCAGTCTTTCTTTCTCTCTGCTTCAATAACCCATGTCAGGTATATCAAAAGTTCTTTGTCTTCCGGGTTACTTACAGAGTGGAAGCACACTTGCAAGGAAATCTTCAGGGTTGCGAAAGATTCTCTCGAAAAAGTTAGGTATACAAGTTGACTACATAACGCCATGCCATGAAATTAAATCAAGACACGAATTGGGATTCCCACTAGGAGCTACCGAAGAAGAGAGTGATAAAGTATGGAGCCAGATTGTTGAGAATGGAAGCAATGCAAGCTGGTTTGATGCTCAAAGCGCAAACAATTACATTGGTTTAGACGAGTCAATAAAGTTTGTAATAGACTACATTGAAAAGAATGGACCCTACGACGGGATAATTGGGTTTTCTCAAGGCGCCGCAATGACAGTCATGATCACAAATTGTTTACAAAAGTATTTACCCACACATCCACCTTTCAAGATTAGCATGCCTGTATCAGGGTTTTGTTTAACTGTGCCTAAAAGTGGGGATATCAGTGACGCCAATAAAGAACGAATTTTGCAAATCACAGACATCAATGATTATGCGGCCGAAGTGAACATATCTGAAGTAGCAGCAAAGTATTTATGCTATCCTAATGGAGAAAGTGTTGGAAAATCTTTGCCTACTGAAGTCATTATCCTTTACGGATTAAATGATAGCATTGTTCCTCCGATTAGATCAGAATTTATAAAGACATTGTACAATGAGAAACAAGTGCATACATTTGCACACGATGGTGGACACTATTTCCCCAACGACAAAAAGATTATTCATCCAATAGCAGAGCTATTCGATAGAAAGATCAATGGAAAGTTGTAAGTATATGGAGCAATAGATAGAATATGTATTTCACTTTGGTAGCCATAGAAATCATCTCCAAAAAAAAAAAAAATGTGTCAGGATTCTCCCCAATCTTTAATCACACAGCAAAGATACAATTTAAATGTCAACAGACTCATCTCTTCCGTCAAAGGAACACTCGGGGGATGATAGAGACTTGAAGAAACGTCGGTTTGATAACACATCAGACCTCGCGGGATTATCAAGAAGGGAGCACACGCCAAAGGCTAAACCGGGGTCGGTTTATGGTGATGTAAAACAGGTGCCAGCATGGTTTAAAAGTGACGATGATAAGAATTTAAAGTATGAAAAATATGGACAGCGGACGGATATAGTGTCTACATCTTATACTGCTAAGAATGCAGAGCCTTCTAGTGTTTCCACTTACCAACGAAGAGGAGAAGAACAAGATTCACGATTGAATCGATTAAAGCGTGCTAGAGACACTGTTGAGAGAGAGCCACATCCACGCGAAGATAGATTTCTGGAAGAAGAAGGTGATGAAAGAGAAGACGATTCGATTCAGCCGTATTTGCATCTTGATGTGGCGAATCCTTCAACAACTCGTACACGCACGGACAATTATCATACATTTCACAGTCGTATCAAAGATAAGGAGAATAGTGATATCAATACTATTGTTAGACAACATTACAATCAAAGAACACAACAGTCTAAACGCCAGGGTCCTAGAACAAGCTCTCCGATTTACAAATTGAGGAATTTCAACAACACAATCAAGTACATTTTACTTGGTAACTGGTCCAAGCATGATGCTGGATCATCGCCATTGTTTTCAGTATTGGACTTATGTTGTGGAAAAGGTGGAGATTTGAACAAGTGCGAGTTTCTCAGGATTGATCAATATATAGGTATTGATATTTCCGATTTATCAGTCCGGGAAGCCTTTGATAGGTATTCTCGACAAAAGGCAAGGTTCAAGCCACGAAATGGTGAAAGGGCTCAGAATAGGTACAATTTTGAAGCTTGTTTTGCCACGGGTGATTGCTTTACTCAGTATGTTCCTGATATTTTGGAACCCAATTTTCCTGGAATCATTGAAAAGACATTTCCAGTTGACGTTGTGTCTACTCAGTTTGCTTTACACTATGCGTTTGAATCAGAAGACAAGGTTCATACCTTGTTAACCAATGTTTCCAAATCATTGAGAACAGGAGGCCGTTTTGTTGGGACTATACCTTCCTCTGATTTCATCAAGTCAAAGATTGTTGACAAGCAGTACTTTAAAGATTCCAAGACGGGGAAAGTAAAATTTGGTAACGGGTTATATTCAGTCACATTTGATAAAGAGCCACCCGAGGATGGTGTTTTTAGGCCTCCTTTTGGAAATAGATACAGCTACTGGTTGAAGGATGCGGTTGACGATGTACCAGAATACGTCGTGCCATTTGAGATTCTTCGGACAATTTGTGAAGAACACAACTTGGTATTAAAATACAAAAAGAACTTTATTGACATTTTCAACCAAGAGATTCCGCAATACTTTGGGAAATTGAATAAAAACTTGATTGATGGATTGAAACGCAGTGATGGAAAGTATGGTGCTGAAGGGGAAGAAAAAGAAGCTGTTGGGTTTTACATTGGCTTTGTATTTGAGAAAGTGGGATAGGTAAATGTGTAAAGACTAGGAGACGCAATGTTTTTGAGTTCAATTGTGTGACTGTTACTTCCCAATCAACCTGCACGCTTCTTGCTGAAGTTGCCCCTATTTTAGAAAACCTAAAGAGTTAGCCAATCGGTGTGTGTTCATTCCACATGAACCAACTTTTAAGGCGGGACGGTCAAAACTTTGTTTTACCAAATTTATGCTACACAATAATTAAACCGGCCACAAAAGAGAGAACCATCACCAACCAATGGTTTTGTAGAATTATTTTGTAGCTAACAATAAGTTTCCTTTGTTACAAATTTTCCAAGAACAATAAATTACAAGCAGGTACAATCTAGCAAACAAGTGCATTGTTAGTCTTAGTTACTGCGTATTACATACCTTTTTTTTTAGAACTGTGCTTAGTGTAAGAGGTGTATAGACCTTGCAAAAATCTTACATTTTTATTGCCGCATAATCTACTAAATAGAATAAATTTTTAGCCAACGGTCGTGCCTTTAAATGTCAAATTGACTTGCTTGCTCCGTAAATCGGCACTATATGCATGGACTATAATCTTTTTAAAACAATATTTTTCTTCTAGAACTTGATTTAGCCTTTGGTGCCTCCACTAGACGGCACTTTGATCCTCCACTTTAGAATATAAACGCACAAGGCGTTATATTTTAAATTGTTTTGACTCTGAGCTGACGGGGTACACATTGAGAAAACTATTACACATTTTCATAGAACGTTTAAAAAATTGAGCGCTTAAATTTAATGAATTTACTAATTCAGTAATTAATATGTACGCCAAGAAAATACACACTTTATTAAAGCACAGTTGAATTAGTGTAAGAAGAGGGCGGGAGGATAATTTAAATCTAGAAGGTGAAGGGGATGTTCAGTTTTAATTTTCTTGAAGGGTGGCGAAAGATGCTGGGCTTGCCAAGGGACCTGTCAAGATAAGGTATCACCGTAAACTTCTTCATTCTTTTATACTTCCATTGTGAATCAAAGAATACTTCGCTTACTGGAACCACTTATTGTTCTAACTCGAGAATAATCAGATGCTAAAAAAATTTTTCACTGAACACTTTAAACTTTTTCGCCTTTTGTGTTAATTAATGAGTCGTCGTAAGTTGCAAAAACAATAAACAAAAAATTTGAGAGAAGATCCTTTAGATTACTTTTCAATTAAATTAGTTTTGTCAACTTCTGATTGGCCGCATTGGAGAGATCAGTCCATATATAAAGTTATCTGATTGGATCAGTTGTGTCATTGTGTAATTTTGACTTCTTGAATGATCTGCATAAGTTGTTATTTGTAACCCCCAGGTGGACTTTATTGTTGAAATGCATCATCAAGGCGGCAAAAAATGCAACGAATTCAACCAATTACAATGGGTTTCGTGTAAAGAATATGAGGCCATTTACAAACCACAACACAATGAGCAACTTAAAAAAAGTACAATTAAATGTCCCCACCAGTTTATTGAATTGACTATAAATTGGAAACTAAATTCTCCACGACTTGGCCATTTATACTACCTGTTCTTCAATTACTCATCAAACACCTCCTTCATTATGCAGAAAACGGGGTACCTTGTGTGCATTTTGCTTGGCTTCCTTTCCTTAGTCAATGCTGAACTAGCACCATACGAGAAATTAGGTAAGAAAAGAATCTTTTATGCTTGTACCAACCAAATAATGTCAGAAGTCTCATTCTGTCCACCAACAGAAACTTCATGTCAATGTGAGAACAAAAATTATATGGCCACCATTGCTGGATGTTTGAGAGATGCTAAAGAGGCATTAAACTTTACCACCAACTTTATGCATGAAAACTGTGTCTATTATAACGTCACAGTGGCAGATGACTGGTATGATAATGCTATTCAGTTGTACGACGAAAAGGCTAAGCCAGCAAGTGAGATTCCAAACTTTAACATGAGTGTTCCAATTGATATTCCATTTGTATTGAATAAAACCATGTTGGGTATGTATCAAGAAGCATTCAAGAGGTTTTATGACAACTATGATAATTCAGTCTACTATGGTGCTGGTATGTTGGGTTATTGGTTATTGGTGTTGATATTGGGAGCTATATTCAATTGGACAAAGATATTGTTTCCAAACTTTACAAAAAAGATGACAAACCCAGTGGTAAATTGGTGGAGGCAGTATGTATCGATGCCAGCAACGTTTAAAGTGAAGAAACTGCAGGAGCAAAACTTTTTAAGATACTTTGGCTTTTTAATCCCTTCCAGGCTCGAATCATTGGTTATATTTTTGTTCTATTGTGTTACAATATGGCTTCATGCAATGAACAGTAAAGCAATTGAAGGTGATCCAGTGTTTGATACAAAGTATAAAGCTGAATTAAGATACGTCTCAGATAGAACAGGAATCACTGCAACATTGATGATGCCATTGGTGTTCTTGTATGCTGGAAGAAACAATTTCTTACAATGGTTAGTCCAGTGGGACTACAGCACTTTTATGGCATACCACAGACACACAGCTAGAGTTATGTTTGCATTGGCTGTCATTCACTCTGTTGGATATACCATTCTTGTCTACGACACCTATGCTGAAGATGCGGCTGAAACTTATTTCTTTTGGGGAATCATTGCTACAACAGTAGGAGGTCTCATTATGATTCAAGGTTTCTTCTACCTTAGAAGAAGATGGTATGAGATCTTTTTATTTTTGCACATTGTCCTTGCTGCTCTTTGGGTTGTTGGATTATGGGTTCATGTTAGGGAATTGGGTTTCATTTGGTTAGTTTATCCGGCCATTGCTGTATGGTGTTTTGATAGATTGGTTAGAATTGGTCGTTTGGTTGTATTTGGTTTCCCACATGCTGAGGTTACTTTATTGGCTGACGAAACATTGAAGGTTGTTGTTCCTAAGCCAAGCTACTGGCATTCTATCCCAGGTGGTCATGCTTTTATCCATTTCATAAAACCAACTTACTTTTGGCAATCACATCCATTTACATTCACCGAGTCAGTCGAAAGCAAGGACAGTATAATCTTGTATTGTAAGGTTAAAGGAGGTATCACCCATAGTTTGTACCAGTCGTTGGTTAAAGCCCCAGGAAGAACCTGCAAGATTAGAGTTAGTTGCGAAGGTCCATATGGTGAGCCAACTCCTGCTAGATATTCAGACACTGCTGTGTTCCTTGCTGGAGGTAATGGTATCCCCGGATTATACTCAGAGGTGGTTGATATTGCCGAAAGAACAGCAAACAGCGATAACAAATTGAAGTTGACTTGGGTCGTAAGAGAGTGGAGATCAATCTATTGGTTTTATGAAGAGTTGCTCCACTTGAGAAATACAAAGATTGAAACAACGGTATACATTTCGCAACCAAAGAGCTATACATTCATTGAAGAATTTGACAACAGATTTGCTGGCTTAAAGAGGTTGTCGCTGGATGGACTGATTGAGTTCAAAGCTGACTTGAACAAAGATGATATCAAGGTTGAAGAGCTTTCAGCCTCTGAGAAACAAAGCTCCACTGATGAAATGGTTAGAATTGATGAGCCTGTACGCGAAGATGATGGTTCCTATCACAGGATCGTCGATATCATCAAGAGTGAACTTTCTCATGTCAAGTTTGTTGAAGGTAGACCAAATATTGAGGAGCTTATTCCTCAAGAGATTCACGAATCAAATGGATCTATTTCATTTGTCACTTGTGGACATCCTGCCATGGTTGACCAAGTTCGTTATTATTGTGCCAAAAACGTTTCAAACAAGGAGAAAAAGAGAGTGGACTTTTATGAACAAATCCAAGTATGGGCTTAGCTTATTTTTGTTAATATTTAAATCGTCAATTAATATGTTCTTTCAAATGCCTGTAAGGTGATGATGGGATAAATTGCCCATTGAACTGAGGTAATCAAAGTTGTTGTTGCAATGATGATTTTGAGCAGATAAAACAGATATGGTCTGACTTGAGGGGGTTGAGGCGTAACTCCCGAATCTAAAATTTAGCGAAGTACTAAACGCAGTCTAAAAGAATTCCAATTATAAATACTGTGTCACGTTGAGATGCAGCACTAGATTTTATGAGCAATAACTTCTGAAGACTACTGTGCGAGTATCTACAGGCAAAAGATCGCTACACCTGTGAGAAATGTTCTCCATTGCAAACATTTTGTTGTGGTTTAACCAAGAGATTCTCTAAACCAAATAATGACCTGCAATGAGGTAATATTTCAATGCATGGGGATATAATCATAGCCAGTACTACATTTCTGAACCACACAGGTTCACAAGGCAAGGCTTTGAAATGAAAATCATGATGATTTCTCTGGTGCTGAATGAAACTAACTGACCTCGGTCTGTTTTCAAACTCAAAGAATATTGTTGTTAATTACTGTGAGAAAGTTTAGACGACGAATACGAGAATTTTCTTTTTTCTTCTTTTGTGGTGATTGTGCAACGCAATACAAAAGAAGAAAAAAATAATGTTTTAATTAATAAATTTTTTTCTAATTTTATGTAACGCATGTACAGTGACATCACATACACAAAAGTATACAAAAAAGTGCGTATTTACGATCCATATAATAACTGAGTAAAACAAAATCATATGGTATACCACATGTGGAAAAGATTTCAGCTAGCACAAAAGTAGCCCCATCAGTGTTGTCGATTGAACCGATCAGACACTTGTTTACAAAATTCAATCCCTTTCACGAGTACTTACGTTCTGTACAAAATTTGAAGAACAATATGCAATACTTGAATGTTTTGAAAAAATTTTGCATTGTATCGTGCCACAAAATAAATTAGCTGGGAAAACATTTTACCGACTTTCCTACAGCTTGTCGATGCTACGTCAGGCATTGTGCAGTTCCGTACTATCTTCTTCTATGATGATTGGGGTTAATCGATTGGGTTAGTATTCAGTGCGACCAGTTTCTTTCCCACACCACCATCTGTTCCAACACACATTCCCCCACGGACCAAAACTCACTAGTTCTTTTTAAGTGTACATTACCCCGCTTCGTAGCTAGTGGGTTATCCTACATAAACCCGTGTCACTCAAAAGTTCGGACGGCTTTTAGGCGCTAAAAATGGATAAATTAACTCCGAATGCGAAGCTGTGCATATCAAAACTAAACTATTTCTCTATACTACCGGTAAGATCCCCTTGCCGATAATTGCGTGAGGTGCTGTATTTTCACTGCGTGCTGTTCTCAAATGCCCCACATAAAACCCAAGGCGCGGACCTGTTTGTCAAAAATTCGGCGTCGGAACTTAAAAAAATTCGGATCGGAATTATAAAATTTAAGGTTCAGCGCCTCGATTCTAGACTCTCTTTCCACCCCTATACTTTTTAGACGATCTAAAACTTGCCCCACTTATTTGCAAGCCAAAGAATTAAGTTCTTTCATGGGGTTCTTGCTTTTTTTCCAGCTTGGAAGGTGTGTTTCACTACCTTTCTTCGGGGATCAGGGGCGCATTTACCATTTTTCGGAAGTTCCACATGCTATACCTGCGACTCTAAACAACGGAAGTAGGATGCAATATGTAGAGAGGCGAAGTTGACTGCTGCACCCACTTTTATTTTATTTGCGCAGACACAGTTAGTGGCGCAATTTTTAGTAAATCATAACGCAATTGAACTTTATTTCTATTTTTTGACGGTGTGTTCTTACTCTGCATTAAAAATCTGCAATCAAATGTCATCAAAATATCGAACCATTTCACAAAGCAAAAAAAAAGGAGTCACATTCTTTCTTGAAGTTGTTGCATGTAACAGCAACGCCGAACTTTCTCTCAAAATGTGACGTATATACAGCTACAACTGATACTCATCTCATAATTTAACAATAAAGTGGTTTTAACCTGCTGCATCTCTAGCGCGCTCATAGTGAGCTTTGAAAATTAACCAATGTTCTGGAAAACAAAGTAGACTAAAATTTAAGGTTATGAAACCCAAAACCTTGTTTAATTTTACATCTTAGACCATGCATAAGACTTTTCCATAATGTCGCCAAAAACTTTTTTTTTTTTGCTTCTCCAAGAAAAAGAAATTGACATGAAACCCCGACTGGATTGCCCAAATTTGTTCAGTTATGGAAAAGCCATTGTTCCCTTAAGTTTCTGTACAATCCGCCCGGGTTTATTGTTTGTATAAACGCGATCCATTTTTTGTAAAAAATAATGCGAAAGGGACTAAATACAAACTCTCTTTCTTGTGACTTTTTTCAACGTCTCACAATTCAGCCTTGTAATTGTGACACCACTTTGTTGGGGTTATGTTTTTATTTCAAACTTTATCACTGAATATACACAGAGTTTTTTTTTTTCCATGCATTCGTCGGAGATTAAGGTTTTTTAGTGACTGATGGAACAAACACTCTCTCGACGACAAATTCTTTTGCCTTCTTTTTTGTAGCGCATGTGACACAAAGTTAAATTCGGGCAGTCGTGCACCAAATGATGAGAAAACAACAATAACAATAAAAAGACAATAAGAAATTGGAAATTTTATTATTCGGCCGATAATTAGTCGAGTAGTTTAGAACCGTTGCAAACGATGCGACAGGTCCAAATAGAGACGGGCCTAAAATTTTTGGGCTTTTGACGTGGCTTTTAGGTTTTCGTTTTCGAATTTTTTGGCGCCGTTTATTTCCACTTGTTTCTTTTTTACTTCTGTTAGTTAAGGGGAAGTAACCACAATTGTAAGGGCCGGTTTTAAATTGTGTGATCTTTTTAGTATGCAGAATTACTTATAAATTCCAATTGCATGTTGGGTAACACATGCACTAAAATATTTAATATTCTGTTGGGGCGATAAATGTATCTACATTTGTGTGTTCTTTAAATCTTCTTTTTCATATAAACAACCTTGATGATTACTGCTAAGAAATGTTTAATCCCTCTTGCATATTTTGTAACGACATGTGAATTTAGTCTCACCAATTCCACCAGTTTGGGGATTTGTTCATTTTTCTTCTTTTTGTTCAGCATTCATTTTACCGCCGAATTTTTTTTTAGTTTTCGTAATAATCTCGTGACTAAAGGTGTATGTATACGTAGGAATCGGCAATAGAAGATCAATGAAGTCCCCTCTTGCGTTGCAGATACGTGGTCAGCATTGTGTAGAAGTACAAATTATGTTGACCTCAGAGTAACAGCACAAAACCAGACCAGATTTTAGAGGCAGAAATGGTTTTTTCTTTTTTTTTCTATAATTTTGGGTACTAGTGCACTAATTTTTAATTTAGACTTGCAGAACAATAGAGGATAAATTTGTTCTCTGTATATTGTGAGTAATCTGCCTCTAAAGATCAAACAGTTGAAAATCTTTTTAGTGCAATATTACAAAATTTGCTCTCTATTACTCCTTTTAGACATTTGTTTTAAAGCCACTAAAAGTTCTGTCTACTGTGCACAAACCACTAACTATATGGTTATTGTACTCATCATTAAATGTATCTGTTTCATATAAGAGTAAGAACAAAAACAAGAAAGGATCTAACAGCTTTTGTTGTTACTGCACAATGTCTTTTTCTCCATGTTTTATAAGGGCAAAAAAAAAAAATTATAAGAAGGATTTACATAAAACAATAAAAAAGTAATCGACTCGGTTATACTTGAAAATTAGTATAAAATTAAAGTTTTTTGTTCTTTTAAACTGCCGTGGTATTGACAAGAGAAGGTTTCTAATTAAGATGTATTAAGATTGAATATAGCTTGGTATTCTCCACTTTGTACGCTACACGGTTCCATTTGATTCTTTTTGGTCGTCTAAAAAACCCTGTGTAGAGAACAAACAGAGTAAAAAAAAAATAAAAAATAAAAAAATAAAAAAAATAAAATAAAAAAATAAAAATAATTAAAATAAAAAATTTAAAATAATATATGCATAGTTTAATTTATTTTTTATTAGTAATAATTTAGAAAATTCCACCGCATACAACTTCATTACACTAAACTACATCGAAGATACATTATTCTTATGCATTAGAGTCTAATAATTTAGTGGAGGAAATAAGTGCAGCTTATTGTCTGATTTTTTTTTTTTTGTTTATGTGATGCAATGTTTATAGGTGATATTCTTATTCTATTTTCCAATGAGATTTTGTTACCGAAACCGCACAGGACATGTAGGCGGTGGAGGAGGACTTTTCTTTTCTCTTTTTTTGTTTCATTATGCGTCACAGGCTGTCCCACAAAACCATCGTCAAAGGAAAAACTAGAAACAAAACAAAATCATCAAACAATTTCTCAATAGAAGAAGAAGAAAAGGTAAATAATACTGAAATTTTGCATAAAAGAAAAAGTATAATAAGCACAGACTATGTCAATTAGTTTATATAATTCTTTCTTTTTTTTTGGTTCTCTTTTTACTATTTATTATCTTAGGCCAGGCTTTATTATAAAAATAGCTTGTTTGTACAACCCTAACCCCTTGATTTCTTTTCCCCTGGAAATATAGGAACAACATCAACAGACCAAAAAACCTGAGATCCAGAACAAAGACACACACATACACCGTTTTCCATTTTGTTTTGTTTTGTTTTTCTTTGTCCTGTTTATTATTATTATTATTTTTCTTTTTGGAATCACAATACGAATTCAAAGGAAAACACACCCCCTCAGGCAACGATACTTGAATTTCACTGCATCATACCTACCACCATTGACCCTCGCTACTGAAGGACAGAATAAAGCTACACTTTGCGCTGTGAGAAGCATATTGGTCAATCATTTATTGGAGTAAACTATTGATCGAAACCCAAAACAATTACACAAGCGCCTGATTAATTTTGAACCAAAAGAGGTACCCTAAGTGCTACATATTCATCTCAGAGAGAAATTCAAGCTTCCTTTAGTAACTTTGGATAAAGAACTTCACTAATTCAGTTCTGAGAGGACAAGTTTTACCTTTATTCATTATCATTCGGCAAGAGAAAAGCTCAAGAATACAATCACCATCATATCAACGAAGTGAACTAGAAAGGGTTTCCCGTACTTATTCCACTCGTTTTCAAACCACTCCATCAAACCTAAAAGTTAAACCTCGTTGTACACGGTTTGGACAGTACGCATCCTACTGAAGTATAAGTTTGAGAGAAAAGCAGCCACTCAACCATCAGTTGACATCAAACTAAATTGTAATTATAATGACGCTTCCTGCTGATAAAAGTGGCGATCAAGGAGATCCGAGAACTGCTCCAACGGTTGGCTCGTACGATAACAAAACAACCTTGCCACCCTTGGGATCGTCAGTAAAGCCAGATCAACCAGAGACATATTCACAAACACAACAACCATTTGACTACAATGTACAACCATCTATGTACTCATCTTACCAACAAACAAATTATGATCCTTATCAGAGACAAAACGTTATGCAACCACAAAACGTCTATGCTGCACAATACACCCAGCCATCATATACATCAACTACTGCCCCCAGCGGTATACGATTTCTGTACTCAAGTGGTGTATCAGCCGTACCTGCAACATCATCAAAAGCAGAACATCAACCACATGTGCCGCAAGAGAAAAAAACAGACGTTTTAGAAGAAGGTATAACCAGATTGTTCGAAAATACCCCTGTTCATTCCCTGGTTGTCTGAAAAGTTATGGATCATTGAATCATTTAAACACTCACATTGTGACTAAAAAACATGGTCCACGTAAGTCTAAACTTGATTTTCAAAACGGCAGCCATAATAAGGACGATAAAGTGGAGTCATTACAGCCTGATCATGCCTCTCAGTCGCACGTTCCACAATCTGGACAATACCAAATTTCGCAACAGTCACAGGTCCCTATACCGCCACAACAGTACGTAACACAACCAAACGACTACTCGGGCTACTACTATGGGTATACAGCACCACCAAATTTACGACCAAGTGTGTCAAATGACTCAAGTCAAGCACCCCCATCTGGTGCAGGCTTGTATTATCTGGGTCTACAAACTACATCAACATTGGCTCCACAACAAGCAGTACAAGTACAGCCACAACGTTCAGGAGGATCTACTGCCGCTCCTCAGTACTACCTGGCTACTCCACAGCAGAACTTGTACGCATCACAGTTTCAACAGCAACAAGCTCTATACTCAACTCAGCATCAATCGCTGCCTCAACAGCGCGCAAACCAACATTGAGAGGTTCTAATTCTGGACATAAACATTTGTTTTTCAATAAATATTCTTTAAAATTTGTTTCGTGTGTGTATAAATTGAAAATGTATTATTACATTGTAATTGGTAGCATCGATCACTCAATTTTTCTGTTTTTTTTTATTTGTACTCCAACGAGAAAGCCTTGCATTAGGGACAATATTTAAACTCGTGTTTTGTCAAACAGGACATGACTGGAACGGGTAATGAAATTGATGTCCTGAAAGAAAATGGGGTCATCCTTGATAATAGCAATACCGTGAGTGGCGAAAGCACGAGCGAAAATGTACAAGAAAAACCGTCAGATACCACCGAATCAGCCCAGAATAAAGAATCGTCACCAAAGCCTCTGAAAAAGAGATTAACACTTCAAGAACGATTAGCGCAGGCAGCAAAGGGGAAAAAGCGGTCAGAAAAGAAATCGGGGATTAACGGAGATCAAACGCAAACACACACACCATCGCCAGTGATATCTCCTCAAGTTACAGGCAATCAGGAAGACAATTTAAATGAAGTAAACTACAAGGCGGAAATTGAAAAACTAAAACACGAAATTGCAACCCTAAAGCAAGCCAAGCCAGACTCGTTTGAGAAAGAACGTAGCGTGTTATTGGAGAAAATTGAGACTAAAGATGAGACGATTGCTCAATTGTTAAAGGAAGGTGAAGCATTATCACTTAAGGAGCTAAAATTGAATGAGAGTATAAAGAAGCTTAAACTAGCTAACCAAACATTGGAAGAAGATATGGCTGAATTTGCAAAGAAACATGATACAGCACTAGTATCTTCGCAAGAGCTTCAAGAATTTCTCAAAATGAACAAGCTTAAAAGTGTGGATCAGCTTATTGTCAAGTTTACAGAACTCACTCAAGATGCAAGCAAAGCCAAGGGAGAAATTGAAAATTTGAAACAATGGGAGTCAAAGTACACGGAATTGTCCAAGCAACACGAGGAACTTTCTGCTACAAGAAAAGAATTGACCAAAGACATCAACGCCCTTAAAGTAGAACACGACATGAGCAAAAAGCAATTTGAACTAGATATCGAATCAAAAGATGAAGTTATAAGGTCCCAGAAAGATGATCTATCCAAAGCAAAACAAAGTTACTCGGAAGAAATTACGCGATTGGAAGAAAAGATTGAGTCGCTAAGGTTGAGTCATGAAACTCCAGCAATGCCCAATAGCGAGGATAAGATTGATTTTGACGATTATAAGAAATTATCTGATGCTCATCATGTGTTGCAAAAACTGTACTTGTCATCTCAGGAAAACTGGAAATTGCTTGAGTCTAATCTTTCACTAAAGGTTGATACATTGACTTCTGCGTTGGATGCCGCAAAAAGAGCAAAACACAAATTAAGCAATGACTTGATCAAAGCTAACGGAGCATTACAATCACAATCAAATGAGATTAAAAGTTTGCAAGATGAAAAGAAAACATTACAGGAGCAAATTGACAAATTACAATTATCTGTCAAACTTAAAGATGATGATTTGCACGTCATTAATGAAAAATTAGAACGGTTACAAGCTGTATACACACAAGAACGCTCCAATCTCAACATCAAAATCACCAGTCTAACTGAAACCATTGAATCGCTCAAAGAGGAACAAAGACAACAAGTATCAGGACCTAAATTGAGTCGTGATAGTTCCATTGGCTCTGACTTGAGCTGGAATGAAATCCGACTAGGTGAATCTTCCAATACCCCTGCATTAAATAAAGAATTTGCCATGTTTCTGAATCGATCTCTGGCGTCTTTCACTGAAATTGGTGAAGGCGAGGGTGAGGGAGAGCTACTGAGACGCGAGTCTTATATGACTCCTGATTTTGGATATTCCGGTAGTGCTGTCAATGGTAGTACGAGCGGATTGGGTGTACCCACCACGATGAATAATGGGAACAATTTGCAATTGGTCCATAAAATGAGTTCCAATATCAGGCGACTAGAAATCGAGTTGAATACTTTAAAGGATGAATACGAGAAGCTATTGGATGTTAAAGAATCAAGAGAGCAAGAGCTACTTGAAGCTTTCAAGGTGAATGAGCAAGTGCAGGAATTGAAGTTGAAAGTTGAAGAGCTTGAACGGGAGATTGAGGAAAAAGAAACCAAAGAGCAAACGATGTTGGAGTTGATTGGTGAAAAGTCTGAGCAAGTGGAAGAGTTGAAAGCAGATGTTGCTGACTTGAAGGATTTGTGTCGAAGCCAAGTACAACAAATGGTGGAGATGCAAGGGTTGTAGATAGTTGCAAATAGAAAAATAAAAATTGGATTGTACTGTATTTTCGCGATCTCATCTCAAGGTGAAAAAAAAAAAAAAATTAGCTTTCTACACAAGGCACCATCTTTAAACTAACCACCATGAAGTACAGCATCTACCACAACCTAATAGCCAAACTTGTCTCCCGTAGCGGCAAGAATGAGTTTCAGTTCTACAAGGTTGACACATCGGGAAATCTATCATTGCATGGATCCGTGTTTTTGGATGAATCTGTGATGGATTTCGCTTGGGGACAACCCACGAGCTCGAAAAAGAAAAGGGAGCTCAATGGGTCAGCCAAGAATCATACTGGTGATGCTTCTGTGATTGCAGTCTTGTCTTCTGGTGCTGTTGTTTCGATTTCAGCTCAATCGATGGCAGTAGTGAGACATGAAGTGAAGGTGAAAATAACTCAAATTATTTCAGTAGAGGATAACACGATATGGGGAGTATCAAAGGGGCATATCTATAGAGTTGAATTAGATGGAAAATGCAGTAAAGTGAAACTGCCTGAGTTTGAGAGTATTTTCATCAAGGACGGAGTGGCATATATTGGCACATCATCAGGACTATTAATCGGAAAGATGAATAAGAATGCATTTGAGAAGGATATGGAAGTGAAAACTGGATTTAAGGTTCTGTCGATAGAGGTGCAAGGTTCAGTCATCGTGGCATCATCACTGTCCAAAGCGGTACTAGTGGATGGAACTAACTGTAAGGAGTTATTCACAGGAAATGATGTAAAGGTGCAAATAACCGAAGAGATTTTCATAATTAGTAGCAATGCATTAAAGATATTCACAACAGCAGGAGATTACATCAAAACTATAAGCTCATCACATCCGATTGATTATGTGTTTTCCACAAATGGGTTCCACTACGTCAGCTGGCACGATGATGCTAATATTCACATTCAGCAAGTCACTAAGGACACTGATTCGATATCGTTTCAAAATGGGACCTCGGCTAAACAAAAAAATTTAACCTTGATTCACATTGATGAAGGTGTGGCAGAGCTTGATGCGAAAAGTGTCGAATCCCAATTGCTTGATATATTAAGTCAAGATAACATCAACGATAGAGAAGTTACTCAGGTATGCTCATCATTGAATAACGACAACGATGTAAAGCATATCGTGTCAAACTTACCCCAAGAGCATGTTGAACGATTATTCAAAGCGATGAATACAACTACACCAACATGGCTCAAATGGATACTCTTGATCCATGGAAATCTGATTGCAAAGTCCTCGACGTCTGTCAAAGACCTTCAAGAAAACCTCCGATCTAGTGTTGGATCAATGTCTCATTTGTATGCCATTAAAGGTAAGCTTCAGTTACTTCAATTACAATCGCAGATAAAAGACGCATCAATTGATAATGACATCACCACTACAATCGAAGATGAGACAATGGTTTACGCAAATGGAGAAGTGGATGAATTAAATAGACTCTAAAAAATCAACAACTAACCCAGCAATCACCTCTGGTGCTTCTCTTTGTAAGAAATGTCCAACCTGAGGAACAATTTTGACTTGGGCTTTTGGGTAGAAACTTTTCAATTTTTGCTGTTCCAAAACGGCAATCCTGGACGACATACATTGATCATTTTGTCCATTTAAAATTAAAGTGGGGACTTTGTTAAAATCAACTGGCCATCTTGATTTCCAAAGCGACAAAGGACGAAACATGTGGCGATAATATGATGTGACTGCATCGACCACACCATCCTTTTTGAATGCATCCCGCACTTCGGTGATTTCCTCTTGTGATACCTCATAATCTGGCGACCAGTATTTCCAAAGAGATGTCAAGTAGTCATTTGATTCTGTCAACTTTGCTCTATAAAACCATGAGAATTGCATCCTCACAAAATATGACGACAAGTAGTATTGTTCTGGAGCGTTCAACAACAAGTCAAAAGTCCCGAGGTTAATCAAATAAGGAATTGCCATAGTAACCATTGATGTAATCAACTCTGGATACAAATTAGCAGTCTTGTACGCAACTATTGTGCCCCAGTCGTGGCCCACTAAATGTACTGGTTTGTTCAATTGAGGATTAACCTCATGGATCCACGCCTTGACATCACCAGCAAGGTATGGAATCATGTACTCATGTTCAGGACCAGTACTTGATTTTTCGTATCCTCTCAATTTAGGAGCTAAAAGCAAGACTTTTTCTTTGAAGCGGGAGAGCAAAAACGGCCACATCTTGTTGAACGTGGTGTTGACATCAGGGAACCCGTGTAAAAGGAAAATAACCTTGTCGAAATCTTGTCCCTCGATTGCCGATAATGGCAAGTTGCTCAATGTGGTGAATTCTCTGCCATCATTGTGAAGCTTGATTTCATGTTGTTTGAGCGACATAACTTGAAAGGCTGCTCAGCTATTCAAAAGCGAAGGAATTGGAAAAGAAACTTAGATTATATATGTTTTTTGCTTGTGATTAAATCCGCAGAGGGGGGCGGAAGGGAGGAGGGGCGGAAGGAGATAAAAAGTCACATGTACGATTTTACTCGCTGAACAATAGACGTGGGGGGTTTGTGGTAGGTGCTGAGTGGTATTTAATAAATGAGATAAGAATTACCCCCTCCTCCAGATGAAGGACTTATACCTCGCAACTTTTGTTCATGTTGTTTTTCGTAAATAAAAACCCTTATGCTATTAGGTCCCTGATTTTATCTCCTGTTTCCCACCCCCCCTGATTTCGCCGGTATTTTGCATACTGCAATATACTCAACGCAGAGTATCACGCATAAAATAGTCAGTCGTTTATGGTCTAGACTCAAAGATGCATAAACGATAGGTACTATAGGGTTTATCAGAAGTTTACGACATGGTTTGCCAGTGGACTTGCCATTGAAGAGGAACACTGGTCAGCAAAAAGCATTCCTACATGCGATCATACAGAAGTAGTCCTCCAACACTGTCCGGTACCGAGTTCATCCAATCCAACAACCCCCTATGTTGACTCCACAGTCAATTGAACTTTAATTCTCTTCATCATTTGATTATAATAAACGCAGACCTGTATGTCCAGCTCGGAGACCCGGAAATTATATTTCACTTTCTTTTTTTTGTGTCGAGATAAGTCGACTGTGCCTCAAAATTCTTTAAACTTGCTGTCGGACCCGCGTGAAGTGTTCGTACCACAAAGCAGCGGAAAAAGATGGAATGAGTCGCAACTCACCCCGGACGTCGACGGAAACAGGGCCAAACAAGTGCAGTTTTGTACCACTATGGAGAAACACGACACTTTTTTCTTTTTGCTTATTTAGATTTGCATTTGCTGGTAACTTGGTCGTTCATTTATATGGGGTAAATCTACAAAAAAATTATATACCACTTTTCAGATCACCTTTTTCTTGAAAGCTCTACTGCTGATTATACTGCTACTGCTACAACTACTACTGCTACAACTACTACAACTACTACTACTACTACTACAATTCTAAACATGAGTAACGCACATGACTCCGTCTCCAAACAAATGGATGTTGAAACTGACATTGTCACTTTAACGAGATTTATCTTGCAAGAACAACAAAAATTGGCTCCCAATGCCACTGGTGAATTGAGTTTGTTATTGAACTCATTGCAATTTGCATTCAAGTTTATTGCTCACAATATCAGAAGAGCAGAATTGGTCAATTTGCTTGGTGTTTCCGGTACCGCCAACACCACCGGTGATGTGCAAAAGAAGCTTGATGTGATTGGTGATGAAATTTTTATCAATGCCATGAAGAGCTCGGGAAATGTCAAAGTGCTCGTTTCTGAAGAACAAGAAGATTTGATTATCTTCCCAGGTGGTGGTCGTTATGCTGTTTGTACTGATCCAATTGATGGTTCATCCAATATTGATGCTGGTGTTTCAGTCGGTACTATTTTCGGTGTATACAGAATCCCAGAAAACTCACCTGGATCAATCAGTGATGTTCTTAGAAAGGGAACTGAGCTCGTTTGTGCCGGTTACACAATGTATGGTGCTTCGGCTCATTTGATGTTGACTACTGGTAATGGTGTCAATGGATTCACATTGGATACTCAATTGGGTGAATTCATTCTTACTCAGCCAAACTTGCGTATTCCAGACCACAGAGCCATCTATTCCGTTAATGAAGGTAACTCATACTATTGGCCAGAATATATCAAAAAGTATTTTGAAGATTTGAAAAAACCACAAGAAAATGGTAAGCCATATTCTGCTAGATACATTGGTTCCATGGTTGCTGATATCCATAGAACTTTATTGTATGGAGGTATTTTCGCTTACCCAGGAGACAGCAAGTCCAAGAATGGTAAATTGAGAATTCTTTACGAAGGGTTCCCAATGGCAATGTTGTTGGAACAAGCTGGTGGTAAAGCTGTTAATGATAAAGGTGAGAGAATTTTGGAAATCACGCCAAAGAGTATCCATGACAAATCCAGTATTTGGTTGGGATCCGCAAAGGAAATTGAAAAGTTTGAGTCTTATATTCCAAAGTAAGTGTGCTATGTAACGGAGTATATACAAACAAATAATGAATAGAAGTATTTACCGTGACTGCTAAGCAGCTGTAGGAATCTATGGTACATTCAGTAGTTGGAACTCCGTCGATTCAAGCTGGCTCTTGGTTGACTAAACTAACTAACGTTTGACGTTTCTTTCCCATTTTTCTCTCACTTGCTACTGCTTCTTCTCCCCTTGTCTTTGTTGAAAAACAGATCGGTTAATCTCAAACAAAATATCAATAGTATTACTTTGAGATTGATTCCTCAACACATTTCTAGCACTCGACTTGACTTGCGTCTCCCATTGATTCGAAGACTCAAGCGATCGATAAATCTTGTAATGTTCTCCTTCTTTATCTTGTCTAGCTTTAGTCAAGTATGATTCATAGTTGGATTGAAGGTACTGTTGTACTTGTTGTGCATTGAAAGATGCTGATGTTGTTGTCTGTTGTGCTCCTTTTGGTGGTGGTGGTGATGATCGAGATGTCGGCCTCGTTGTTGATTTCAGGGTTTTGTCTGGTTTAGCTTGAGAAGGGGTTTGTGTAGCTGATTTCGGTTGAGTTGGTGCTGCTTGAGCCAATTTAGCTGCCCAGTCTGAAGCCATTATGTTGTTGTAGTGGTTGGTTGATGAATGCAATGACTTATAGTTAGTGGATGTAATTTTTCTTTCTCCCAAAATGCAGAAAAGGTATGCTACGTTCCTACTACTTGCCATTAGTTTCCTAATAAGGAAGTTAAGATATTTTTCATTTCATTTTTTTTTTTTCTTCTGTTGTTACCAGTTGACGTGTTTCTTTTTGTTTCTTCTCTCTCTCTCTCTCTCTTTGTCTGATTTCAATTTGAGTTTTTTTTTTTTTTTCAAAAGAAAAAACTCACCAATTCTTTCATACACGTAATACCATAACAACAACATCAACTACAACAACTACAAATCATGAGTGGGTTCCGTGTGTTGGACTTAGTAAAACCATTTGGGCCCTTCTTACCCGAAGTAATTGCCCCTGAACGTAAAGTTCAATTCCAGCAACGTGTCATGTGGACCATTATTTCATTGATGATTTTCCTCGTCATGTCAGAAATCCCACTATATGGAATAGCATCGACGGATGGAAGTGATCCTCTTTTCTGGTTGAGAATGATGTTGGCTTCGAATAGAGGTACGTTGATGGAATTGGGTATTTCGCCCATTGTTTCATCGGGTATGTTGTTTCAATTGTTGCAAGGTACCAAATTGATTCATGTTGATATGCAGAATAAGAATGATCGTGAGACTTTTCAAGTTGCTCAGAAATTGTTGGCCATATTGTTGGCTGTGGGACAAGCTACTGTTTATGTTTTAACTGGTATTTATGGACCTCCAAAAGCTCTTGGAATTGGTGTTTGTCTCTTGTTGATTTTACAATTGGTTTTCGCTAGTGTTATTGTCATCTTGTTGGATGAATTGTTGCAAAAGGGTTATGGATTAGGGTCTGGTGTTTCATTGTTTACCGCTACAAACACTTGTGAACAAGTATTTTGGAAGGCATTTGCACCAACTACTAGTTCATCAGCTAGAGGTACTGAATTTGATGGTGCTGTTGTTTCCATGTTTCATCTTCTCGGATCGAGAAAGGATAAGAAGAGAGCATTGATTGAATCTTTTTATAGACAAAATTTACCAAATATGTTTCAATTGTTGGCTACAATTTTGGTATTTTTCACCGTTGTCTATTTACAAGGTTTCAGAATTGAATTGCCAATGAAGTCAACTAGACAAAGAGGTCCATATGGATTGTATCCAATTAGGTTGTTTTATACTTCAAATATTCCCATCATGTTGGAAAGTGCCCTTGCATCAAATATTTTCATCATTTCTCAATTGTTATTTGTGAGATGGCCAAATAACTTGTTTATTAAACTTTTGGGTACTTGGGATGCGAGACCAGGATCGTCACAATTGTATGCTAATGGTGGATTAGCCTACTACATTCAACCACCATTTAGTTTCACAGAAGCATTATTGGACCCAGTCAAGACGACAATCTACATTGCCTTTGTATTGGGATCATGTGCATTATTCTCCACCACTTGGATTGAAATTAGTGGTACTTCACCAAGAGATATTGCTAAACAATTTAAAGAACAAGGTTTGGTAATTGCTGGACATAGAGAAACTTCTGCTTACAAGGAGTTGAAAAAGATTATCCCTATTGCTGCTGCTTTTGGTGGTGCTACTATTGGTGCATTATCGGTTGTTTGTGACTTGATGGGAACGTTGGGAAGTGGTACGTCTATCTTGTTGGCTGTTACTACCATCTATGGTTACTATGAGTTGGCGGTTAAGGAAGGTGGATTTAGCAAGTCATTGGTTAGTGGGTTCTCCGATGGTATTTAGAGAAGTGGAGTGGAGTGAAGGTAAGGTAAGATATAGTGTCTTTTTTTGCGCTACCGCGCAGCCTTTTTTTGTATAGTTAGACAAACACCAAAAGAAAAAAAAAAGAAAATTTCTTTATCTGTATAGTCATCTCAAGAAAAACTCTTAAAGCCCTTATGGACAGTTCAGAAACTGAATCATATACATCAGACAAGATGATAAGTAATACCCAACAAGATCCCACATTAGACGAGTTGTTTAGTCAACTACTGGAAGAACTACATAAAACAGAGTCAAGCAGTACAACAGCAGAGCAAAAGGACAATTTCAAATCCATTGAAGCATCAATAAGGAACCTCCCCAAACTTGAATCCAATTTCGGCAAGACCCAACCACAAGCTAAACAGAAAAGTAGTGGTGGAAAAAGTGCTTTTGTGGTTAAGATACACGATCCGGTAGCTGCTGCATCTACAGCCGCTTCAACAAGAAAACAAGCTCAAGAAACCAGTGGTTCCCAATGGTTCAACATGTCTCGCCCCGAAATGACATCTTCAATCAAACGAGATTTACAAATTATTAAACAAAGACAAGCATTAGACCCTAAGCGTCATTATAAGAAGGATAAATGGCAAATTCCCAAATTTTTCCAAATGGGTACTATAGTGGAAGGAAATACTGGATACAGTAACAACAGATTGAGTAAGAGGCAACAAGGTACCAATTTGGTTGAGGAGTTGTTGCATGATGATACGACTAAAAAGTATTTCAAGAGAAAGTATCATGAGATTCAACAGCAAAAGACTAGTGGTAAAAAGAGTCATTATAAAAAGGTTAAGAATGATCGTAAAAAGTACTAAAGTTGCAAATGTTATACAGAATACAGAATACAGAATACAGAATACAGAATACAGAATACAGAATACAGAATATTTAGGTATATATTGTGATGTGTTACAGAAGAAAAGCGGGTATATATATTGTTTTATTTATTCAAGACCAGCTCGTTTGAAAACATCCAGTCGTACTTGTTCCCACAATTGTTTCTTTTCTTCTTTACTCAACTTCTTTTTCCCTTCCAATTTCAAACCTCGTTTTAATTCATCAACTTTAAACTTATATTCCATTGCCGTAGTAGCAGCTGCTGCTAAATTAATTAGATAATTCCTCAAGGCAATTTCTTTAAATTTAAATTTTAGAAAATCATGTTCATTAAATTGCATATTGGCATATTGATGATTAGTTCGTACTTCGTTAATTTGTAATAGACGTGATTGTTTAACTGATATTTCAGCAACCAGTTTCTTAAATGATAAGTCTAGGTTATGTTCTTCGTACAAGTTGGATTGTATTAGGGTGAATATTAGTTCGGTATCGGATATATGTGGTTGTATGATTATTAAATGGCATAGTTGAGCTAAATCGCCAATTAATTGAGGTGGGAAATTCTGATTATATGAGATTTGATCCAGTGCTGTTGATATTGAAGGTAGTTGAGTAAGGATTAGTTTACATCTGGTTACATTTAAGTTCCAGTCAACTAGGTTTTCATTGTTGTTTTGGTACGATAGGCTTGAACCGAGGGAAATCTTGTAAAGCTCCTCTGGGTCAGAAGTATCCACACGTTGATGTTGATCTTGATGTTGCTGCTGCTGCCTTGACTCATACACTTTAGCAAAATGACTTTCATGGAGTACTATATCATTCACCAACTGTTCAACAGTGACTGTCAATGGTTCCAGATCTTCAGGTATAGTTCCCGTTGAACTTGAATAAATAGATGGAGCTGATCTTACTGAACGTTTACCAAAGGATGAAAAGATGGATGCTGAAGAAGAAGATGAAGTTGTATGAGCTGATCGTTGCAGTGGTTGATATGATGATGATGATGCTTTATTTTTTCTGAAAAACTGCAGTGGAGCTGATCTTATTGAATGTGATGAGTTGAGGGTAGATATAGGCAGTCGTGAGGATGTAGCAGTCCCACCATTAAATGTGGGTAATTTGTTGTAAATTTCGTTTCTTGCATTTTCTTTGAATTCAGATGGTGCTGATTGTTTTCCTTGACTATTGGAAAATGGTGATGCATACATTGTGAGTAGTAGACGACTAAGTGTGAATAGTAGTTATAGTTATATTTTGATATTTAACTGGTGGTTTTTCTCTGTCTGCTGAGTACATATATGAGGGATTTGAAGGGGGAAAAAAAAAACAATATTTTGTTTTGTTTTGTTGGGTGGAAATAAGTATTTTATTCCGGAGTGCAGTGCGGTGTGGTGTGGTGTGGTACGGTGGGGTTATAAAAAAGTAGATCTGTTAGCACTGTTTGGTGGTGGTAGTAGTAGTACTAGTTGTATTCAAAGTAGTTAGTTTGATTGAGTTTGATTAAAAGTAAAAAAAATAAAAATGATGGGGATAAAAGAAAAGAGAAAGAAAGAGATCTGTTTTCTTTATAAAAAAGAAAAATATAAAATGGAAAAATAAGTTTATTTATTTATTTATGATTATATTTAATATTTTATGTATAATTGTACAAAAGATTCATCATTTTTTATTATTATTAAAGTAGTAGTTATATGTTACAAATCAAACGTATAAACTGAAAATATAGGGACATTGTAGTTTAACTACTTTGTCCAGTTTACTTAGTTACTAGACCAGAAGCAATTAGAACAAAAAAAAAAAAAAACATTCCACAGGCCTATGTTTCGCACAATTTTTTTTGCTCGGGGCTACACAAAAGAGAAAAAAAAAATGTGCAAAAAAAAAACACGCCAAAATAATCCACCAAATCATTTGTAAATTATACTTGCCTTGCAGAATTTAGTTTTAGACTAATTGGTTTAAGTAGAGGAAAACATTCCGAAATAAAATCCGTCGTTTATTATGTCTTTGACTTTATAAGTGTTTTTGTTTTTTCCTTCTTGATTTTAAATAATCTTCGCTTCCCCAAAAAAAAAATAAATGCTGTCTCCGTAATTAATTTAAGAAATTTTGGGGTTTTGTACTTGTGTACACTACCAATATGCAATACACAAAAAAAGAACAATACATTAAAACACCAAATATTCCGACAGACTTTTTCTTTTATTTCTTTTTCTTTAATTACAACAAGGAAGGGGATAATTAGACCCCGCCATACAAATTATTAGTCTGGAGTCACGCTTTTTTCCTTTTTTTCAAAACGTTCTAATTCTCCACTCAGTAACCGTTGATCAACTTAACTTAGTAAATGTAATTTCATAATGTAGGAACACATTCTGTTCATATTATTATTTTATTTTATTATTATTTTTTCCGATTTCTATTGGTCATGCAAATGCTCCGATGTTTCATTATTATTGTCACCAGACAAATTTTTATATATTTTATTTTATTTTTTTTTTTTTAATATTTGTGTGTGTGTCTCTCTCATTTTGTAGTTTTTCCGAGAATCTGAAATTTTTCAGCCGCTAAGTCTTTCATGTACAACTTTTAATATGTGTGGCGTTTTGTAAATAGCAATTTAGCTTTCCCCCAGGTCCCCCACACATACCCCATACATCTACTTTGTTATTCATATATTCTTTATTCAACACAATAATAAAAGAGCACACGTGACTGCACCAAAAGATTGGGGTTTTGTTTTTGTTTTTTTTTTTCACTCTGTTGTAAAGCATGTTTAAAGAGGAAGCTGTTGCTCACTACATTTTAATAGAGGCAACATATAGCCTCATAAGCAACATTGCTTAATTTCATTGGCATTTTTGGAAAAAAAAAGAAATTGGGGGATCCAGTGAAAGAAATTTCGGAAAAATTTGATCTTTGTGGTACCTACTCTTTAATTTCTTTTTTCTTTCTTCTTTTTTCCCCTTCGGAAGAATTTAGATGCAACAGAAAATAAACAGAAAAAATAAACATGTAACGTGGTTATTATACAGTAACACTGTGGTTTGCACTAATTTTCTTGTAAAACTTTAGTATTACGTTTTATTTGAAAATTGTAGCCGCTACTCCCGACAGAAATTTGGCAACTGGAAACTGCTTTATGAGTTTTCACAGTGTTCTTACTTGCCCAAGTCTTATGAATAGTTTAGTGGCTTTTGCACTTGCTTATCTCGAGGTGCAGAGGAATCTAAATTCTAGGAGATTATTCCTTAATATCTCAAAAGCCTTGTCAGTGTTGACTCAATCACCAGAGCCAGACAAATTTTCGAAATCTAAATTTCTCCTTTTCTGCGATGCCGAATCTCAGTCTTAACCCGGAAGCAATATCAATTTGATCTGACGTCTCTGTAAGAAATCAGTGACTTGCTTCGCCTAATCATCTAACACACACTGGTCTTTCCCCTATAGTTCAGAGCTTTTGTTACTTCTTCTCAACTTGGACCTCGTAGCTTCCTATTTCTACTAAATGAGTGTAGTCTAGTGTGCAGTATATCTAAGTATCTTATATAATTAGAGCATTTTATTGAGACTTCAAAGGTGCATTTGAAAAAATTATTTAATTCTACAAAATTTTGCAATTTATTTCTGATATAAACTTTGAAACTTGACTAAAAACTCCAAATTTAACTTAAATATACCTTCAATCGCAATCATTCTCGGATTGAGATTAGCTGGATTCGGCAAAATGATAGCTTCTTAAAGTATTGAGTTGCAAAAAAATTCCTTTCTGACTTTGATAGTTCATTCTCGGTATGCTAACCAACTACCAGTCACCCATGTCACCTCTGGTTTACATCAGTCTATACATCTAAGTCTTTAAAAGATGTTATTCCTATCTGGACAAAGATTTATCAACTATTCACTCGATAAGCACACCATTGCCATGAACCACAGTATTTTCAAAATCACTTGGTAGCGACAGCCATCCCTCATTTTCGATTTTTCCACAACACGCATCAAAAGAATCAAAAAAAAACACTCTTCGTTATCATCAATCAAGCATACCTCACAATCCCCCAAAACCATGGTTGATATTGAGACCGTCATTTCTGACGATTACGGATTCAAGTTGATTGATGATGTCCCATTGACGGAGCCAATAGATTTAAAACAATTCAATGATGGACAAGAGTTACGATTATTAGCTATTCATGATAAACATCGAATCATTGCAGTGTCCAACTCCACTACACTCAAATTCATATCAGCTGATAAACTTGACGATGTAGATACTGTGGGAGGGGAGTTTGCCATTACTCAGTTATATTTCACTGATTCAAAATTTTACATGTTGAATAACAACAGTATACAAATGTTAACCATTGATCAAATTAAACGAAAAGAATATCAATTTTCATCACTTGAAGGACAATTTACCAATTTGGAATTACTAGACGATGATAATTACTTGGGTTTGAGTAACGGAGACTTATATCACAATTCAACGAAAATTGCCTCTAATGTGGCAAAGTTTACCTGGCATGAATCATCACCAATATACACTACTAAATCAAATAAGTTCCAGCTAATGGGTAAACCTATTGACTTTGATGATGAAACAAAGGATAAGTTATCGGACTACCATCTTGTGGAACTTGTATCCATCAAAAGCTACCTTTTCCTAATTTATGACATTAGTGAAGAACAACCATCTGATGACCATCACATAGAAGCTTATTTAATCAGTCACGAAGGTGATAAATACACACCTACTGCAATTGACATTGCATCGCCATTTGGCACAGCAAATAGAACCACGACATATTACACAGCTTCAATCAACAACTGGCTCCAATCAACTCAATTACACTTTATCACTTCTTCATTATCACTGGATATTGGTATTGTTGACGTTTCATCCTCGCCACTTCAATCTATCGAACCAGCTGAAGATTCAAATAAAGCCAATTATCCCATGGATGAAGAGACACTGGAGGATGTCTCACCAGTAGGATTTGCCATTTCTATAAATGAATTGAATACGAAAGTTGATGCACCATGTGTTGGTGTTGAAGGTGAAGTTGTGGGGAAGTTGCCTAAGTTGTTTGCGTTTTTGGATAATGGGAGTTTGAGGTCTTGGTGGGTTTATAACAAGAATGGTATTTTGGAGGATGAGGTATCGTTGGAGAGAGCTATTGCAGCTGAACGCACTGATTTGGAAAACACCAAAGTTGAGAAAGTTGGATGATACGCCTAAAGAAACGCTTAAAGACGATTTTAATTCTAGCAAAGATGTACCCCCAGAAAATCCATTTCAAACAACAAGCAATCCATTTGGTTCGAGTACTGCGGGTGCTTTCAAAAGTCCAACAGCTACTAACACTGCTTCGGATACTAAGAAGTCTGCATTTGGTCTGACAGGGTTTGGTCAATCTACAAGTTCTGCATTTGGTTCTACTGCTGGTCAAAGTACAAAGTCTGCATTTGGCTCAACGGGCTTTGGTTCAGGTCAATCAGCAGGCTCTGCGTTTGGAGCTTCTGGCTCTGCATTTGGAGCTACTAGTTTTGGTGGAAGCCAAGCCACTAAATCTGGATTTGGAGCAACCGGATTTGGCTCGTCCACCTCTGCTTCCACTGGATTTGGTGCCTCAGGATTTGGCTCTTCTGGTTTTGGAGCACCTTCAAGCAACACTGCCACTAAACTGACACTCTCTTCAGGATTTGGGAAATTTAGTAATCACCAACCAGCAGCTTTTAGCAACACTACAGCTAATGGAAATAACATATTTGAAAATAGCGCAAAACCTGCATCCCCATTTGGTCAGTCGAGTAGTACTTCTTCTCCATTTGGGAAAGTTGAAAACAAATCAGACTCACCATTTGATCTGAATCAAAAAGCACCAACTCAGGCAAAGCCAATGTTTCCACAACAAGCAAACACATCTTCACCGTTTGCTAGTTTGGGTAAAGACTCTAAAGCTGGAGGTATTGACAACACTAGACCAACACCATTTGCTGATCTTATAAATTCATCAAAAGAATCTACACCAGGATTTACACCGGAAGGTGCATCCAAGGTAAATGCAGAGTCTGGGACCACGCAGACCCCTCAAATGAACCAATCTCAATCTGGTAAAGAAGACGACTTGCTATCAGCATTTGGTGGCTTAAACACGACAGAGAAGCCAAGTAGTCCCTCTAGCTTTCCTAGTTTGAAAAAGCCTGATGGTCCTTCACCATTTGCGCTGTTGCAAAAAGCAAACACTCCATCGCCCTTTGCAGGTATAGGTGCCACCAGAGCTCCATCCGATAAGGATCAATTCAAGAATGACTTTGATGATGAGTCAGAGTCCGAATCTGAAACTAACATAACAAGTGATAAAAACACTCCTGATGAAGATGGTTCAGAAGCGCATACACCTGAAAAAGCGCCTGAACATCATGCGGAAGAGGATTCTTTACCTGATATTGATGCGTCAGGAAATTATGATCTTTCTCAAGATGACGAAGAAGACGAAGCTGATGACCAGCAGTTTGTTGATGAGTCTGAAAGAAACGACTCGTCATGGGTCAACATTTCAAAGAAGGAAGAGAATGGACGCATTCTTGCGCAAGAATTGGTTTCTCTTGAACATGAAGGATCACCAAAGGAGGAAAAAGAGACAGAGATAGTGGTAGAAGATACCCCGCAAGAATCAATTGACGAGCCGATTCAACCGGCTGAGTTTTTGGTCTTTGATGGATTTTCTGGCTCCCTAGAAACAACAGATGACCCCATTGCCAACAAGATACGAACAGTTATCGCCAACACGGAAGGGAACTTACAATTTTTAGCCAAAAATGTCGCAGCAGTCACCGGTTACATAGATGCGCACAGTACTCCGGGGAAGCATTGGCATGAAATTACTGAAGTTGGAAACTTACAGTATGATAAAGATATGTATAGGGGGAAATTGCATTACTTGCATGAAAAAGAGGCAGAAGTTGACAGATTGAATCTCGTATTGCAGAAAAGTCAACATGAGTTTAGAGCACTTGATAAATCATTTAGTCAATTGGCATTATTAGAAAAGGGTACAAGAAAGAATTTGAAATTCCTCAAGAATAGACCATTAGAACCAAGTAAACAAGAAATGAGAGAGAAATTGAGATTGAAATTGGCAAATGTTGAGTCTTTGGAGTCTAAATTGCGTGCTTTGCTTATGCCAATCAAAGCTAAAAACTCATTAAACCTGTCTACTGTGAACAAAATTGAGGAGATTTTGCTGCAATTGAATGATCAAATTTTGGATCATAAACTTGCATTAACTGAGTTAGAGGAGCAAATGAAGAAGATGAATTTGGAAGGAGGTCCCAAGTCACTTATTGTTAAGCCAAGAGCTGCTAAATTAGATTTAAGGAAAAAATTGCGGGAGATGAATGCTAAACAAATCACTCAATAGTGTAACAAGTGTGTATGTGCGTGTAACCTACGAGTGTGTATGTGTACCTTACTCCTGCATACATTTTCGAAAATTGTATTTTGTTCTGAAACACCAAAATTATGTTTACGTTTCTGTTCTCATTTTCTTTTTTTTGGAATGGTGACACGTAAAAACAATATCAAACACCAAAGATGTCCGACCTCATAGGACAGCGAGTTGCAGTGCCAAACGCGACTGGGTATGGCTACATAAGGTACCTTGGACCTATTCAGTATAAAACTGGCTTATTTGCTGGACTAGAGCTCCAAGGATCATTGGCAAAATCAAGAGGTAGAAATTCAGGGTCAGTTGATGGAGTACTGTATTTCACTGTTAGTGTTCCCAAGAGTGGGTTATTCTTGCCTTATGATCGATTGAAAAGTGTGAATCCACAACTTCCTGATGTGAGTGAAATTGGAAATGGCCACAATGGTGGTAGTGGAGCTACTGATTTAGTTACCCCAATTCGACCAAACCCCAGATCACGATTCAGTCCCATGTCTAAACCACCATATCAATCAGCACAAAGAAACACGAGGATACCCCATCAACAAAATGGCGAGATGCATCACTATAGCAATACAGATCATAATCGTCGCGAATCAAGTTGGAGCATGGATCAACATCAAAGTGAAATGTCTACTACGCCATTACGATCTCCACTAACGCCATCAAACACATACCATGACGCCAAATTGAATCTACTAGATGACCAATTACATAAATCAGAGAATGGGCACAATTATAAAGAACAAATTGAAGAGTTGAATAAATTGATTAGGGAGAAGGATCGTAAGTTGGAAAACTTCAAAAAGCAAAGAGAAGAATGGCATAGTGCTATGGATGATTTGATTGCGGTACAACAAGATGGAATCACAGTCTTTGAGGAAAAAATTCAAGAGTTGGAAGACGTAAATTCTAATCTGAAAGCTGAGATTGATAGATTATTGCAAAAGTTGAAAGATTCCAATGCAAAAGTTGACCAATTGGAGAAGGAGTGTTCTGAATTGCGATTGCAGAGTACAACAAACAAACCATCAGAGGATACTGAAGCAAAGATCCACTCTTTGGAAACAACTTGCAAAAATTACTCAGATCAGGTGAAACAACTACAAAAGGACTTGAATGCAGCCAATGAGCAAATTGAACAATTGAAAAAGAGTGATAATGGCCGTACAACGCGTCAACCTTCTCGAAACCACAGTCTGGATGTCATAACAGTGTCAAAGAGAAAAGATAGTGGTAGTGAAAACCATAGCCTGGATGCAATAGCAGCATTGGATCGATTGATCTCCCTATCTACGGTCTCGTCAACTTTTGCTGAGCCTAATGATGCAACAAAAGCAATGCACTCTAGTAACCTGTTGGATGATTTGCAAGACTTACCTGTATACAAGCCTTCCAGCTTAACTGATCCTAGTGCTGGTAGATCTGACTGGTGTGGGTTATGTGAAAGAGATGGTCATAGCTCTATTAATTGTCCTTTTGAAAAGGATATCTTTTAAAAGGAAAGAAGGATTATCTGTATATAGATAAAAAAAATTAGAGTTTGTCTTAATGAATGTGATGTTTTGTGACTTCCTTACCTCTTACAATGTGTACCGTATGACCTTTGCAAACACCAAGGTTTTACTTCTAAAGTTGATTTTAATTGCTCGGATAAATGCAAATCGATAAGGATCTCCGCGAAAAAAAAAAACAGAGAAAAAAGGGATTAACATCTCCGCGTGGAAACGGCGAGAAGAGAGCAAAACTTCGAACGAAAAAGCTTAAACCAGATACAGGATTTGGTGCAAACTAATCATGGGTAAACCAACAGTATGTATTGCAACAATAACTGAGAAGTATCGTTATACTAACATTCCCTCTACAGTATATATTAATCATACGCCACGGGGAGTCTGAAGGCAACTGTGACAAGTCGGTGAACTCATACACCCCAAATCACCTAGTGCCGTTAACGACCAAGGGCCACTATCAGTCTCTTGAAGCAGGAAAAGCTTTGGCCAGATTTGTTCAGCATCAAGCCATGACTGACTCAAGCAACAAACGCAGCCGCAAATCAATAATGTTTTACACGTCGCCGTATCTACGAACCCGACAAACGTGTAATAATATCATCGAGGGGATCAAAAATGAACCAGGGATAGAGTATTGGGTGCATGAAGAGACCAGAATGAGGGAGCAAGATTTTGGCAACTTTCAAAAATCAAAGGAAGAAATGGAACAAATTTGGGAAGAACGAGCACATTATGGCCATTTCTTTTACCGAATCCCGCATGGCGAAAGTGCTGCTGATGTCTATGATCGGGTGGCGACGTTCAACGAGACTTTATACCGGAAGTTCAAATCTGATGATTTCCCAAACATCTTGGTGTTGGTCAGCCATGGTATATGGTCCAGAGTATTTCTAATGAAGTGGTTCAAATGGACATATGAAGAGTTTGAATCATTGAGAAACATACCTCATTGTCAATACTTGATCATGAAGAAAAATCAACAGACGCAAAAGTACCACTTGAAAACAAAACTTCGCACATGGGAGGATACAGATGATAGTTGGATGGAACATGCAGTTGTGAAGGAGTTTGGTGATGAGATTGATTGCAATAATATAGGTCAAGAATTGGATGATGCTGAAATTGACGCCCTTGTTGAAGCACAAAAGGAGGCGATCAATTCTACCAAGCTGAAGGATAAGAAGATTGAGGAAACGTATAGAAATTTACAAGAAAGAGGATTAATTAGGAATGGAGGTTCTAAGTTTAAAATGGAAAATCAAAGTGTTGCGAATAGTAATGAAAGTTTAGTTCAGTCTCCTTGAATAGACGTTTAGTAAAGGTTTTTGAAATACCGTGGAGCTGTAGAACAGAGCTTTGGAAGTGGAAGTGGAAGTGCGGGTGGTGTCTTTGTTGAGATACAACGCAAGGGGTGGGCCAAAAGAGGTCCCCCTATGTAGCATGCTCACTGTGTTCATAAATTTAAATCAACAGCTTTCATCAAATTCATTCCTCAACTTTTACGCTGTAGAAGTTACTATTGAGTTCGGAAATAGCCTATTTCCGAAGTTTCGTTACATTACTCCCAGTAAGAGTATTTTTTTGGCCCCTAGAACAAAACGGCATCAAACTCAAACAATAATGTACGGAAAGTGTGGCTCTGTGATCAAAAATGAAATAATGAAATAATAAAATAAATCTTATCAACTTGACACAAACTTTTTTAAACAATGCGCAAATCATTTTTTTTAAAATAAAAAGTCAAATTTTTGATGCCGTGCAATCTCATGTGTCAAAATTATGGCTTGGCGGGTACAATCAATCTATGTAAACCCTCACCCATAAGCACTGGAACCAATCACAAAAAGATATATATACAACGAAAGGCTCGATAATTTGGAAGATCATGACAATTTAATGCAAGTAATTTAAAAAATACAGCTCTATTTAACTCCACACTTATATGGAAATTCGGTTGCGAAAAAACTTTAGATCGCCTTAAACTCAGCGTGCGCAATTTTGATGTGCGTAATTGTGTGACACATACTCATACGGCACCAAATATTTTTATGTGTCAACCTTCAGTTTACCACAATTTGAAACCAATTTCATTTGATTGGTGTGATAAAATTTAGTTCTAACCCGCTTTACCATAAGCTGAGAAATATCCTTACAATATTACAGAGTTCAGCTATGTGAACGCCGATTGAGATTGGTATAGATCACTTGTAAGAAACACATATTGCCATATTCTGATGAATAGTTTTACTGGGTGTCAGGTAACTCTGAATTCTAAAAGTGGCGAGTAACACACCTTGATTTGGTATTGCAGAACTGTGACAGCAATTCAAATTTATTGACACAAACATTTGTACAGGCTTTGGTTGGATTAAAATCGCCGATACCACATATTTGGATTAAACTGTGGTAACGCAGTGTGGATATGTTATTCTTACTACTAGAGAAGTGTGGCAACATTTTTAATTTTGAAAATAACGGCCCGCCTAAATTTTTGGACTATGGTTGCTGAGCGGGTACACATTGGCACCCTTTTCATCTTCCTCTAGTATATAAATGAAGCACATTCTAGCCCTAGAATCAACTAGTCCTCCCAGTATTAACCAGCCATAAATTTGAGGTTTCCAATCATGAGCGAAAAGAATGCTGGGAACATCCAAGTCACCAACGTGACAAGCCATACACAGATAGAGGATCATGAGATTGACTTAAAAGCAATCACTTCAAACCCTTTGTCAATTGGAGAAGTTGGAACAACATTAACAAACGCTCAGAAGGACTTTGTTTTGCGCAGGTTGCATTTCGATGCTTTGGAGTCATTTGATGATTTACCTCCACAAGCTTCATTTATTTTTGAAAAGATTGAAGAGATGACCACAGAAGAAGCAGTTGTTATATTAGAAAAAGCCGTTAAGGAACATGACAATGATGTCAATATTCTTGAATCAGATTTGGAGTTATGGAAGCAGTTAATTGACTATAGTGAGCCTGTGGATGGTTTAAAAGACAAGTTAGGTAAGGTGTTTCACTATACGTCTACCAATGTGGACAAGGAGAGAGGCAATGGCAGCAGCAGTGAAGATGGTCACAAGTATGGTGGCTTTGTTGAGAAATTTGGTTCTATCGTCCACGTTGTCAAGAAATTAGGAAACGAAGGAGAAAAGACCGTTCAGCTGAAATCTACATTGAATGAAGTCGACGAAGAGATCAAAACCGAGCATGATGTTGTCGATTGGGATTTGCAAGTTAGATTGGAGGCTGTCATTATTGCATACTGGTCTCCGTATCCTCAAGTGAGAGCTGTTACTGACCCCTTTGATGATCCTACTATTCCGGTGGAAACGTTTAGAGTGTACTTGATATCATTGATCTGGGTTGGGTTAGGTGCCGTCATTAATCAATTCTTCTCCGAAAGGTATCCAAGTATTAGTCTTGGTATGTCAGTTGTACAGGTGTTCTTGTACCCCAGTGGAAAGTTGATGGAATGGATCTTACCTAAATGGAAGTTTAAGGTATTTGGGTTAGAGATTGACCTAAACCCGGGCCCATATTCATATAAAGAACAAATGTTGGCCACAATCACGTGTGGAGTCTCTAGTGGTACATCTTATGTGTCCCTGAACATTTTGATGCAAAAATCAGAGAGGTTTTATGGAAATGATTGGGTTGACTTTGGTTATCAGGTATTGCTTACATTATCTACTCAATATATGGGATTCTCATTGTGTGGATTGCTTAGATCATTTGCGGTTTATCCTGTCAAGGCTGTGTGGCCTCAATACTTACCTAATTTAAGGTTGAATAAGATCTTGACTTCGCCGGAGAAAAGAACAAACATCAATGGTTGGACTATATCTGGTTACAAATTGTTCTTCATTGTTAGTGCAATTTCCTTTCTTTACTTTTGGGTTCCTGACTACTTATTCACTTCAATCTCACAATTCAATTGGATGACTTGGATTAAGCCCGATAATTTTAATCTCGCACTTGCAACTGGATCATATGGTGGACTTGGAGTCAATCCAATCCCTTCTTTAGATTTCAATGTCATTGGTACAAGCGGATTCTATTTTCCATTCTATTCAACATTCATTGGGTACTTGGGTTTGGTAGTGTCCATGTTTGCAGTGATCGGTGTGTACTATAGCAACACATCCTGGACAGGTTATTTACCAATCAACTCCCAATATTTGTTCTCCAACAAGGGCAAAAGCTATAGTGTCAAAGCTATTGTGAATGAGAATAGTTTGTTTGATGACAAAAAGTATCAAGAGATTGGTCCTCCATTTTATTCTGCAGGTCAATTGGTATCATACGGGGCATTTTTTGCATTGTATCCATTTCATTTTGTGTATGAGCTTGGAACGCAATGGAGACCAATGTATGAATCTACATTATCGGTCGCAAAAGGGTTAAAAAATTTTAGGAGATCGGTGTATGAAGGTTTGACAGATCCTCATTCGGTAATGATGAAAGCATATCCGGAGGTTCCCGAGTGGGCATATACTATCATTTTGGTGATTTCATTGGTGTTGGCAATCTTGTGTGTGAAATTGTATCCAGCTGAAACTCCTGTTTGGGGTATTTTCTTTGCTTTGGGTATCAACTTTTTGTTCTTAATTCCATTGACCAGTGTAGCCTCAAGAACCGGATTCAGTTTCGGGTTGAATGTATTGGTTGAGTTGATCGTTGGTTATGCTATTCCAGGTAATGGTTTGGCCTTAGCTTTCATTAAAGCTTTAGGATACAACATCGACGGACAGGCCCAAAATTTCATCAATGATTTGAAACAAGGACATTATGCTAAAGTTCCTCCTCGTGCAATGTTTAGAACTCAATTGTTGTCGGTATTTGTTACAGCATTCATTCAATTGGGTATTTTAAACTATCAAATCACCGGTATCAAAGATTATTGTGATCCTGAAAACAAGCAGAAGTTCTTCTGTTATGGTACAAATACGTTTTACAATGCATCTGTTTTGTGGGGTGTTATTGGGCCAAAGAGAGTATTTGGTGGGTTGTACCCAGTTTTGAAATACTGTTTCCTTATCGGATTTCTAGGTGGATTGGTTTGTATTGCGATTAAGAAGTTGGTTCCAAAGAATTACACCAAATATTTCGAACCTACTATTTTCTTAGGTGCATTCATAGGTTGGGCACCCTCAAATTTGTCCTACAGTACAGGTGGTTTGTACTTAGGCTACGCCATGATGCACTATGTCAAGAGAAAATACGAAGCATGGTGGCAAAAATATAGCTACCTTTTTGGTTCGGGAATTGACGCAGGCATTGCATTCTCATCGATTATCATTTACTTTGCAGTGGAATATCATGAGAAAGATATTGTTTGGTGGGGCAACAACGTAGCCTATTCTGGATTGGATTATCAAATGAGAACTTCTGGATCAAGATTAGACGTTGCTGATGCACCAGATGGCTATTTTGGTCCAAGAAAAGGTCATTATCCTTAAATTGAGTTAATAGTTTGTATATTTCAATATATTGGAATTGGATTGCAAAACTGAATAGGCCCTTCTCTTCATGTTGCAAAATCATATGTTCCACTAAAGTTTCGCATCACATCCATCCCCCCGGAAAAGTTCGTTGCGAAAAAATGGTAGGTGCACGACTTTCTCTTGCGTCGAATTCCGAGGCCCCGTATTCCTCCAAACACTTTAAAAAGGGTTGCCAATTTTTCTTCAGCAAAAAACAACTACTCTTTTTCCTGAACTTCACAATTCAATTTATATATACAATGGCTCGTCAATTCTTTGTTGGAGGTAACTTTAAGGCTAACGGAACCAAATCATCCGTCAAATCAATCATTGATAACTTGAACAAGCAAGATTTGCCAAAGGATGTACAAGTTGTCATTGCTCCACCATCATTGTACCTTGACTTAGCAGTTGAAGAGAACAAACAACCAACCGTTGAAGTTGGTGCCCAAAACGTTTTTAACAAGGGTACTGGTGCTTTCACTGGTGAAATTTGTGCTGAACAAGTTCTTGATCTTGGTGCTAAGTGGACCTTGACTGGACACTCTGAAAGAAGAACCATTATTAAAGAAAGTGATGAATTCATTGCTGAAAAGACCAAATACGCTTTGGACAAAGGATTGAGCGTTATTTTGTGCATTGGTGAAACTTTGGAAGAAAGAAAAGGTGGTATCACTTTGGATGTTTGTGCTAGACAATTGGATGCTGTTTCAAAAATTGTCAAGGACTGGTCCAAGATTGTTCTTGCTTACGAACCAGTGTGGGCAATTGGTACTGGTTTAGCTGCTACTCCGGATGATGCTGAAGAAACCCATAAGGGTATCAGAGAACATTTGGTCAAGACCATTGGTAAAGATCAAGCTGAAAAATTGCAAATCTTGTACGGTGGTTCAGTTAACGGTAAGAACGCTCCTGAGTTTAGAGACAAGGTCAACGTTGATGGATTCTTGGTCGGTGGTGCTTCATTGAAACCAGAATTTGTTGATATTATTAAATCTAGATTATAGTTGTATTGATTCTAACATATTTGCTTTAATCTGAGAGGATTCTATACATTTGTAGTTGTTGAGTTTTTGAAATATACCAGTAAGGTGATCAAAGTATTCCGAAGATTTGTCTTGGAGGAAGTACTTGTCAATTCCCATGTCACTTTCAGTTAAAATTTCCGATCCATCAAAATGCTCAACAAGTAATTTTAATAGCTCATCTTTTTCTCCATTGATCCAATCAGATAGTGAAAAATAGAGCTTAGATTTGGTCTTTAGCCACCTCTTGGCTTGGTCTATTGAACCTGTGTATGAATGAAGCACCACCACAATATTTTCATACTTTGCAACTTCGTCGTACAATGCACCATGGGCTTTAACACAGTGAATTGACACCTGTTTCCCTAACTCATCTGCTAATTTCAACTGGTATTCAAAGATAATCCTTTGATGCTCAATAGTTACGTGCAACTTTGTGAGTTTATCCTGCTCTGTTGTCACATGGTTGGGATTGCCTAGCCAACCCAGTTTGGGCACCCGAAACAACTTATCTAGCCCAATTTCTCCAATTCCGTAGACCTTGATATCATGTTTCTTGATAATCTGTTTCATTCTATCTGTGTGCGTGTCCATACTCATCGGTTCAGGCAAGATGTAAATCAACTCCTCGGATGGTTCTGGTTTAAGGACACTACGATAATGATCCCTCTTGTTTGGCTTGGACCCGGTGTAAAACAAATGGCTAAACCATGGATGTACTCCAAAATACGGCACCACTATATCTGGTTTATGTAATTGTGACAATAAGATATTAATGCATTCAATGTCAATGTGTTGTGTAGTCATCAAATGGAAGAATTTCGTGGGGAAGTCTATATCAAATTCATTTAAGGTCTCTGCGAGCTTGTATGTGTCTTCGGTAGTCGCATCGGGGCTGAAATGGCAGTGGTTGTCAGACAAGTTGATCAAAGGTTCTTGCAATTGCTTCTTTGTCATGATGTGGAGGCAAAGAAATGGCGCTTTTCGGGGTCTAATTTTTCTGAAGAGCTACAGGCGTCAACCTTCCTACACAACAACGATTATCAATGGCAAGGTATATCTCTTCCAAACCGTATTTACACCATAAGGGTCTAGTTTAAAGCAGATATGGCGTAAGAGAAATTTTCAAATTCGAATAACAGCTGAGGGGAAGAAGAAGCTACTACGATCTCCTCAAGTTGTATAGCCGTTAAACTTACAGTGTCGTTCTAACCACTCAACTTGTATTAACTCCAATCTGATCTCTTAAGCCCGAATATCTCCACTCAAATGTAGTTGGTGGATCCTTGCTGCTGCATGAAATTGGCATTACAAAACCCAAAAGCAAAACATAGAGAAGCAAAAAAAATAGAAAAATAAAAAAAGAAAAACATCATACAAGTTGAAACCTTATTCAACCTTGTAATCAGCAAAGCTTATACCTCGATAAAAAACATATTTAACTCAAAACCACACAGCAACTACCATTGATTTATCTCCATAATCTACAATGTCAGACTTGACGCCAATTAAACTACCTTCGTCAGCTCCATTCCCAGTGATCATCTCATCCATACTGTGCAAAAAGGGCGACACAATATCAAAACACGAGACTATTTTCAAATACAAGTACTGGGTATACCAAGATGATCCCAATTCGAAAGAAGACCCACCAAAAAAGATGCGCTTAGAGTGCATTGGTACTTTTGAAAGCCCCATTGAAGGTACTGTTGAATCGATTGAAATACATCCACAAGAAGAAGTCACGCATAGTGACATTGAAATCTTACATGTGAAGGAAGCGTGTGCTCATACTGTGCAATATGGTGGGTTATGTGCATTATGTGGTAAATCCCTTGAAGAAGAACGTGATTATTCAGGGTATGATTATGAAGATAGAGCGACGATAGCGATGTCACATGACAATTCTGGTTTAAAGATAAGTTTCGATGAGGCAGCCAAGATTGAGCATAGTACAACTGATCGTTTGAATGAGGAGAAGAAATTGATTTTGGTTGTTGATTTGGACCAAACGGTGATTCATGCAACAGTTGATCCAACGGTTGGTGAATGGCAACTGGATCCTTCAAATCCAAATTACCCTGCTGTGAAGGATGTGAAAACTTTTTGCTTAGAAGAGGATCCGATTACACCTCCAGGATGGACCGGTCCCAAATTGGCACCTACTAAATGCTGGTATTATGTCAAGGTGCGGCCAGGATTATCGGAGTTTTTACAAAAAATGGATACAAAATACGAGATGCATATTTATACAATGGCAACAAGGAATTATGCCTTGGCTATTGCTAAAATAATTGATCCAGAAGGGAAATATTTTGCTGACCGAATATTGAGTCGTGATGAAAGTGGTTCGCTAACACATAAAAATTTGAAACGGTTATTTCCTGTTGATCAATCAATGGTGGTGATTATTGATGACAGAGGAGATGTTTGGCAATGGGAAAACAATTTGATCAAGGTGGTGCCTTATGATTTCTTTGTTGGTATTGGTGACATTAATTCGAGTTTTTTGCCGAAAAAGAATGGACAATTGACAGGGCCTATTAAAAAGAGAAAGTCAGTTGCTAAATTGGAGGCCGCAGCTGAATTGAGCAAAGAAGAGGAAGAAGAAAAGGCTAAACTACGAGGAGGTGAAACTAATGGTGTGCAAGAGCAAGCACAAAACAATGCACCAAATACAGTTGACAGAATTATTGAATTAGCTGGTGGTGAAGGAAATACCGACTTGCTATTAGAACAGTCAATAACACGAAATCAATCCATTGAACAACAACAACATGATCGACCTTTGGCAAAACTACAACATGATTTGGAACAGTTGCAGGAAAAGTCTGATGGTGAAAAGTCATCACACTCGGAAGATGGTGATGATGATGAAGAAGAGGAGGAGGAAAATTTGTTGTACGATGATGATAATGAGTTGACATCCCTATTAAAAGTGCTAGATAATGTTCACACAGAGTATTACAACTTGTATGATGATAAAAAAGCTAAGCTGGAAAGTATTAAACCTGACTTAACTAAGATTATACCACGTATGAAGAGTCAATGTTTACAAGGTGTCACCATCTTATTTTCGGGAATCATACCGCTTGGAGTTAGTATAGATTCGGCTGAGATAGTCATTTGGTGTAAACAGTTTGGAGTAAAGGTTGTGAATGAGGTTTATCCTGAAGTGACTCATGTTGTTTGTCGTGATGTTTCACCAGAAGCAGGGCCTACTTTCAAGGCTAGAGTTGCCAATAAGTTGTATCCTGATTCAATCAAAATAGTTAATCCTGATTGGTTATTTTCGTGTTTGAGCACATGGACAAAAGTTGATGAAGAAGATTATTTGATATCTACTTCGGATCCCAAGTTATGGTTCGTCAAACCAGGTGAAGTTGATAAATATAAGAAGAGATTAGAAGAAGTTAAGCAAACTACTGATATAGCGATAGATCCATTGAGTGGTGATGCAGATGGATGGAATCCAGGTAGATCTAATTCGATCAATTCAATTGAAGATTATGGCTTGGATGAGGCCGATCAAGAAGTGGATGATTTCTTAGCTGGACTTAGTGATGATGATGATGACGAGGAGGAGGATAATGATAGAAATGATGCCGTTAGTGATGAAGAGGACGAGGAGGAAGTCACCGCTACTTCAGATGGTCGCGATTCATTCATACGAGACATGTACAAGAAAAAGAGGACAAATACGGAAATGGAAGAGGAGGAAGATGATGAAGATGAGGATCTGATGGATGTTGATGATAGCAAGAAGCGCAAGATTGATTCAAGTGGAGGACACGGAGAGGATGAAGAGATTGATGATTTGGAACAAGCATTACTAGATGGTTTTGACGACCTAGAGGAGTGAGGAAGTGATACATAGTCGTTATCATGTAAGTATTATTATATCAGTGTAACAATAAAACAAAGAGTCCTTAAGTGAGAGAGGGTCATATTCGTGAAAAATGAACTTAGGCTATGACGTCGGCTGTAAATTTGGTCACACAAAAGTTTAAAGCTCTTTTCTTTTTTTTTTTGTATACAGTACGCACAGCCAACCAGCCACGCCTCTTTTATTTCTTTTGCATAAGTAAGAACCGAAAGAGATTTGCACCATTGGCAGTGTTTAGCTAATAGGAGCTTATGACTGTTACTTATGAAAAAAGGTATCATCTTGATGTATATACAGCCATGGTGGTGTATAAAGTGCAAGAATGTGGAGCGGAGTTTATAGTTTACGCTTTTCCCAGAACAAAGCCTCCCCACACTTACGATGACAATAAGCAAGGGGTTTTGTTAAAGACGCAAGCTGTCATTGAAGCAGGCTTTGTATAACGAGTCCTTACTAAGCCTGCTGGCATAGCATAGCTTGATAACTCGGTGAATGAATGCCCCATAAACTCAATTTTCTTTACTGTAACGACAAGAAATCAGCAAACTTGAAGAAAAAGTAAAACGTCATTTAAAGCTTGTAACGATTGCTGATTCAATAATTTTTTTATGCTGTACCTGCAGACTGAGAGAGTCATTTGCATACTCATATGTAGTTACTGATACAGCCCTGATGTGTATGTTATCAAGGGGGGTTGTGGATATGTTTCTATCTTTAGAAACATTTATAAGCGCTAAATGCGGAAATAACTCTGATTTTGTGTACCTAAGGCTTAGTCCCCAATGAAAGAAAAAAAAAAACCAAAAAAGTTTATAGTTTGACCAAATTTCCTAATTCATACACATAACATCTAGACATATATATATATATATATATATATATTCATCGGTAGTAAATCACAGAGTGTTTCCAAGGTCTCCTTATAATCTCATCACACAGCTATAGCAACCCACCCGCTCAATTTATATCATGGCCAACATCTGTTACAGATTCATCCTCGTATTCTTTTCCATCGCTTGTTTAATTCTTACTGCATTTGCAGTATCTGGGTCATATGAAAACAAGTCATACTTGACTCCAACTTACCTTATAAACATCCATTTAAATAAGTTGGATTTACGACAAATTATCAGTACAAGTATAGGCGACAAGGGAAATAACAATAAAAAGAGAGCTGATGACTCGGCAACTACGACAACAAGTGGTTCTATTCCCACCAATGTTCAAGGGTGGATTGATGCTGCAAGTAGCGTGGCTGGAAACTTGCCTTCTGGTGTTGCTAGCGTTGCTTCTGCTGTAGGTAGTGACATTAGCCTTCCATCTGGTGACATCGACCAGGCTATATCTGCTGCAATTGGTGATGTGTTGAATAATGTATCACCAGAAGATTTGGGAATTGCTCAAGTTTATTCTGTAAGTTATTGGGGTTATTGTCGTGGTGAAATCAAAAATAATAAAACATCAGTATTTGATGGAGATTTGGGAAGATTTGTTAATGAAAATTTCGACAACTCGGATGTCGAATACACTTGGTGCTCACCACCTTCACCCGGTTATTTCTTCGACCCTAGTACTGTACTTAGAGAAGAATTGAATAGGACTATTGAAGGAGAACAGATTGACTCGCAATCACAATTAATTAACCAATTGTCATCTCAATACGTAAATGATTTGAAAGTTTTGGTTAACAATCTTGCTGATGAGTATTTGAACTTGCCAGGTGACTTGCAAAATAACTTGACTACGTTGAATAATGTCACCAAGGCTTCTTTTGCCATGATGATTATTGCTGCTGTATTATCATTTATCTCAATTGTGTTTCAGCTCTTGGCCATGTGCATTTCTCCAAATAACTGTTGTTTATCATTCCTCAATTTTTCGTTACAATTAATTACATTCCTTGCTTCAATTTTAGCTGCTGCCCTTGCTACTGGTGCGTATGTGTTTGTCAGGAGAAAAGTTAATGATGAGGTAGGGAAATTTGGTGTCAAAGCGTTCTTATCGATCAACTTTTACGCTTTTGCTTGGTCAGCTGCTGTTGCTTCTTTCTTGGTTGTAGTGTTTAGCGCAATTGGTCACTGCTGTGGCTGTTTCAATGGAGAAAGAAGAAGGTATAGGCAAGTTGCTGCTTATGAGCATAAATACTGAGTGGAAAAGGAGGTAGTTAAAGTTTTATATATATGGTCTTTCGTTTTACGTTTCTCTTATTTAATAGAGTATAATTTGGGTTTTTTGAGGAAAAGTTGTAGCGGCACAAAAACTTTGCCGGGGAAAAAAAAAAATTTAGAACTGTGAGGGAAAAGCATCTCGAAGAAGCATAAACAAACGCGTTATAAGAAACTGTCCTAGAAATGATCTGCGCAATATCAGGTGAAGAGATCAAGGATCCAATTGTATCGCCAAAAAGTGGCAGTGTGTTTGAAAGGAAATACATTGAAGACTACGTTAATGCGAAGGGCGCCGATCCAATCAACAATGAACCATTGACTATTGATGAGCTTATACCATTGAAGGTACAGACCAATTCAACATCCAGTGGAGATGTAACGACTTCCATTCCTGATTTATTGTCCACCTTGCAATCTGAATACGATGCCATGGTTTTAGAAGTATCCACACTTCGAAAAAACATCGCCTCATTAAAGGAAGAGTTGAGTATAAGCTTGTACCGACAGGATGCTGCAGTTAATATAGCAACTAAAGCTATAAAGGAGAGAGATGAAGCTAAGGAGGCGTTGGAGAAGTTTTCCGGCTCAGGAAAGAGAAAAGCCGAAACAGATGAGGATGATGGGAAACAAAAGCGGCAAAAGAACGAAGATGGAGTTAGCACTCTTGATGACATACACCCAGCAAGAGATGAACTATTCAAATTGCACAAGGCTTTGAAAGTTAAGTATCCATACCAGCTTGATAAGTTTGCTCTTGTGAAGGAGAACGAGAAGAGTAATGTGTTTGGCGAAGATCTTGACTTTGTTCAATTTCATCCTTCTGCCAAGGCACTCGTTGCTGCTCACAAGAATGAAGTTTTACAATATGATGTAAGAAATGGAAAACTTGACGTGTGGAAAACGGGCTTGAAAACGATAGGCCAAGTCGTGTACAACAACAACGGTATACTTGCTGCCGTGACGGGAACAAAAGTTGCCTTCTCAACTGGTAGTTCATTGACTGTAAAGAGGAAAATATTGACCATTAATTGCCATCCGTCGTTGAACTTATTCGTCATAACTAGTGCGGGCAATTGGTATGTATCAAATACAAAGGAACTCATAGCTACGCATCCAACCGACACAGATTTTACCAAAGGAGATATACATGGCGATGGAGAGATCTTTGCTGCTTATAATGGAGACAAAATCAAGCTAATGAGTTTGGTGTCGGGGGATGAACTTGCCGTGTATGAAGTCGAAAACAAGAATGTGCAACAGATAGCATTTGCTGCAAATGGATATTGGCTCCTAGTCCTATCCACTTCCGATACCGCGAGCACAATACAAGTGTTTGATTTAAGAAAGAATATAGAAGTCAACAAGTTGGAGCTTTCAAGCGAGAGGAACATCAATAAATTCATCATTGATCCATCATCTAGTTTGATCCTTGTGGAGACTGACAGCTCCTATTTGACTTATTTATATCTGAAGAAATCAAGAAGCTGGAGTGAGATTGAGCCGTTGTCTTCAGATGCTGAAGAGGAATTGTTTCTCTATTCCATTGGTGAGGATGTGGTGAATGAAGGAGCTGTGAAGTTTATACGCTACAACAGTAAAAACGATACGTTCGCTTTGGAAAAGTTGACTGAAGAAAAGACGGTATAGTTTAATAGAAAAGTAATATTTTAGAAGCGTCAATTTCGCAGCAAAAATTTGTAGTCGTGGTCGCATTTTCCTTTCATCTCCGTAAAAAAAATTCAGCAACCTATACTTACTGCTCTTTTCTAGCAACCAATGTCCTCCATATCACAAGACAAGCTAGAGCAAATTGCTCAACAATGGGTGGCAATTGATCCCAATGAAGAAACAAAAGCGGAGGTTTCAAACCTCCTCAAAGACAAGCAATATGACAAGCTTCAGCGAAAATTGTATCCTCGTATAGCTTTTGGAACTGCTGGATTGAGGTCGTCAATGGAATCAGGATTTGCCCACATGAATGATGTGACTGTCTTGCAAGCATCTCAGGGTCTTGTTGAGTACCTCGTGACTAAATTCAGTAATCCTTCAATTGTCGTTGGATACGATCATAGATTTCACTCGCAACGATTTGCTGAAATTTTAGTCAGTGTGGCATTACTTAAAGGGTTCACTGTTTATTATCTTGGCTCTGTCAAAAACTTCTCATCTGAATCTTTGAAATTGTACAAGGGTGATTTCAGCAATGATGATGAAGCTGGTAGGGAATACGTTCATACACCATTGGTTCCATTTGCAATTGATCATTTACATGCATCTGGTGGTGTGATGATTACTGCTTCGCATAATCCAGCTAATGATAATGGGTATAAAGTCTATTATGCTAACGGCTGTCAAATAATTCCCCCTCAAGATGCTGATATTGCCCAATCGATTGATAACAACTTGCAACCATGGAGTGATGATGTTTGGAATGTTGTTGAAAATTTTGAAAAAGGGTTGAGAGAGGATAAATTGAAGTGCGTCAAACCTGAAATGGTCAAACAATATGTTGCTGCTGTAAAAGACAAGCTTGTTAAGGAATTGCGTCTTGACTTTGATTTTGTATACACACCAATGCATGGTGTGGGGTTGGATATTTTCGAGCAATGCATTGACTTATTCGAGGCAAAGAGGTATACAGTTGTTGAAGAACAAAGCAAACCCGACCCTTCTTTCCCAACAGTGAGTTTCCCCAATCCAGAAGAAAAGGGGGCTTTAGACTTGGCCATTGAACAAGCACAAAAAACAAACTCCAACTTGGTTATTGCCAGTGACCCTGATGCTGATCGTTTCAGTGTTGCCATCGTAGATAAACAAGGTAAATTCAAGCAGTTGACGGGTAATGAAATTGGATTTTTGTTTGCCATGTATGTGATTGAAAACTTGGACAAGTCCAAATTGTCCAAAACACATTTGCTAAACTCAACTGTTTCATCACAAGTATTGAAATCAATGGCGGAAAAGGACGGTTTCAATTTTATTGATACATTAACGGGATTCAAGTGGATTGGGAATAAGGCCATTAACTTGGAAAACCAAGGTCAGTTTGTTCCTTTTGGGTATGAAGAGGCAATTGGATTCATGTTTAGCTTGGTACATGACAAAGATGGGATTTCAGCCGCTGTTGTATTCTTGCAATTGTACCAACAATGGTTTAGCAAGGGTGATGTTAATGTTATAGACAAGCTCGAACAAGGGTATAAAAAGTATGGATGGTTTAAAGATTTAAATGGCTATTACCGATTAAGCGATGTTAGTCTTACACCAAAGATTTTCACCTCAGTAAGGGACTCATACACGGGTGATAATTATCCACAAACTATCGGAAACTTTAAAGTCACATACTGGCGTGATTTAACTGTTGGTTTTGAATCATCTACTCTGGACAATAAGCCTCTTTTGCCAGTCGATGCTGCTTCACAAATGATTACTGCTGTTCTTGAACCAATTGAGAAGCCACAAAATGACCAAGACCTTTCGGTTAGATTCACTTGTCGTGGATCAGGAACAGAACCAAAATTGAAAGTGTATATTGAAGGCAAGTCGAGTACAAACGAAGCTGATGCGATAGAGATAGCTGATGATTGTTGGGAAACGCTTAAAAAGGAATGGTTTAAGCCCGAGGAATACGGATTGCAAGAAATGAAACCATAGACTTAAACCTATTACGAGATGCTTTTGTTTTATAGACAATAGAGTACTTATTTTTGAGTAATTGACTTGTAGATAAGTGTCAATTGTACGCATTTTTAATACTTGGTGCTGCCTCCCTCTGGTACCTCCTGAACCTTTGTGGCTCCTAACCATTTTCTGTGGTAGCGTTTTTGTCTTGGCGAAAAAAAGGAAGAAAAAAAAAACATTTCAGTTGTCAACTTTTTACGCAAACAAAGGGATTAGCGGTACACTTCTCAGACACAACAGTTTAGTCAAAGAATTGTTGATTTAAGATACTAGATTGGCACTCGCTTAGCGCTTCTGTACTATAGTGTCTGCTAAAGCGTCTCCCACGATGTCATTACGAAGTATGACGCCTGACCTTTATGGCACCAAGAAGAATACTGATTTACCAATGTATGTTGATTTTCCTTGCTTGTCTCTTCAATTTTTACTAACTTTTAACAGTTTCAACAAATTTACACCAAAGAAGCACTCCAATCGTTTACTAATCAAAAGGATCTTCTATGCACTTGTACTAATACTAATCACATACACAATCTATGCAAAAGTGATTGTTGGTGGCAGTCCGAGACTTCCATCACTTTCAAAGTCAGATATAGAGAACAACTTGGAGCTCGAGATAGAACTTCAGCGACAACAGCAAGAAGAAGATCTACTTAATGATAACCACCAAACTTTTAAAGTGACTAAAGATGGGGTGCAGGAAGTAACAGATCCAATGGAAGTTACAACTGATGATTTGAGAAAGAGTAATGTGGAATATTTCGATTTGAATGATTACCAAGGCTCATCTGATGGAAATAGTAAAGGTGATGTTGTCCTATTCCTTATGCCTTTAAGAAATGCTGAGCACGTGTTGCCCATGGCATTCTACAATTTAATGAATTTAACCTACGATCACCTGTTGATAGATATCGCATTCCTTGTATCTGACTGTTCGCCTGATGATACCACTTTGGAAACCGTTTTCAGATACTCAATGGCGTTGCAGAATGGTACTTTGGTTGATTTGTTAAAACAAGAGGAACAAAAACAGAATGGGGCCAAGGTGAAAGGCTCCAATGATTTATATCAATCTTATATGGAGCCTTCCTATATGGAAAGCGTCAAAAAAGCTTACAGTAACCCGGAAACCCACCACAAAAACTATCGAACCCCATTCAGATCTGTCACTATATTCAAGAAAGATTTCGGACAAGTTATCGGACAAGGTTTCAGTGATCGACATGCAGTTAAAGTACAAGGTATACGGAGAAAATTGATGGGGAGAGCTAGGAATTGGTTGACATCCAGTGCCTTGAGGGCGGATCATTCTTGGGTATATTGGAGAGATGTGGATATTGAAACTTGTCCAGGAAATGTTATTGAAGAGCTTATGCTGCATGATTATGATGTCATGGTGCCCAACGTGTGGCGTCCGTTGCCTACATTTTTAGGTAATGAGCAGCCATACGACTTAAACTCATGGATTGAGTCGGATGCGGCTTTGGAACTTGCTAAAACATTAGCAGAAGACGACGTTATAGTTGAAGGGTATGCTGAATACCCCACATGGCGAGCCCACTTGGCTTATATTCGTGATCCTAATGGAAATCCTCGAGAAGTTGTTGATTTGGATGGTGTTGGAGGAGTATCTATTTTGGCCAGAGCTAAGATATTTCGACAAGGTGTCCACTTTCCTGCTTTCACATTTTTGAACCATGCTGAGACTGAGGCATTTGGTAAAATGGCAAAGAAGATGGGGTTCAAAGTTGGTGGTTTGCCTCATTACACCATTTGGCATATCTATGAGCCAAGTGAGGATGACTTGCAAAAGATTTCAAAGTTGGAAAGAAGTCGAAGGAGGGAGAGTAAGCATGGTTGATATAGAGATTGTACAATAATTCGATAAAAAATAGAAAAGGAAAAACTGATTAAATGTAGAGGAAGGTTTATTCTTGTACAAAAAAGTTTAATTACTTTCTCAATTTATATGTCAGTAGGAAGGCAGGATTTTTTAATCCACGTAATTATATCGTTTGATAAATTACATTCAGAGATTGTTCACTCATCCATTTTAATTCATCATAATATAAATTTTGCTTTATGAATTGACGTCGAATAGCGAATCGAACCCATCAATTTTCACAAGATCAAATTTTATCTTGAAACTGTTGACGCGCTATTTTATCGCAAAAGTCCAATACGCCATCGACGTCCAAAATTTTCAAATTTGTCAACACAGGGAAGGGATTCTGATATTTGTAGCACGTGAAGAGTGTTTGAATCTTCGTATATTTTGCAGCCATTAGAGAAATATCTACTGTGTACTCAAAATGTCTCGACTATATGATCTTCTGTTTGATACTTGCTACTCAGAGATACTTCTGGATTAAAATAACGGCTTGTTTGCATTTTTTAATTCACCTAGGTGGTATAAAATTTTAGCACCGAATTATCACCAAAACATTGATAAATTAAAATAAACATGCACATAAAAGTTTTACACTGTAAAAATAATCTATCTAGTAAATCCCTAAGGAAAGTGTCCTTTTCTTGGACCTATATAACCATCAGGTGCAGTAGAGATATCCAATCTCGAAGCGGAGTTTTTCAAATCATAATCCAAACCATCATAAGGCACATTATTACCCCACCAATCCAAATTCTTTTCATGATACTGCACAGCAAAGTAAATGATAATTGATGAAAAGGCAATACCTGCGTCAATACCAGAACCTAGTAAATAATTGTACTTTTGCCACCAAGCTTCGTATTTGATTCTGACATAATGCATCATTGCATACCCGACATATAGTCCACCAGTAAAGTATGATAAGTTAGATGGTGCCCAGTTTTGGAAACCTCCCAAGAATATGGTTGGTTCAAAGAATAATGTGTACTTTCTTGGAGCGAGCTTCTTGTAAGCCAAACATAATAATCCAAAAACAAGTCCAATTAAGAAGCAATAAGGTAAAGCAGGATACAAACCACTAAAGACTCTCTTTGGACCAATAACACCCCATAGTATGGACGAGTTGTAAAAGTCTCTAGTACCATAGCAATAGAACTTCTGCTTGTTCTCTAAATCACAATAGTCCTTTATTCCCGTTATTTGATAGTTGATGATGCCCAATTGAATAAACATTGTGATCAATACTGACAACAATTGACTTCTAAACATGGCACGAGGAGGAACTTTAGCGTAATGACCTTGTTTCAAATCGCTTACAAAGTTCAGCGCTTGGCCACCAACGTTGTATCCTAAAGCTTTAATGAAGGCCAAAGCAAGACCATTACCTGGGATAGCATAACCGGCAATCAACTCCACCAACACATTCAACTGGAAACTGTAACCAGTTCTTGAATTAAGTGAAGTCAATGGAATCAAAAACACAAGGTTAATGCCAAATGCAAAGAAAATACCCCACACTGGAGTTTTCGCCGGGTATAACTTGACACACAAGATGGCCATCACTAATGAAAACACCAATATTCCAATATACCACAAATCAGGCACTTCTGGATAAGCTCTCATCATTACCGAATGTGGGTCAGATAATTCGCGATAAACTGATCTTCTAATGTTTTTGAAACCATGGATGATTGACTTGGTAGCTTCATACATTGGTCTCCATTGGGTACCGATTTCGTAAACAAGTTGAAATGGATACAAAGCAAAGAATGCACCATAACAAAGCAAATTTGCCGCCGTATATAAAGGAGGACCAATTTCTTCGTATTTCGCTTGATCAAATAACCCAGCGTCATTGACAATCTCCAGCACTTCATATTCTTCACCAGTGTTTGTGTATAAACTGTTTGAATTGAGCGGCAAGTAACCTGTCCATGAAGTGTTTGAGTAGTAGATTGCAATAATTACAAACATCGAAGCAATGGAACCAAGATACCCAATCAAGTTTGTGTAAAATGGAAGGGAGAAATTACTAGCTCCAATAACATTGAAATCAAAAGTAGGTATTGGATTAACTCCCAATCCACCAAAAGACCCAGTAACCAACGCAAGGGTGAAATTTTCCGGCTTGATCCAAGTCATCCAATTGAACGTTGAAAGAGCCTGAAATAGATAATTGGGCACCCAAAAGTAAACAAACGAAATGGCAAACGTAATGAAAAACAACTTGTAGCCCGAGATTGACCATCCGTTAATGATTGATTTCTTTTCTGGGGAAGTAAGCACCTTGTTTAGTTTTAAATTTGGTAGATATTGTGGCCATACTGCTTTAACTGGGTATACTGCAAAAGATCGAAGAATCCCACACAATGAAAATCCCATGTATTGCGTAGCCATTGTCAACAATACTTCGTATCCGAAATCAACCCATTTATTTCCGTAAAATTTATCTGATTTTTGCATCAAGATGTTCAGTGACGCATAGGAGGTCCCTGATGATACACTGCATGTGATTGTTGCCAACATTTGTTCTTTGAAAGTGTAAGGACCCGGGTTTAAGTCAATTTCAAACCTCCAGAGTTTGAACTTCCACTTAGGTAATGCCCATTCTAGCAATTTACCACTAGGATATAAAAAAACTTGTACGACAGATGACCCAAGACTGATACTAGGGTACCTCTCACTGAAGAATTGGTTGATGACTGCACTAAGCGCAATCCATACTATTGAAATGATGTACATTCTCAAAGTCTCTACTGGTATTGTTGGATCATCAAAGGGGTCAGTGACTGCTCTCACTTGTGCATAGGGGGACCAATAAGTGATAATAACAGCTTCTAATTTCACTTGGAGATTCCAGTCGACAACTTCATGGTAGTTTACTTTATGTTCATCCAGTTCACTCAAGACACTAGCTTGTCCAACTGTTTCCAAAGGTTCTGATTCTTTCTTTTCGAGTGACTGAATGAATGAAAACTGGGGCGCTTTTTCATTTTCATGTTCTGATCCACTTGCAGAGTCCCCTGAATTTACTTGCTTCTTTGTAAACACATGAAACAAATTGTCCTTCTTCAGTTGTTGCGGCTCTTGATAACCGATCAACTTCTTCCACAAATCCAAATCATTTCCAAGTAAGTTCACATCATCATCATGTTCCTTAACAGCAGCTTGCAAGATCTTGACTGCTTCCTCAGTTGATATTTGTTCAATCTTCTCAAATACAAAAGTTGCTTGTGGTGGTAAATCTTCAAACGAATCCAATGCGTCGAAATGCAATCTGTGCAAGATAAAGTTTTTTTGTGCATTAGTTAATGTTGTTCCAACTTCCCCTATGGATAAAGGGGTTGATTCTAGTGTTTGTAGGTTGACTTCATGGCTCTCTAACTGGCTGTGACTTGTGGCACTCGCTGTATGCTGAATATCTTCGCCCTTGTTAGACATGGTCGAGGTGATTTAAGGGTTGTTTGTTTAAATCAGCCCTAGCAGTTTTAAAATGCCATTTTGGTTTAATTATATACTAACTTAGAGATGCTCTATCACTCTATAGCTCGTGACAATTTCGCAGCCATACAAAGTTGTGCGGTTATTCTATTACGGCGTTTTTTTTGATTAATTTAATTTTTCATTGTTGTGAAAACCTATTGTTCCTGGACCCATGCTTCCTTTAAATTTTCAACGGGAAAGAAGTGTGGCAGTTTTAGTGGCACTTGCTCCTGGGAACGCTACGTACATAGCAGTGCTTGTAAAGATACCTCATCGAGGAGAACCTAGGCCTCAAACCAAAAAGACTAGGCAACGGTTGCAGTTTTTTTTTTTTTTACGGTTGTGAAATTTTACTCTAACCACCTAACCAGTTTTGACTCTGATATATTCATCATTAGCAATTTAAAATTCACATGCCTAATTTTACCACTTCAGCCACAGTTTGAGCTTCTAGTGACTTTATTGGCACTACAGCTGTCTCACAGTCGACAGTTTGTATCCTGCAGGTGTACGGCACGAGAATCCTATTGTTTGTCAATTCTGTGAACGGCAAAAGAAGACATTTTTTTTTTTTCTTTTTTTTTTATTGTTCTTTTTTTTTGACAGGGAACCAAAACATAACAAAGAGCCTCATCGTTAGCTGTTACATTTTTGGACTTTTATCAAACATCTCCAGATTGTTTAGTTAGATTTGTATAAGAAAAGCTTTCAAAACGGTGCAAGAAGATCTCTGTTATAGTTTAGTAAAAAGTCTAAAAAAAAGTTAGATCTCATCTCGCTTGCAGAACCACCAAAACAAAAAAACTAAAAATAGAAAAAATCTAGTTCAACATATCCCACCTTTGATGCCTCACACACAGTGTGATCGATGTGGCATTCGAAAAGTAAAGGATTTTAAATTGCTGATAATAGTTCATCTCACTTGAAACCGCCTTGGCATCAGGAACAACAACAGTTTTTTGGTCCCACGGGTGTTTCTATTATTAGCTTTGTGTAATCGTGTCAAAAATTTTTTACATTTAAACTCCGTGTCTGCTGTAAATTGTTATTTTTTTTATTTTTTTTATTTTTACTTTTTGCACGCTCCGTCGGAAGCTCCTACTGACAGTAAATGTTTTTCACTCTATCTGTATTTGGCAGAAAGAAGGACAGAGCTTAAATGGAAGATTACTGTAATAGGTCCACCTTGTTTTGGCTAAGATTAATCACATGGGTAAGGGAACCTTTTATAGCTTCAGTATATCGAACAATGGTACTTTACCAAATCAAAGATGATTGGAAAATGATGAGAAAAACAAGGGTATTTACGTCTCTGGATTGAAAATTGGCTCCTGGTAGATCTTTGTTTCCGAAGACGTTGAAGTTCTAGAAAGTTAACAATCACATAGTGTTTTGGTGATAAATAATTAGCCAAACGCTACCAATATATCTTATTAGGTTAGCAGCCTTCGAGATTTCTCTTTCCAAAGTCTGACTACACATGGCTAACTTTGAACACGTGCACCTAAAAGAGGAGACAAAATATACGATTCTCAGACAGAAAGATTAATTAGCTTTAAAGTGTAGTATTGTAATGCGAGAATTTGCTACGAGAATCCCAGAACATTCTTGACGACACAATTTTCATCTTTTGCATCAGGCAACTCTTATCAATTGACTAGATCTTAAATCATAAAGACTCCGAGATCTTGATGAACGATTTTTTTACCAACACACACACACAAAAAGTCTAGTTTTCAGATATACGAAAAGTGAAATTTCAATCGCCTTTGAGACGTGTATTTGTGTCATTTACCACAAAAGTAAGATTAAGCTTTTACTAAAATAAACAAACAAACAAACATATAAACACGATTCAGTTAAACTGACTGGTGCATATCTTTCTCTGTATTGTTTGCAGTTAATTAGATCTTTGAAGTCTTTGATGTTGATGATTTAGATTTTCAAAAGTATTATTGTTAAGTTTTTCTTTTGTAACTGTGATGATTATGAGCATCTTTTAAATTGTTTTCTTTACTCCTAAACGCGTCCTACTTTTACTCACACGTTCTTAAATGGCTACAGTTAAATCGACACGATAGTCGAAGATGATTCTTTCAAAGACATGGTCGCTCTCTTTACTAATCCCTGGCTTAGTTTGAATACGGAAGAAAAGTTACGTAAAAGCAGATCGGATTAATTAATTATTATAATTTCTTTTGTATGCAGTATTTGAGATTTTGTGTATGAAACAGCTAAAAAACCAGCATTCCTCTGCAAGAGAAGCTTCTCAAATGAGGAAATCACATCCAGCTTGGGACCCTATGGAGTGGATATAGGAGAAGACCAAGAAAAACAAAATACGGAATGTATAGCGAGGAAAAACCAGCCAATAACAAGAATAGGGGGTATTCTCCTTTCACCTGCAATGGTATCAACCACTAAGAACCAAAAGTGTGATGCTTTATAAAGTAAAACAAGAATAGGTTATAATTAAGAGAAAGAGATTTACTAGCACTGAAGGCGTAATTGGTTGGGCGTGTATGTATGTGAGGGTATTGGTAAAACGTGTGTGTGGTGGTGGTGATGGTATGGTATGTCTTTTTGGTATTTTAAATTTCTTTTTTTTTAGAAGAACCAGCCAATCAAGTCTTTTTCTACATAGGAGATATGGTGCTGGAAATTTTCATAAAAAGCCACTTTTGAGGACTACTACACACGTGTGTTCGTGGTACTAGGTACTAAAAAACAAAAAGGCTTTTTCAACAACATAGTTAACCACACGTGTGTGTGTATACGCCACATGGGGCTTTTACTATACGCATAAGAAGAAAGATGACACGTAAATAATAAAATAATAATACATAGTAAAACTAAGTAAAACTATTAAACAATTGTACACTACCTCTATTTATTTATTTATTTTTTGAGTAATAGTACACTACTCTTTTTTTTTTTAAACACACGTTACATACAAAGATTTATATACACTACTACAATTAAAACATACACACACACGTTTCTTTTAATAATAATAATACTTCTCTTTATAACCTTTAATCTCTTACCAAATTCCAACTGCTTTTCTCTCTTTCTTTCTTTCTCTATAGGAAAAGACACGTGTGTTCTATATGTATGTATAGATCTAATCTGAGTATGTTTTGTAAATCTTTCATCATTCTCTCTCTTTTTGTGTGTGTATATATATGTGTTTTTATATTATGTAATACGTGTTTTCTTTCTTGTTGTTTGTGTCTCCCCTGAAAAAAAAAAAATAAAATATATTTATATACAAAATAAAATCAACAACACACCGAAGGTATTTCCAAAAAAATTTTCTTACTTCTTTTTCTTCTTCTTCTTCTTCTTCTTCTTTGACCTCTAATTAGTTTACTAACAGAAGACATACTACTTCAACTGACTACGTTTTACAAATACTAAACGTATTCTCATTCACTCACTTAATTCTTATATATTTAATTCAACACAACTACATATCTTCACACAATGAAGGGATTGATTTTAGTCGGAGGTTATGGTACCAGATTGAGACCATTGACCTTAACTTTGCCAAAACCATTGGTTGAGTTTGGTAACAGACCCATGATTTTACATCAAATTGAAGCTTTGGCTGCTGCTGGTGTCACAGATATTGTTCTTGCTGTCAACTATAGACCAGAAGTTATGGTTTCTACTTTGAAGAAATACGAAGAAGAATACGGTGTCACTATTACTTTTAGTGTTGAAGAAGAACCATTGGGAACTGCTGGTCCTTTGAAATTGGCTGAAAAAGTATTAAAGAAGGATAACTCTCCATTCTTTGTATTAAACAGTGATGTCATTTGTGAATATCCTTTCAAGGAATTGGCTGATTTCCATAAAGCTCATGGTGCTGCTGGTACTATTGTTGCCACCAAGGTTGATGAACCAAGTAAATATGGTGTTATTGTCCACGATAGAGATACAGCAAACTTGATTGACAGATTTGTTGAAAAACCAGTTGAATTTGTTGGTAATAGAATTAATGCTGGTTTATACATTTTGAACCCATCAGTTCTTGATTTAATTGAAATGAAACCAACTTCAATTGAAAAGGAAACTTTCCCAATCCTTGTTGAACAAAAACAATTGTATTCATTTGACTTGGAAGGTTTTTGGATGGATGTTGGTCAACCAAAAGATTTTCTTAGTGGAACTTGCTTATACTTGACTTCATTGACTAAAAAACACCCAGAAAGATTATCTACTGAAAAGTTTGTTAAAGATGGTAATGTCCTTATTGACCCATCAGCCAAGATTCATCCTAGTGCATTGATTGGACCTAATGTGGTTATTGGACCAAATGTTGTTGTTGGAGAAGGTGCTAGAATCAAGAGATCAGTACTCTTGGCAAACTCAAGTGTTAATGATCACGCTTGGGTTAACTCAACCATTGTTGGATGGAATTCAAGAATTGGTAAATGGGCTAGAACTGATGGTGTTACTGTATTGGGAGATGACGTTGAAGTTAAGAATGAGATCTATGTCAATGGTGCTAAAGTCTTGCCTCACAAGTCTATTTCAGCAAACGTTGAACAAGAATCTATTATCATGTAGGGGAGGGAGCTTTTACAGTATAAGCCTGTGGATAGACAATTTTTTAGCAAGAAATAAAACGAAAACCGAAATTAATTTAGAAAACAAGAAACAAAGGTTGTAGAGAGATGTTGAACTCATCGATGTATTAACTATACGTCTAGTTGCTTTCCTTCATCTATTTCCCACCATTGCCATAATGGTCCAAAATTGCTCCAAATCCAGTAGTACAACTCTGCCTCAAAGACTCACTCAATGGCTTAGTAGAACTAAGATACTTCCACATCAAAGTCTTTCCAATCAATGGATTCTTAACCACGCCCATCTTCTTCACCTCACCCAGCTTCTGATTCACGTGACTTAAAGCCAACGACCCATTCAGCAACATCTCCATCACCAATACATCATCCTTGGGCACCGATCCTCTGAATCCATTGAAAACCGCCTTTAATTCCTCCAACCCTTGGTTCAACTGTTGTTTTGTATCGACGTCCTTGTGTCCAGATAATATACTCTTGATTAATCCATCTTTCAAATGATTGAAGTCGGTGTTTCTTAATGGTGATACTCTAGAAAGGAACCGCACGCCATTGTCTAATAGGTCATAGACAACTTGGTCGGATTCGGATGGATTGTCAATGATGGCTTTAGCAACACCAACGTAGCTGTCATCATCAGGCAAGACGGGATTATTGATGGAAAACTGTTTTAAAATCTCCAATGCCTTGGGAATATCTCTTTGAGCTATGTAGATTCCAATTCCATATACTTTAAACCCAATGAATGTAACTGATCGAACACCATGGCCAACTAGTTCAAATGGTTCTTTGGAATACTCAGCGTGTGGGATCACGGTAGGAAAGGAAGATATGGCACTATCGACGTCAATTTCATCAGTAAATGTACGGAAAGGTTTACGAATTGGGTCGTCGTCAGAAGCACCCAGTTGCTGTTGGGTGTCTAAGTTGATAAAGTTATTCTGTTGTTGCGCATGGAACTGGGTTAAGTTGTAGTGTATGGCGTATGCAGACACGGCTAGTGCTGGCACATACTTTATGGGCTTGATTCTTAATATTGATCTAAACATGGCTTTCCTTTCAAATGTGGCAATGCAATTGTATGTACGGGAGTCGGTTAGAAGTAAGAAGAAGAAAGCAGCTGATTTCTAATAACTTCTCTTCTCTTTTTAATTTTTTTTCTGTAGTAACCGGGGTTACCTAGTGCGGGTGATGCGTGGTAAGTTTGCGTTTGAATTTTGCGGCCGATTGCTTTACAATTCAGAAAAATCGCGCAGCACACTACAATAGAGAGATATAAATGTAAAGAGGGTCATGCCGTATACTGTCACTATTTTAAACACATAATCACCAAAAGCATCCAGCTACCTCTCACAATATCGATATCTCTTCACTAACTGAGCTCTCACTCATCAAAGTCAACCCACTGGCCAATTGCGACTTATATACATCTTCCCACTTTTTCCAAACTTGTTCACACGACTTGACTTCACAATCTAACCAATTTAAATCCATGTCAGAGGTAGAGCCATACAGCGATGCCAATTTCGCAGCCAAGTAACCCACCATTGTATCTCCAGCACCAGTCACATTAACTACTGATAAATTCCGATTTTGTTGCGGAATGTCAAAGTACTCCACCACGATTCCCAATTTACTGGAAACATCATTAGTGATAGTAGCTGTAGGTTTGTAAGTTGATGTCGTTGGAATACTTTTCAAATCTTTATGATTGATCACCAAGCTAATCAACATGACGCCACGATCACCAAGTTTCACCAATATGTTTTGGAAAAACGGTAATAGATAGAAAGCTTGTTGGAAAACACCTCTAGAGTATAACGAAGCATCAAGTTTCGTCAAACTTTCCCTCATTGATGCGTCTATATTCATAGCATCTAAAACAGGGAACCAATGATCAAGATCAAATAATTGACTCTTTTCCATCGACTCATACATTGTGTTCAACTCTTGAATCGTTGGCGTCACGAGCTTAACTCTGTTATGAGGAAAAGTGTTCCATTTGACCTTTGACAATCGTTGAGCTTTGATGTATGAAGTAGGCTCAATAATGAAACCGGGACTTGTTGTTTGTCTTTGGAAATGCTCAATTATATTGCCAATTGACTCCGGTGATAAATTGCAATCCATTAAAACAAGTTTGGGCTGCGTTTGATTGATTTCGTCAATGACTGACTGTGCAAACTCTGAGTCCTCTATAATCGACATATCAGCACATGCAACAATCAAATCACCCTTGGAGTCGTGGACACAAGAGTACTGGGCAGAACTACCTAACCCTCTAGTAAGATTCAGCTTAATAATGCCCTTTTCTTCAATTTGACGAGAAATGGTCTCACCAGCAACGTCATCACCAACACGAGAAATGAATTTTGTAGTGTTGGACACATAACTGCTAGCTAATGCCATATTATAACCAACTCCTCCTATCGAGTTTGTAATTTTGCCAATGTTTGAGTCCTTGAGTTTAGTTTGAGTCGTTATTGTGCTTATTGTGTTCAACGCCACTGATCCAACAACTAGTAGATTAACAGAAGAGCCATCTTTGTGAACACTGTGTTGCATAGGCTGATGAGTTACCTTTTCGAGTGGCACCTTTTCACCACCAAGCTTCCCATTCTCCTATATAATGCTGTCAGTATAATTCACCTCTGTAGTTTTCATTAATCAACATACCAACTTGTAATACTCATTTGCAATAATCGCTGCTGCGCGAGCATTATTCTTGACTAAACTGATATTACAATCAACTGATTTACCTTGTGTTTCACGAGCTATTTCACTTAGCAAAAATGGAGTCAATTGTTTACCCGAGACGCCCTGCACTCTAGCCTTCTTATTGGCTTTATCAATGATCTCATTTATGAAATTCGAATCCAATGCCGTTTCCCTTGGAGGCGGTATACAAAATACATTCCCAGATTGTAATCCCATCAATTGCTGATTATACACAATCTCAGCCGCATTTGCCAAACTATCAAACCCAAATGGTGAAGCCACAGAAGATTCTCGACAATAAAACCCCGGGATCTTCAACTCCAGAGCCAACTTCCTATCCTCATTATAAGTACCAACATATACTCCCTGCGTTTCTAAAAACTCCAACGTCCTTTCAATATCCAAGATGGATTTAGGTCCCGCACAAATCACACTAACTGGAGTACGTCCCAATTCAGTCAAATCGGCAGAGACATCCATTGAAAACTGTCCCCCAGGAGCATCACGATGAACACCACCTAATCCACCAGTGGCAAAAAACTTTATGCCTGCCAAATGAGATAAAATCATAGTCAGGGCAATTGTTGTCCCCCCATTCAATTTGTTAGCCATTACGTAACCGATATCACGACGTGAGACTTTAGTTATTGCGTTGCGTGGAGATTCAGCAAATTGTTGGATTTGTGACGTCGATAGCCCTACGTGTGGTGTCCCATTAATGAAGGCACATGTGGCGGGAGTTACTTTGTGATCCCGTAGAATCTCTTCAACAGATCTCGCCATTTCGAGATTTTGAGGGTATGGGAGACCATGTGAGATGATTGTGGATTCAAATGAAACTATAGGTTTTCTGAGATTGAGTGCATTCTTGACTTCTTTGGACAATTGGAGGATGTTTTTCATTGATGGGGCAGGCTTTGTTGTGGGTTACAATTTTTCATTTTTTTTTGTTACTGTAATGCTTCTTCATCTCATCCTCAAGCATGAAGATTGAAGAGATCCCAGATCGATCGGAAACAGTTGATCTTGCCAAGATACTACGGAACTTGAAGAGTATACCACAACCCCCAGAGAAGTACTATGACGATCTAGTGAGACTCGAGGTGTCGACATATTGGAATCTAGATGTTGTACGAGCAATATCACTCCATGCAAATCCAAATTTGACTTGGTGCTCGGAAGCCAATGCAAGCCTAGTTGAGTCAATTATCCTAAAAAAAGATGTTGAGCAATACCTTCACATATTTATTCAAGACGATTTCTGCTCTGGTTTGAAAAAGATTGAAAAGATGGCACAATGGGGCAAAAGTAGGCAGCTGGCTTTGAGGCCTCGGCTATCGTTTCAAGATCAACAATTTGACGCAATTCCTTTAGCACAGGCGTGGTTCTTGATAAACGTTACAAAGAATGAGGATAAAGAAGTGTGCAAGTTGATTCTATTACTCATTATCGATAGTTTACAGTTCGACGTCGGAGCCAAAGTCCAAGCATGCAAATTGTTAGCAGAATTGAAAATACACAACACGCCTTCAATTAGGAACCTAATAGGGCCATTAAGGGAAAACTTGGCAAAGTGTTTGAATCATTTACCCAGTATCACATCAGAAACTGATTCACTTTTGTTGTTGTCGGTGGCTTACCCATGTATATACAGACTCGACAGTGACTATGGCACAGATTTAAACTACATTGAAACAATAGCAATTGTACTATCCTCCATCACACATGTCATTAAATACCCCAAGCTTACACATTTTCTCCTAGATCAATTGAAAATATGCATCAATCGGATTGGCAAAAGTGTTCTCATAAGTATATCAAAAATATTGTACACTTTGAATCAAATTATTACCAATGTTGGTATTCTAGAGTCACTGGCGGCGACAATCAAGCATGCATTGGATGTAGAGAACGATATATTACAGCTCGAATCACCCTTGATATACACATTTGTCTATGATCTCCTGGGAGCATACTACATACTTCAAAAGAGGGTTGAAACGTACGATATTGACAGCTTAGCTGATCCCATACAGAGAAACATCGCCTCATTGAGAAAATTGTCTATATTATGTGATAAATTGTCGCATTTTGAAGATATACAGGACTCTATAAACAAGATTAATTAACAATCGACCAGCACTATTTTCCTTGTAAAGCTTCGACCACTTTAATATTTGTATCCAAAAACCTGTTTAAACAGTTTACCAAACATTGTTCCTCTTTAGTGTCCAAGGTAGCTGACGTTATTGGTTTGTCTTTGTTGCATTTTTTGAAACACATATCAGTGAAATTATGTATCGATGTTTGGACCTTTGATTTTGATTGTTCAGCTTCAAGAAACTGCATCATTTCCTTCCTACTCTCTGGATCGAGATTCTGCAATGCTGATGGTGATATGGCGGACATGGTGGTTAGTTAGCTTGTTTCATTCATACTTGAAATTTTTTTTTTTTTTTGTTTTTCTTCATCGTTTCCAGTTCACTCAATGAAGCCAATGGACAAGCTCATCAGGGTATTGAACCAGTCACCAGTGAAAAATGACTTGGACGAGGCATATCTCAATCGACTAAGCAAAGACATCAAGCGAATACATGATCACACTAAACAAGCCGAAGTGGCAATAAACTCGTTCGATGAAGACTTAGAAAAGTCGTCCTCACTTGAGAAACGAATCATAGCATTGTATGCTTCTTACGGGAACATTCCCTACTCTACCGACAAAAACGATACTATATCAACAGCAGCAACCTCGGTAATACTTGAAGAAATGATTAACGAGAAGCGAGGAGAGATCACAAAATCCAACGAGGAGAGTACAAAACTTGATTTCAGTGACAACATAATGCAATTGAAATCTCAGCGTGCTAAACGACTAGAGCAAATAGCGGAATTAAACATGCTAGTAGATACAGAGTTCAAAACTCCATTGCCCCTTAAATTGCAAGAGTCGTTGGAGCTACAGAAAACGCTCTTCAATTACTTGAAAAAGGTTTTGATAAAGTATCTTGCCATATCTGATCGTATATCAGGATCAGTCAACACTAAAGACCAGGTTAGAGAGAATGTTAGGACTTTGAGCAACTTTTTTGACAGCTTGTTGACCGTCGAGTGGGTGGATCTTCCCGAGGGGTTCACCACAATTGTGGATATTTTAACAAGAGACGGTGTTTTAGTTGTCAATAATAACCAAGCAAAATTGAGTGGGTTTGATAATGAGATATGATTTACAACCACTGTTGTTTTATCTCAACTTGATGGCTTACAAAGTATATAGACCACGCATTGAGAAGTACGTTACCGTTGATGACGTCTGACATATTATTTTCTATGCGGAGATTGTTCAAATCCGCTAATAATCTCCGCCACAACATTGTTGGTTAGATCCCCACAAAACGTATGCTCTTTCGGGAAGTCAAAAGACAGCTGAAAACAAAATTACTCGAGCAAGGTAGATAACCTACCATTGGAAACAAAGAGTATATTTCGTATAGAGACGCCAATTATTACAATGAATACCAACTTTCATTTCCTCTTCTCCTCTCGGAAAAGGAGAAAAATAATAAAATAAAATAAAAAAATAAAAAATTTAATCTCCGTCCAACAGAGAGAGAGAGAAAAAAAAAAACAAAAAACAGAGACAACCAACAACAAAAATATCCTTCTCCACAAAGCAATTAGAATTAACTTCAATATCTATCATCGGCACTACTGGCATTCATGCAAACGAGGAATAGAAAGGTTTTGAGTTGTGACAGGTGTCGCAGAAGAAAGATCAAATGTGATCGTTCGCATCCTTGTAAAACATGTCACCGATTGAAAAAGGATTGTCGTTACACTTTAGCATTGGAATCAATGGATATTTCCAAAGCTAAACATCGAAAAGAAGCTAGCGAACCGGTTGAGGTCACTGAATTTCCACCAATAAATTCAAATTATGCGCCTCCAGCTGCACGAGACGGAGAAATGAGACCATCAAGCTATGCCCTGCTACTGACACCAATGAGTTCCGAGTCGTACAGGAGAACAAGTGCTGCTCACTCAATCCCACAACAACCCCAAGCTGCAACTCATTCTGACACAAGCGAAACGGCGTTGCTCAGACAAAGGGTACAGGAATTAGAAAACCAATTAAGAGCTGAACAACTTTCGAAATGGAACCGACAAAATTCGGTTGCAGCCACAACATCGCCAAGAATGAGTACACCATCACCAGGCCAAACTAACTTTAACTACAGCTTTACAAATAATGAGCCGTTACCTTTATCACACAGACCATTTCCGTACATGCTCTTGATGAGACGTGAAGGAGGTTCGAAATTGTTGTACAATCTTTTGGCAAGAGATGGCAAGAAAGATGGACATTTGCTCACATCATCCCTTTTGCTTTCCGATCTCAATACAGCAAAAACCAGTGAGATCAAAGATAAGGCTCGAGTGGCACTTGGTGATTATTATATTCCACGACCAGGGGAGGAAACTTTGAATACTGATGAATTGAAAAAAAAAATCTCCTTGAATCATTATGGATTAAAGTTTGCTGCACCTCAAGTTGATTTGAGAGATCCCATCTCTTGCTATTTCAGCTTAATACCACCAGCGTGGGTGTGCAAGAAGTTGCTTGATCTTTACTTCAAAGAGCTTTACGTATATATGCCAATACTCGACGAGCAGTATTTTCGAAAATCGTTGAGTCGAGTTTTGGGACCACAAATTAATGACGATTATATCAACACGTTTCCGAATGTCAACTCATCTGATGATTTGGCAACCTTGGTGATCCATTTGATTGTACTTAGAATAACTTACTTGTCTTTGTGGGACTTGAATGGTAACAGCACATCGCCATTGAGCCAATATCCCGTCACTTATGATTCAGTCAGAGCAGCAGAGACTATCATGAAGGAATTTGATTTCACGTGTAATCAAAGTTTAACTGTGATACAGGCCGGACTCGTGACTCGATTCTACGTAATAGTTGCACCAGAAGGACGACTTACCGGAAAATTGGCACAGGTCAAACAAGGTACCATTACTCAACTTTGTTATGCCATGGGTCTAAACAGAGATCCATCTTGCTTTCAGGACCAATCGCCAAGAATGCAAAACTTGCGTCGAAAAATATGGCACTTTGTTGTTCGCATGGACACTGCTTGCTCTGCAGTCTATGGTACGCTTTTATGCACCGACACAAACACATGTGACTGCCCCTTACCCCAGTTTCTGGCTGAGTCTGCAAACTGTCATGATCTAAAGACTGAACTGATTGTTGTTGAAACTTTCCTTCAGTCGAATGATTTATACCAAATGTGTAGGAAATTGGCAGAATATCATTTGGTTGCTAGCGACGTTTTTCCAGTTGAGCAAGTGATTAGGGTACTTGATAGCTTGGAGAAACAATTAGCCACCATATGCGGCAACGTGAAACCATTGTTTATTCAGCATCAATCGGATAGCGCCTCCATTTTCAAAATACACGTGCACACGGAAGCGAAGCTCCTTATGGCATACACGTATTACTGCTTACACTTGTACTACGAAAGTCAGCATAATCACCTTTTGCTGTCAAAGTATTTTCTCAAAACAACTACCGTGTTGTTGCAAGACTTGGGTGACTTGAATATGCACATCTTCCTGAGTTCCAATTTACCTATTCATGTGTTGACTGTAGGTAGATTAACCGAGTTTTATTTACACTTTAGTTTAATGATATTCACGGGCATTCGCTTGAGGTTGAAGAGCTATATGCATCTAAAGTTTCCAAATGCAGGAAATGGTGAAAGAGATCTTGAACATGAAATACTCTACAAGTTGGAAAATCAGTTGATGTTGTACACCCACGCACAGTTGATCAAGCTTGGGGAATTGGCAAAGAAGTATAGATATTCGTTGATGTTGAGAGGAATACACATGATTACTATAAAGTTGTGTGATCAGTTTCAATACTTGTGCAACTCCAACGACCCGCAGACTGTTAGAGAAGCTGCAATCAAGTTGCCACTTGATGTTTTACAAAAATTTAGTCAAAAGCTTGAGGTTTACCAATTGCCAAAGACGAATGAAGTGTATGATTTCAGCGATGAAGGGTTGATTACTGAAATGAATAGACAAAATATGTGGGACCAGTTGAATGTCATTGAAACTGAAGAGACAGTAACTAGTGCATGGGTTGAAAAAACAAAGAAATTCAACAAGTTTGCCGAGGAGATGAAGCTTGGGTTTAACTACAATCTCGGTCTTGATCTAAATGCTAGTGGACTTAACCTCTTCTCAGGTTGAGAAAACGGCAATTTTTTTTTTTGTCTATGAAGTGATTCTATTTAACATGATTGGCCTCTTTTGCGCCAAATTCTATAAGCTGACAATATTAAAATACAACTAACCAATAATGAAAATGATGTAGCTGCAAAGTAAATGTGCAATCTCTCTACACCATTCCCATTCTGGCCAGCATCAGCAACTTTTCCATAAAATAATGAAAACATAATCGACCCCATTGCTGGAGCAACCATAAATGAGCCCCATGTAGAGCCCATAATGTCAATGCCCCACACCGATGCGACTAATGTGGGGTAGATAGTAAACATTCCTCCGTACGATACACCATTGAGCACAACATTGTTGAACCATTGACCACCAATACCACAAACCACTGAAGTAAGCAATAATGGCACCGAACTGTAACCTTTGGTTTCAAATAAATCACTCAACCCACCAAACACTAACCTAGCTATGGTCGAGGAAGTTGCAAGGACACTGACTTTATCTGAAAGATTAGATTCTGATTTGACTGGTTGTAAAATTGCAACAATGGAGCTCAAATTATTTTGATAACTTTCCATAGGTCCAATATTCATAATGAGTGAGATTAAAAGCACCCACGACGATACATCCTTCAAAAATGTAATAAATCTCTTTTTATGATTCGGAGGATCAATAGATCTAACTGATCTTTGAGGAGTCAAATCATCATGTAACAAAGGAGTCGACGCATCATCCACATCAGTTTCATCTAAATCAAAAATGACATCTTGTTCCACAAGAACAATAGAACTGGAAATAAAACTCAACACTCCAACTATCGCATATAACCATGCGAAAAACCGGAAAACTTTGACTAAATCCAACATATCACCACCATCCAACTTGTAAATCATTCTGAAATAATCCAATTTAAGTAATTGTGATCCAATCAATGCACTTAATCCATAACAAGTGACAGGCAAGGAGATTGCCAATCCTTTATGTTTAGGGAAAATTTTGGCACAAGTTAATAAACTTGAAAAATATAATGATGAGGTGGCTAAACCAATGAAGCAAAAAGTACAACAATATAATGCCAACTTGTTGCAACCAGTGCTTACCAAATAACTATTGAATGCATAACTAGGAACGAAAAACCACACCGATAAAAACGATAATATTGAAGGTCCATAACAATCAGATAAGTAACCCAAAGCAGGAAGACACAAGTACATCCCTCCAGCGGATAGCGAAGCTATCCAATTTATTTCAAGATATGAAAGTCCAATTACACTGTGGAAAGATGGGCCAAATAACGTAAATAGTAAGATTGAACCTGATACAAGACAGGAAAATAAGGCAACAGCAAATGCTGCTACTCGTAGGTTAGCAGCTGATATGTGCTGCGATAAATAGGACTTTATCAGGTATGAAACATTCTGGACCCACCTCATTTTTATTGACTTCAGTGAAGGTATGTGATTTCTGATAGAAAAATGCACAACTAAAAAAATCTGAGTCAGAGAAACTGTTTGGAGGCGGCTATATGCAGTATCAGATAATTTGTAGACCCTTTTTCCTTCAAAGGGCTACCTTTTAACTTACAGATTGGGCATCTACATCCAATTACATTCTCTAATCCACATTAGATCGTACTACCTATGAAGTCAACTTTCTATTTATAGCAAAACTCTTTTTCAACTTCTCATCACACTTTTTCAAAATATCATCAGCCAAAACATCAATCGAATGACTATAAAGCATATTGTTGAGTCTTGATGGTTCAACAGGTAACTTGAACTGTGATTTCCATTCATCGGTATCCAATTCTTTTTCCCCATTTTTAGCTCTTTCCAAATTCTCAACTTTTCTTTGATGTTTCCATTGTTGGATTTTACTTTGTTCTTTTGAATATTGTCTTTGATAATAGTTAAAGTTGTTTTGATCATAGTTGAATGAATCTACTTGTCCGTACAATGATTCCAACAAGTGAGAAGTGGAGTTGGAGTTTGATAACAAATTCACGATACTGTAATCAGATTCAGATATCGTTGCAGGTTTAGATGATGCCAAGTACAAGTTTACCAAAGCTTGACTTTGTACGTCAAGTTCCAATTCATCGAATATGTTCAAATATGAGATCTTGTTCTTTTCTAAATCTCTTGATTTCCATTTACCATCAACATATGCATTCATAAAACCAGTTGATAATCTGAGTGCTTTTAAATCTATTTCTTGGCCAATACTAGACATATCATGGATCAAGATGAAAATGTTTGGGTTTTGTAATTGTTGTTGTGCTACAGCTTCAACCAATTGACTGGTTACGAAATTACCAGAAAGGGTTGACTGGAACCAACCTTGGAATTCAACTCCATAGCCTAATTTTTTGTAATTTTCTAACAAATCCTTCTGGTACTGACTTCCACTTTTCGATTTAAAAGAACCTCCTTCGTATTGATCTGGATATGGGAATGGGAAAACATGAGTAATATCAACAACTTTTTCATCTTCAAACCCCAACAATGCACCCGAAAAAATGGATGGGTAATGTTCTGATGTGTGTCTAAGCAAAGACAATAACACAGATGATGATAGGGTGACAGTGTTAACCGTAGGTGGAGTGTACTTGTTTGGCATGATTTAGGTCTATATTCTTGTCTTATCTGCCTATTCCTTTGTTGATTGAAAAAATTTTTTTCTTTCCTTCAGGACGATGACTGAATAAAAAAAAAAAAAAAAATGAAAAATTAATTAGCAGATTTCACACCCATTGAAAGAAACCATTTTTACAAATACACTTACTCACAGTCATGTCTGAAGTTGATAAAGTTGCTGAACAAGTCCAAAAGACATACTTGGATGATGTCACTGGTGAACAAGTTTCCAAATCAGAGTTGAAAAAGAGACAAAAACAAAGAGCCATTGAAGCTAGAAAAGCTCAAAAAGCACCAGCTGCTGCTGCTGCTGCCAACACATCTTCCAAAAAGAAGAATGAGTTTGCTGATTTGAACCCAAACCAATTTCATGAGATTAGATCTCGTCAAATTGAAGAATTGAGAGAAAAGAGCAATGCTGATCCATCTGCTTTCAATCCTTATCCTCACAAGTTTGAAGTCACCAAGAGGTTACCTGAATTTGTCAAGGAATACGGTCACTTGAAAAGAGGTGAGTCATTAAAAGATGTCACCCTTCAAGTTAGTGGAAGAATCATGACCAAGAGAGAATCAGGATCAAAATTGAAATTCTACGTTTTGAAAGGTGATGGTATTGAAATACAAGTTATGGCTCAAGCTCAAGATGCTGAATCACCAGAAGCATTTGAAGAAATGCACGATATTTTGAAAAGAGGTGATATCATTGGTGTTACTGGATATCCAGGAAGAACCAACCCAGCTAAAGGTGGAGAGGGTGAATTATCAGTGTTTGCTCAAAAAGTTCAATTATTGACTCCATGTTTGCACATGTTGCCTACTGAACATTATGGTTTCAAAGATCAAGAAGCTAGATACAGAAAACGTTATTTGGACTTGATAATGAATGATTCAAGTAGAGAAAGATTTAGAGTTAGGTCTAAAATCATTCAATATATTAGAAAGTTTTTGGACCAACGTGATTTCGTTGAAGTTGAAACACCAATTTTGAATGTTATTGCCGGTGGTGCTACTGCTAAGCCATTCACTACTCATCACAATGACTTGAACATGGAGATGTTTATGAGAATCGCTCCAGAATTGTTTTTGAAGGAATTGGTTGTTGGTGGTATGGATAGAGTTTATGAAATTGGAAGACAATTTAGAAATGAAGGTATTGATATGACTCATAATCCTGAATTCACCACTTGTGAATTCTATCAAGCTTATGCTGATGTGTATGATTTGATGGATATGACTGAATTGATGTTTTCAGAAATGGTTAAAGAAATCACTGGTGATTATAAAATCACCTACCACCCAGAAGGACCTGAGGGAGAAGCCATGACTTTGGATTTCTCAAGACCATGGAAGAGAGTCAATATGATTGAGGAATTGGAAAAAGTTTACAATGTCAAATTCCCAACTGGTGATCAATTGCACACTGCTGAAACTGGTGAATTTTTGCAAAAAGTTTTGAAAGACAACAATTTAGAATGTTCACCTCCATTGACCAACGCTAGAATGTTGGACAAATTAGTTGGTGAATTAGAAGATGCATCAATCAACCCTACTTTTATCTTTGGTCACCCACAAATGATGTCTCCATTAGCCAAAAAGGATAGAAAAATTCCTGGATTATGTGAAAGATTCGAAGTGTTTGTTGCCACCAAGGAGATTTGTAACGCATACACTGAGTTGAATGATCCATTTGACCAAAGAGCCAGATTCGAGGAACAAGCTAGACAAAAAGCTCAAGGTGATGACGAAGCACAAATGATTGATGAAACCTTCTGTAATGCTTTGGAATATGGTTTGCCACCAACTGCTGGTTGGGGTTGTGGTATTGATCGTTTAGCTATGTTCTTGACCGATTCAAATACCATTAGAGAAGTGTTGTTGTTCCCAACATTGAAACCAGATGCATTGGTTTTGAAAGGTGAAGAACCTTTAAAGAACGAAGAATAGAGGAAGAAAAAGCTTTTTGTATAGTTTTAGATAGAGAATATTAATTTTATCTTATACTACTTTCTTGCTAGCTGTCCATTTCTCTTCATTTCGAGCGCTTTCTTATACGGTGGTGCAGTTGGTCTTTGAACTGGATCCAAAGTTACAGAATCCAGATCTAATGAGTACGTGGCATCAGAATCAATATCATTGATATCACCACACGCAACAAACTCCACAGTTAACCTCTCATCATCCTCTTCATTGTCAAACACATCCTCACTATGCTTGATGCCAGCGCCTGCGAAAAACTCATCCGTCAGTTGGTTCAAATCTAACTCTGGTACCCAGTTCGGTATAGGTTTGTACCCCAAACACACAATAAACGCCTCTAAACTTGTGCCTCTTGAACTACGAGGCTTGGCGCAATAAACTTTGGTGAAAAATCTCAGCAACTGCTCATACATTAAATCAATATCCCTACCACGGAAAATCTTGGCCACGAATGATCCACCTGGTTTCAATATGCATGTAGTTAATTGGAAAGCCGCCCATACAAGTTGATGTTGTACGTATTCATCTAGATCGTGTAATCCGGTAACATCTGGGGCTCCATCGCTGCATACAAAATCAGCCAATCCGTCATCATCATTCTCATCGCCTTTAAAGCAGTCCATGATATCTTGCAATGTTTTTGGATGGGTTATATCAGCTTGCAACGTAGTGACATGATCTATAGGAGTCATTGGCTGTAAGTCAACAGCTACTATTCTGGCGTCTGGATTAGAGCTGAGTTTATGACTGAGTACTTGAGACCATGAACCTGGAGCTGCACAAAGGTCAACAACACGAGTGATGTTGCTTAGTAGGTTGAATTGCTGGTCTAGTTGGAGTAACTTATATGCTGATCTAGCTCTATAGCCATCTTCTTTAGCTCGTCGATAGTACAAGTCTCGTTTGTCCTTGCTTGTTTTCCCCATTATCCTAGCTACGACGACATCACATTTTTCAATGGGAAATATTTTTGCAATCACAGAAAAGGAAAACAAAAAAAAAAAATTTTCAACAGGACTAACTACGACAGAGTTTCCCACCCATTACGATGTTAAATCCATATAGGCTACAGAATAGCATACGATCATTCACCACTAGATCTATAGTGTCGCAAAAATTCCTCACACCAAATGAATTAATCTCCAAGACCAAACAAGAACAACTTGAAAATCAGCAATTTCAATCGCAATTGCGTCAAAACCAATCACCATATTCCCCCAAGACTTTAACTTCCCATACCACATACCAAGAAAACCACAAACGTCCTATCCCGCTTAATGTAGAGCTTTTACAATATAAACCATTGAGATTGCCACAAACACACGGCGATGAAGTAGCCACTTTGAAGTTACGTGGGTACAACGATGATGATTTGATTCGTATGGGTGAATTTGCCTTGAGGTCAGCTTATTACTTAGGAATACCCATGTCGAAATTGACGTCACTCAAGACGGAAAAGAGATTGTATACGGTGATCAAATCGCCTTTTGCTCAAGCCAAGACTAAGCAGAATTTCCATCGTGTCACTTATAATAAACAGTTGGTGGCTTATGATGCTAATCCAGAAGTGGTTGATTTATGGTTGAGTTATGTGAATAGGTACAAGTTGCAGACTGTTGATATGAAGGCTACTGTTGTAGCGAGAGAAGGGCTCGATTATAATGAAGAGTTGTCGAAATTGAAGGATTTTGAATTCCCTCAAGCTTATGAAGGATTGGAAGATCCTGTTGCTCAAAAAGTTAAGGAATTGTTACAATCTGATGAGTTTAAGAAAACTTTATAAGTTGTTAAGTTCTTGTATATATATATCTAATTAAGAGAGAGTGCCCTTACCCATAAATATCCCATCCTTCTTCTGCTTCTTCTTCTGAATCTTCCTCCCTAGCCTTTCTAATCTCCTCTTCAATACGTTTCCTTCTATTTTCTTCAACTTCCAACACATTGGTTCTACACATGGGACAAGTCGAATTTGTCATTAACCACGGTCCAATACATTCCAAATCAAAGAAATGTTTCGAGTTTTTAATTCCACATGGTAATTTTACAATCAATGGATACCTGTCATCTTTAAACTTATTGGTACATATGGGGCAAAACTCTTCATCTGGTAACTGAGACACAGGTACTCGCTCCAAAGTATCAAGGAATTCCAGATTGACTCCCTTTTGTTTAGGATTAGAATCCAAAATATCCAATAATGAATCAGCAATATCGGAATTTTCCATACTTCGCAATTGATTCAAAGCAGTTGATAAAGATTCAAGAGACGTAGCAGACTCCGTGAAACGGCCACCATCTAATGATCCTAGAGTATTATCGTTGTCATGGTTTGTTCGATGAGAGTGGATAAATGAGTCAATGATGCCACTCAATGTTTCATGATTCCTGCCTCGCCGTTGACTATCTTGTAGTGGTTGTGCACGTGTGATATTGTGATCCTCTTAGTCAATGTTAGTATAAGGAAATCAAACATCTCGGCCGTTCTCCTTCTACGTACCGTCGTATGTAGACATTGGTTAATGCTGCAAAAATGGCGCTGTCCTTGAGAGGTTTTTTTTTTTTTTGTTCTTGACGGCAAAAATCCAGACGGAGGCGGTGAAGATCTTTTAGTCAACGTAAAGGTTTTGATATCACACCTCAAAATCAGAGGTTATCTATTATATGCTATATCTTGTATCAGTTATATACATCACTCACCAGGATCATGCTTTCACTACGAGGTTACTGACCGTGATACTCTTTACTATTCTCTTCTTCCTCTTCCTCTTCCAGTGCCTCTTCCCTCAATTCACTATTATTGGCATGATAATGACTGAAATAATCAACGTGCTTAACACCACCTACACTACTAAGAAATAATGGTGTCATGGGCGGATCTTCAATTGGAGTTTGGACAGGATTCAATACTGGTGAGTCATCTCCTCTAGTTGCTTTATAGATGGTCCCAGCGCCAGGTCCAGTCCTATGCACAATATACTGTGGTTGCGAATGCAGTAGCAGCTGCTGCAGCAGTGACAAAATCAGTGTTTGTGAATTAGATCTATTTTTCATTACATTAGTGGTGGTGCTTGAACTGGGTGGTGTTTGAGACGATAACCAAAATCGCGAAGGTGATCCGCCTAGTGATACAGGATCTAGATTTGGTGAGTTTGGAATAGTTCCCGGAGTCGATAGCAGTACACTGTTGGTGGTGTTGGTGGCGGCGTTGTTGGATGTTATAGTCAAAGTTTGGAAACCTGCACTATCGGGTAAACTTAGGCTAGGAAGCTGCTGCAGTACTTGATAAGAGTGATGCTGCTGCTGCTGCTGTTGGGCTGGTGGGGATGTAGTGTTGGCTCTTTGGTAAGGCTGTAGTCTCTGTAAATTTGAATACGAAGTAGTACGCGTATTCTTTGGCACGGATGCAGTCAGCTGCTGTTGTTCGTTGTACTTCAACGAAACGTCCTGGTTCAATGAAAGTAATGATATTGTTGATGATGATGGTATTAGCTTCCCATCTAAATCTTTTCCCACCGAGCTCGCCAAAAGTTGTGGCTCTGGGTGATCTAAATACTGTGTATTTGACGCCTTTTCTTCGTCCAAAACTTCATTTATGCACAACATATGATAATCTGAATTATGTTTCTGATGCAGATACTTGGTAGAGGGGCCTGATTGTTGTTGCTGCAGCAGCAGTTGTGTTGTTGAAGATAATGTGAAATTTTTCTCTCCTGCTAAACTAGATGAAAGCAAAGATCGTCTTTGTTGGCGTGCTACATCAATATGACTACTCATAGTCAAAGACCTTTTAGTATTCTTCAGTTGGAAGTTTTTCTTTTCTAGGAGGTTTGATGATTACTTCTTATATATTCATAAGTGTCAACCGCCTCGTTCCTTTAAAAAATGTAAGTTTATTATATGTTAATGAGGAATAAAAAATTTTGTTGAGAGATTATAACACACACTGATAAGAGAAATAAAAAAATTTTCTCTCTTTCACACACACACACACAAAAATTATATTATCAATAGTATTATTATTATTATTATTATTATTACAACTTCATTTAATGTAACGTTGTTCTATTGATTAGACCCACAACAACAGTAGCTTAAATCATACAACCTTCTATAATTGTTGGCTTTTCACTAAATATTTTTTTTGGTCATTGATTTTAGCATTTTATCATAAAATAGGAGAGGCACTTTACACAATAGATGGATGATGGGTTTACGATAAAAAAAAAAAAACCACATCTTATATGCAGTATATAAACGCTACCACCCCAAGTGGGGATATACCTTTTTGCAATAACTTATATGTAACCCCTATTGAGTTTTCCAACAAAGCTGAGCCTTCATATATCATACAACATATATTTATCTATAGTATCTATTAAAAAGGGGCAGTGACCGACTCTTCCAACAAAAAAAAAAAAAACTCAACAAATACCTCTTACACCAGTCTTAATGCAACCCTTCATCATTGGGATCTATTTTAAACACTTTATCTGGGTTCAATATCCTATTTGGATCCAAAGCCATCTTTATCTTTCTCATCATATCAATGGTATCTTCACCCAACTCCAACTCTAAAAATTTACGCTTGGAGTTCCCAATACCATGCTCACCAGTAGCGGTTCCATCATTAGCAATACCCAACTCAACCATCTTGTTGACCATCTTCTCTGCCTCGTCTCGTTGCTCCAGCTTGTAAAAGATACTTGCATGGAAGTTACCATCTCCTGCATGAGCAACAATTGTGGATTTGAAAGGCGAATCTTCAATCCAATTGTTGATTATTGTTAAAACGTGGGATAATTTTGATAATGGGACCGCAATGTCAGTAGGCCACATCTTGACATCCTCATCAATTTCACTACGACTCCAATTTGTCATTGCATAAAGAGCATTCTTCCTAGCTGAAAATAATTCCTCTTGTTCTTGTTTGTTCTTGGCAAACTTAAAGCTAGCTGCTTCATTTTGTTTTGTTATTGCTTGAAGGACTTTAACACTTTCCTTAACTACCGTATCATTAATTCCACCAAGTTTGAAGAAAATGGTGGGTGCTTCCAACATTGGCTTGCTGGTATATTCACCATAATTTAAACAATGAACCATATTTGCATCAAGTAGCTCAATCGCTGTGGGTTGGATTCCCAGACGGAAGACTTGGGCTACTGTTTTAGTAGCATGTGAAATCAGAGGGAATTGTACCACAACAACAGTTTCACTTTTCGGTTTAGGGTACACTTTGACAACGGCTTCAGTCACAATCCCCAAGGTGCCTTCACTTCCAACAAACAAACTTGTCAAATTATACCCAGCCGAAGTCTTTCTTGGTCTTTGACGAGTCTTTACCACTGTTCCATCTGCCAACACCGCAGTTACCGAAATCACATTTGCAGTCATTGCTCCATATCTTGACGCATTCACACCAGATGCGTTTGTGGCGATCATTCCCGACATCAACCCCTGGGGCCCACAATCAGTACCAAACATTAATCCATGTGGTTCCAAATCTTCATTCAACCTTTGCCAGTTAACACCACACTGAACCTCCACGTCCAAGTCATTATCGTTAATTGCTAATACTTTGTTCATACGCGAGGTATCAATAACTATACCATGACGAGTGGAGTGGAAATTACCTTCAATACTGGTACCTCCTGAGAATGGAACTACTGGTACATGCTCCCTATTGCAAATCTTCAACGCTTGTGATACTTGCTCAGTTGAATTTGGATATATCACATACTGCGGTACTTCACCTTTTCTAGGTTGATGAGTGGTGAATTCATTACTGGTATGATGTTCAATCTCAGGTTTACTGCTAACAACTTCAACGCCAAGACTGGAAATCTCTGGAATAACGGATGAGACATTTGTACAATACTTTGGAGGTTCAAGTGACTTTAGCTTTGTTGTTGACGAATTGGGAAAGAAGTTTAATGGTGGGTTGTTCAACACTTGATACTGGCCGTATTTGTATGCACCATACGATACTAAGACTGTACTCGTGAGCCCAAATGTGATTGATTTCAACGGTAGTCTCTTCCACGACATTTTCACTACCAAAAATAAGCCACGCCTGAGAAGTTTGAAGCTGTTGTTTTTTTGGGTGGACGAACGCTATGTGGATACCGAAAATTTTCAGATCCAATTTTGGACCCAGCTGCCTAAACAGGAAAAAGTCCCGCGCTTTATAATTTACCCCATAAAATTGACTCACGTCCAAATCATGCATTTCAAATCATATTCATATTCATATATTATATCTATTAAAGGTCCAATAAATAAGTTGCAGCATGGCTTTTTTCCTCATTCATTCTATTAATATTCACCAGCATCAGTTGGATCAATCTTGAAGATCTTATCCGGATTTAAAATCCTATTTGGATCCAACGCCAACTTAATCTTCCTCATCATATCAATAGTATCCTCACCCAACTCCAATTGCAAAAACCGTCTTTTCGCATTACCAACACCGTGTTCACCCGTAGCAGTCCCATCATTATCAATTCCCAACTGAATCATTCGATTCACAATTGCCTCTACTTCAGCTCTTTGTTCAACTTTGTAGAAAATATCAGCATGGAAATTCCCATCTCCTGCATGAGCTAGGATGATGGATTCAAAAGGCGAGTTTTTGATCCAATCGTTAATTTGATCCAATACATGAGATAAGCGAGATAATGGTACAGCAATATCAGTGACCCATATTCTTACATCTTCGTCAATTTCATTACGACCCCAATTAATCATAGCATAGAACGCATTTTTCCTGGCTGAAAAGAGCTCTTCTTGCTCTTCTTTGTTTTTGGCAAATTTAAAATTGGAAGCTTTGTTTGCTTGAGTAATGGACTTCAAAATCTTGACATTTTCTTTGACTACTGTATCGTTAATTCCACCCAATTTGAAGAAAATCGTTGGCTCTTCCAACATCTTTTCACTAGTAAAATCTCCATAGTTTAAACAGTGCATCATATCGGCATCAAGTAACTCAATCGCTGTGGGTTGGATTCCCAGACGGAACACTTGAGCTACTGTCTTCGTTGCGTGCGATATCAGTGGGAATTGTACCACAACAACAGTTTCACTTTTCGGTTTAGGGTACACTTTAACCACGGCTTCAGTCACAATCCCCAAGGTGCCTTCACTTCCAACAAACAAACTTGTCAAATTATACCCAGCCGAAGTCTTTCTTGGTCTTTGACGAGTCTTTACCACTGTTCCATCTGCCAACACCGCAGTTACCGAAATCACATTTGCAGTCATTGCTCCATATCTTGACGCGTTGATTCCTGAAGCATTTGTTCCAATCATACCAGAAATCAACCCCAGCGGTCCACAATCGGTACCAAACATTAACCCATATGGATCCAAATCCTCATTTAATTTCTGCCAATTCACACCACACTGAACGACCACATCCAAATCATCGTCATTCACAGCTAATACTTTGTTCATACGAGACGTGTCAACAACAATACCTCTTCGTGTCGAATGGAAATGCCCTTCGAGACTAGTGCCTCCTGAAAATGGCACCACCGGTACCTTCTCTCTATTACAGATGCGTAACACTTGAGACACTTGCTCAGTTGAAGTTGGATAAACAACGTATAACGGTACTTCATTTTCCAATGGCTTATGTGTCGTAAATTCGTTTCCCGTATGATGCTCAATATCAGCTTTAGTGTTGACCACATCAATACCCAATTTGGTGATTTCTGGAATCACTCGCGATATGTCCTGACAGTAGACTGGTGGCTGAAGCGAAGATAATTTTGTTGTTGATGATTTTGGAAATGAGTGAAGTGGAGGATTGGTCAATACTTCGTAGCGACCATATTTGTAGGCGACATATGACACGATCGCGGTACTCGTAATACCTGCTAAGATAGGTCGCAACGGTAGTCTTGTTCTCCACGACATAAGTTGGGTTATAACTGCAGCACGTTTTGATAAGGCCCTCTTTAATCTCGTGATGAAAAATTGATGCAAAAGTTTATCGCGCAGAATAGCCACAGTGAATTTATCGCTAGCCAATCAAAGTCGAGTTAGGCCATTCTGGGCATACAAATGTTCTACAATCTCCTTTATTCTAGTACGCTATCAAGAGAGTCTGTGGCGAGATATATAAAAGTATACTTACTGTACTTATTTACTTGGACAAGATCTCGCCAGTTTCAACGGTCTTTTCAAACCTCTCTCTTTCGTCAATTGATGGACGGTTCAACATAGCTTCTAAAGCAGCTGAGTATGGTGCTTTGTCTTTTGCAGGTGGGTTCAATTGTTTAACCAAGTCAAAGTAGTTTTCATAGATATCACCATCGTATCTACCGATTGCAGCATTGATCATCATATCAGACATTTGGAATGAATCGGTTAATCCAACGACATTAGGTCTAACTTGTTTACACAAGTTTGGAATGACAACCTTAACTAAGTCAGTAATGGCATTAGTGGAAGCGACATTGAAAGTTAAAAAGATACCAGAAAACTTTTCCAAGACAATAGTGGCAGCATATACTCTACCCAAATCGTACAAGTATGGTTTCAAGCTTTCATCGTCATGGGTATCAACTCTTCTAACAAACTCGCTTAACAGGTAGTGATGGGCTTTCAATTTGGAAAGATTGACCAAATCGGCACCAACGAAATCAAAGTTTTCCTTTCTAACAATCTTAGCGGTTTCATAACCTAATCTGATAATCGCAACTTCCAAAGATTTAATGAACTTGTTAAGGTCAGTGATGTCCTTAGCATTATCTAAAACAACTTTACTAGCTCCAGAGCCAGTGTACTCTTTCAATTGGTTCAAGAAGTGCAAAGATCCCTTCACGGCCTTGCCTTTATCTTCAAGAGCAAGGATATGCTTAATTAATGTCTTACTTGTGTTCATTGCCAAGACATTGTTATCACCTTCCCAAGTACATTGGACAGCCCAATCATTATAAGCTTTTCCGAAACCATTGTAAGCAGAATAACCATGTCCACCACATGCTTGTCTACATTGGTCAATACCTTCAGCAGCTAACCAAGTAGCGGTAGATTTCAATGAACCAGAGTCAACAAACAATGACTTCATACCTTCAATAGACTTGAAGATACCTTTTTGGTCATTAGAGGCAACTGCTTTGTCTAATACATCTAAAGTCTCTTCAATGGTTCTTTCGACTTTCAAGGCACCTGCTGATATAACGTAAGCAGCGGCCAAGTAAGGGAATAATCTTTTTTGGTGTAATGGGTAATCTAATAATTGAGTTTCCAAAGCTTCTTCATCATTTGGATCAACGTTGTCTCCTTTGAATTGTCTTCTTCCAATGGCATATCTTAAAGCAATTGTGGAAACTCTAGCCAAGACTCTATAAGAATCCATAACCATTTGCACTCTTCCTCCCAACAAAGCGGAATAAGATAATTGTTCCAATGGTGGCAAAACAACTTCACCTTCTCTTGAAACTTTACAGAATTTTTGCAACATAAAGAATCTTGGGATTCTAACTGAAGAGAATTGGATCCAACCGTTATCGACGCCATCTCTTCCCATTTTGGCACCAATGTCACCAACAGTGACACCTGGCATCAAGTCATGGTTTGAGTCTCTCAATGGAACGACAAAAGTCTTGACACCATAATCTTTTCCATCAACGACTAACCTAGCGTAAACGGAACAGTGGGTAGCGGAGTGAGCAGCACCACCAATCCACCATTTTGTGGCACCAATGTGTGGGGTATTGATGATGAACTCGTCATTTGCTTTATCAAAAGTGGCAGTAGTCTCGATACCAGCAACATTAGAACCATGGGCCAATTCAGTCATACCGAAACAACCATAAATACCTCTAATATGTTCAGTGTGTTTATCTTGAATCCAGTATTTAAATTGATCAGCAGTACCATTTCCTTTGATACATGAACGGAACAAACCCAAACTGACAAAGATTCTCGTATTAAGACCAGCATCAAAAACACTAACTAATGAAAATCTTCTTTCGAATTCATCGTTAGAGTCAGTTTCAGTGTATCTAGCAATTCGGTTGATTTTAGCAGCGGTAATCTCTCTCATTTGAGCTTTGGTGAAGTCATAGTATGAACCATCAACCCGCAAGATTGGGTCTCTTTCCATTTGTTGAATCAAGGTTTTAACTAATTCACCTCTTTGCTTGGAACCTTCCAAAAAATATTGCATAGCTTGAGGATTAAACTTCTGAGCATCTCTTTCTGTTTGGATAGAAATCCTTGGATCTGGGCCTTTGCTCAAGCTGACGTTCTTGGTAGTAACTGGAATATTCATATTGTTCTAGGCGGTGGATAACGAAATATTGATACTTGAAAGTGGTGTGTGGAAACGGCTTCTCGAAGTAGCTAAGGATAGGTTTAACGATCTTATATGTATGATAAGGTGCAACAGTGAATACGGTGCTGAGCCTAGGGAGGAAAGTGGACATTTTAAATCAAACTTGTAAAATATTTTAACCCCCTATTTATTCTGAAGATCTTTGAGCGGGTGAAACGTTTTCGGAAACTACCCGAGCGGAGAGGGGTAAATCAAATGGTAGCCATGTTGGACAGGCAACCTGTTCTTGAAGGAAAACAAAGTCTGTTAGTGTTGTTGATCGTTTAATTATGATGACAACGATGACATGAACGACACCCCGTCGCTCGTAAACAGAGCTTTAATGCACCGTTAGATCTAAATCCAGTCATAACTGCCGTTGCCATCATTTTAAAGTCATTTGTTTGATGTGGAGTAAAAATATTGAATTAAGCTTTTCATGTCGGCAATAACTTCCGAGATCTCAAACATATGCACAAAATGCGGGGTCTTTAGACTACGCAGCACCGTTTTTTGTAATGATCAGCGTATACATAAGTATTCTCACTTGTCATTAGTGCGGCAAAGCTTCTAACAAGGACTTAGTTGGCAGAATAAATAGAAGTCTATGGATACCAAATTACGGAGAACAAAATCAACAGAGACCGCTAATCCCATACCACGTAAATAGTAGCTTCACAGAGTTTAGCTCATTTTTTTACTTCCACAATACCTGTTACTTTTAACTGATCTTATTAAAGCCAAAACCCATCATTCTTTGCTATACTTCTACTTGGATAAGATTTTACCAGTTTCAATAGTCTTTTCAAACCTCTCTCTTTCGTCAATTGTTGGACGATTCAACATAGCTTCCAAAGCAGCTGAGTATGGTGCCTTATCCTTGGCTGGTGGGTTCAATTGTTTAACCAAATCGAAGTAGTTCTCATATATATCACCATCGTAGTTACCGATTGCAGCATTGATCATCATATCAGACATTTGGAATGAATCAGTCAAGCCAACGACATTTGGTCTGATCTTTTTACATAATTGTGGAATGGCAATCTTTGCCAAGTCAGTAATGGCGCTGGTGGAAGCGACATTGAAAGTCAAGAAGATACCAGAAAACTTTTCCAAGACAATAGTGGCAGCATATACTCTACCCAAATCGTACAAGTATGGTTTCAAGCTTTCATCATCGTGAGAATCGACTCTTTTAATGTATTCACCCAAGACATAATGGTGTGCTTTCAATTTGGAAAGATTGACCAATTCAGCACCAACGAAGTCAAATTTTTCTTTTCGAACAATTTTGGCGGTCTCATGAGATAACCTGATGATTGCAACTTCCAATGCCTTGATAAACCTGCTGAGGTCAGTAATATCATTCGCATTATCCAAAATAACTTTGTTGGCACCTGATCCAGTATATTCTTTTACTCGGTTCAAGAAATCTGAAGATCCCTGCACAGCCTTTCCACTATCTTCAAGAGCAAGAACATGTTTGATCAATGACCTGCTAATATTCATAGCCAAGACATTATTGTCACCTTCCCAAGTACATTGAACAACCCAATCATTATAAGCTTTTCCGAAACCATTGTAAGAGGAGTATCCATGCCCACCACAAGCTTGTCTGCACTGATCAATACCTTCAGCTGCAAGCCAAGTAGCAGTAGACTTCAATGAACCAGAGTCAACGAACAATGACTTCATGGCAACAATAGACTTCATAATACCCGCCTGGTCATTAGATTGAACTGCTTTGTCTAAAAATGACGTGGTTTCCCCAATAGTCTTTTCAATCCTCAAAGCACCGGCTGAGAATACATAAGCTGCAGCCAAGTATGGGAATAATCTTTGTTGATGCAACGGATAGTCTAACAATTGAGTTTCTAAAGCTTCTTCATCATCTGGATCAACGTTGTCTCCTTTGAATTGTCTTCTACCAATAGCATATCTTAAAGCAATTGTGGAAACTCTAGCCAACATCCTATAAGAGTCTAAGACCATCACCACTCTACCTCCCATTAATGCTAAGTAGGATAACTGTTCCAATGGTGGTAAAACAACCTCACCTTCCCTTGAAACCTTACAGAATTTTTGCAACATAAAGAATCTTGGGATTCTGACTGAGGAGAATTGGATCCAGCCGTTATCGACACCATCTCTCCCCATTTTGGCACCAATGTCACCTACAGTGACACCTGGCATCAAATCATGGTTTGAGTCTCTCAATGGAACGACAAAAGTCTTTACACCATAGTCCTTGCCATCAACAATCAATCTAGCAAAAACGGTACAATGAGTAGCGGAGTGGGCAGCACCTCCAATCCACCATTTTGTAGCACCAATGTGTGGCGTGTTGATGACAAATTCATCATTTGCTTTGTCAAAAGTGGCAGTAGTCTCGAGACCAGCAACATTAGAACCATGAGCCAATTCAGTCATAGCGAAACAACCATAAATACCTTTGATCTTGTTTGTGTGCTTATCCTCAGACCAGTATTTCAATTGCTCGGCAGTACCATTTCCTTTAATACATGAGAGGAACAAACCCAAATTAACAAAGATTCTAGTACTCAAACCAGTATCGAAAATACTAACTAATGACATTCTTTTATTGAAAACTTCGATAGACTCACCTTCCAAATATCTAGAAAGTCTGTTAATTTTAGTAGCGGTAAATTCTCTCAATTGATCTTTGGTCAAGTCGTAGTATGAACCATCAGTGAACAAGATTGGGTCTCTTTCCATTTGTTGAGTTAACGATTTGAGTAATTCGGATCTTTCTCTGGAACCCTCCAAAAAGTAGTTCATAGCTTGAGGATCAAACTTCTGAACATTTCTTTCGGTTTGAATAGAAGTCTTTGGGTCTGGGCCTTGACTCAAACTGACGTTCTTTTCTGTAATCGGGAAAAACATGATGATATCTATGTAGTTTGAAAAGTGGTTGCAAGATGTTTAATATTCTTCAAAGTGAGAATGTGCAAGTAGTTATCGTTCCAATCTTTTAATGTAGCTGAAGCTAAATGGAACTAGTTTTCGATGAACAAAGAAGTGAAACAGTAGATAAACCCCAAAGGAATGAAATGAATGCTTTTTTTCATCTGTAAATAGATGGATATTTATACTTCCATTCATCAATTTACGGAAAAATACCCGAGGGTAGAGAGAAGAAAAACTGGTCACTTTTCGGACAAAATCTAGGAACACGTCTTTGCAAGAGAGCGAATCTCTCACTATCGCTAGTCATTAAGTCACTGGCAAACCCACTTGTTAACAAGCAAAGCTTCCACGCACTTTTCAAACGTAAACATAGTTGACTGGGCGTAACCTTTGACTCTTGCTGCAAGAAAATTATATCTTGCATTACAGTGTATGGTTTGTGTGGAGAACTTTTTAATTCCGCACGGAAAAAAGCATGGGGGGTATAGGGCGGAGGCTTTGCATATGGTACATGATGAAGCGCATAAGCTGCGAGCATACATAGACGAAAGGGAAGCACGCTTATCCACCATGCAAACATAGTACCATAGAAGAGTTCAACACATTGGATAACTTCTACACTTTCAACTTACTTCTCTAGCTTATTTTATTACTAACATCAACCAGTATTCTGTATTTACTTGGATAAGATTTCGCCAGTTTCAATAGTCTTTTCGAATCTTTCTCTTTCATCGATTGTTGGACGATTCAACATGGCTTCCAAAGCAGCAGAATATGGTGCCTTATCCTTGGCTGGTGGGTTCAAACGTTTAACCAAATCGAAGTAGTTCTCATATATATCACCATCGTAGTTACCGATTGCAGCATTGATCATCATATCAGACATTTGGAATGAATCAGTCAAGCCAACGACATTTGGTCTGATCTTTTTACATAATTGTGGAATGGCAATCTTTGCCAAGTCAGTAATGGCGCTGGTGGAAGCGACATTGAAAGTCAAGAAGATACCAGAAAACTTTTCCAAGACAATAGTGGCAGCATATACTCTACCCAAATCGTACAAGTATGGTTTCAAGCTTTCATCATCGTGAGAATCGACTCTTTTAATGTATTCACCCAAGACATAATGGTGTGCTTTCAATTTGGAAAGATTGACCAATTCAGCACCAACGAAGTCAAATTTTTCTTTTCGAACAATTTTGGCGGTCTCATAAGATAATCTAATGATTGCAACTTCCAATGCCTTGATAAACTTGCTGAGATCAGTGATGTCCTTAGCATTATCTAAAACAACTTTACTAGCTCCAGAGCCAGTGTACTCTTTCAATTGGTTCAAGAAGTGCAAAGATCCCTTCACGGCCTTGCCTTTATCTTCAAGAGCAAGGATATGCTTAATTAATGTCTTACTTGTGTTCATTGCCAAGACATTGTTATCACCTTCCCAAGTACATTGGACAACCCAGTCGTTGTAAGCTCTTCCAAACCCATTGTAAGCAGAATAACCATGTCCACCACATGCTTGTCTACATTGGTCAATACCTTCAGCAGCTAACCAAGTAGCGGTAGATTTCAATGAACCAGAGTCAACAAACAATGACTTCATACCTTCAATAGACTTGAAGATACCTTTTTGGTCATTAGAGGCAACTGCTTTGTCTAATACATCTAAAGTCTCTTCAATGGTTCTTTCGACTTTCAAGGCACCTGCTGATATAACGTAAGCGGCAGCCAAGTAAGGGAATAATCTCTGTTGATGCAATGGGTAATCCAATAATTGAGTTTCCAAAGCTTCTTCATCATCTGGGTCAACATTGTCACCCTTGAATTGTCTTCTGCCGATTGCGTATCTTAAAGCAATTGTAGAAACTCTAGCCAACATTCTGTAAGAATCCAAAACCATCATAACTCTACCTCCTAATAATGCTGAGTAGGATAATTGTTCCAATGGTGGTAAAACAACTTCACCTTCTCTTGAGACTTTACAAAACTTTTGCAACATAAAGAATCTTGGGATCCTGACTGATGAAAATTGAATCCAACCATTATCAATACCATCTCTTCCCATCTTGGCACCAATATCACCGACAGTAACACCCGGCATCAAGTCATGGTTTGAATCTCTTAATGGAACAATAAATGTTTTGACACCATAATCTTTACCATCAACGATCAATCTTGCATATACGGTACAGTGAGTAGCGGAGTGAGCAGCACCTCCAATCCACCATTTTGTGGCACCCACGTGTGGCGTGTTGATGACAAATTCATCATTTGCTTTGTCAAAAGTGGCAGTAGTCTCGAGACCAGCAACATTAGAACCATGAGCCAACTCAGTCATACCGAAACAACCAAAAATGCCTCTCACGTGATTTGTGTGCTTATCAACAGTCCAGTACTTGACTTGTTCATCAGTACCGTTTCCTTTGATACATTTACAGAACAAAATCAAATTGACCATAAGTCTCGTTCCCACCCCGGGTTCAAAAGCACCAAGTAATGACATTCTTCTTTCAAATTGATCAAGAGAATCTCCTTCAATGTACCTAGCAAGCCTGTCGATTCTCTTAGCGGTAACCTCTCTCAACTGTTCTTTACTCATATCGTAATGAGAGCCATCAACACGCAAGATTGGATCTCTTTCCATTTGTTGAATCAAAGTTTGAATCAATTCAGCCCTTTGCTTGGATCCTTCCAAGAAATATTGCATCGCTTGAGGGTTAATCTTTTGAGCTACCCTCTCGGTTTGAATAGAAGTCTTTGGATCTGGACCTTTGCTCAAACTGACATTCTTGGCAGTAATTGGGATACTCATAATGAACTATATGTGTGTATTGAAAATGTGGTTGCAGATTTTTTTGATACTTTGGCAAAGTCAATCGGTCAAGTTTTATGATGAAGCAAGCTCCGAAACAGAATAAAGTGGATGGTTTTTCAGTTGAAAGAAGTTGGATATTTATACCTTAAGTTCTGTCATCATAATGACGGAAATATTCCATGATAGTGGGGTAAAACGTATTTGTTAACTTTGTATCTCTTCGCAGCACACCAATTCTCATACATGAAAATCGTTTCTTCAATCCATAGCAACCCTATTTGATCACAGTAGAACCCTACATGTATTCGTTGGGACTAGAGCCGGTTCTCTGAGTTTGATAACGATAACCTTTATTGCTGCAAAATTTACCTTTTGCATATTATTATGTGGAGTTAAAGATTGTATTTGTTATTGATTTCCGCGGCTAAAACCCGCGTTTTACTTTTTTTTTTTTTGTCCGGTTATGAACGGAGAGGCTTTGATGAAGTATAAGATAAGGCTGATGAGTTACTAATTGGTGAAGATCTAACTATAGATCGACTATAGATAGATTTTCTCGATATTACACGGATATTAACAAGTTTAAGTGCCTTGTAAACAAAGATGTAGTGCTTTTGTCTGTAAATTGCAAGCGGGTGTTAGCGAGGAACTAAATAAACCGTCTTTGTACTTTTACTAGAGTCTAACATTTGGATCATAGACCCAAGCGCTTACTCTTTCTACTTTTTCAATACTGGTTAACTTATAATTTATTTCATTAAAAACCAATATATATATATATATATATATCATAAATATACATCATGCAAAGCTATGCATTTACTTAGATAAGATTTCGCCAGTTTCAATAGTCTTTTCGAATCTTTCTCTTTCATCGATTGTTGGACGATTCAACATGGCTTCTAAAGCAGCAGAATATGGTGCCTTATCCTTGGCTGGTGGGTTCAAACGTTTAACCAAATCGAAGTAGTTTTCGTAAATGTCACCATCGTATTTACCAATAGCAGCATTAATTATCATATCAGACATTTGGAATGAATCAGTCAAGCCAACGACATTTGGTCTAATTTGTTTACACAAGTTTGGAATAACAGACTTAGCCAAATCGGTGATTGCACTTGTGGATGCAACTTCGAAAGTTAAAAAGATACCAGAAAACTTATCCAAGACAACAGTAGCAGCGTATACTCTACCCAAGTCATACAAGTATGGTTTTACGCTTGCATCATCGTGTTCTTCGATTCTTCTAACATACTCGGTCAACAGGTAGTGATGGGCTTTCAATTTGGAGAGATTGACCAATTCAGCACCAACAAAATCAAACTTCTCCTTTCTAACAATCTTAGCGGTTTCATAACCTAATCTGATAATAGCAACTTCTAAAGCTTTAATGAAAGTCTTGATGTCAGTGATGTCCTTAGCATTGTTCAAAACAACTTTATTGGCTCCAGAACCAGTGTACTCTTTCAATTGGTTCAAGAACTCTAAAGATCCCTTCACAGCCTTGCCTTTATCTTCAAGAGCAAGGATATTCTTAATTAATGTCTTACTTGTGTTCATAGCCAAGACATTGTTGTCACCTTCCCAAGTACATTGAACGACCCAATCGTTGTAGGCTCTTCCAAACCCATTGTAAGCAGAATAACCATGCCCACCACAAGCTTGTCTACATTGGTCAATACCTTCAGCAGCTAACCAAGTAGCAGTAGATTTCAATGAACCAGAGTCAACGAACAATGACTTCATACCTTCAATAGACTTGAAGATACCTTTTTGGTCATTTGAGGCAACTGCTTTGTCTAATACATCTAAAGTCTCTTCAATAGTTCTCTCGACTTTCAAAGCACCAGCTGATATAACGTAAGCAGCGGCCAAGTATGGGAATAATCTTTGTTGGTGCAATGGGTAATCCAATAATTGAGTTTCCAAAGCTTCTTCATCATCTGGGTCAACATTGTCACCTTTGAATTGTCTTCTACCGATTGCGTATCTTAAAGCAATGGTGGAAACTCTGGCCAACATCCTATAAGAGTCTAAAACCATCAGGACTCTTCCTCCCAACAAAGCGGAATAAGACAATTGTTCCAATGGTGGCAAGACAACCTTACCTTCCCTAGAAACCTTACAAAACTTTTGCAACATAAAGAATCTTGGGATTCTGACTGAGGAGAATTGGATCCAACCGTTATCAATACCATCTCTTCCCATCTTAGCACCAATGTCACCAACAGTGACACCTGGCATCAAGTCGTGGTTTGAGTCTCTCAATGGGACGACAAAAGTCTTTACACCATAGTCCTCCTCATCAACAATTAATCTAGCGTAAACGGAACAGTGAGTAGCGGAATGAGCAGCACCACCAATCCACCATTTAGTGGCACCAATGTGTGGAGTATTGATGACAAACTCATCATTTGCCCTGTCGAAAGTGGCAGTAGTTTCGACACCAGCAACATTAGAACCATGGGCCAATTCAGTCATTCCAAAACAACCATAAATACCTCTGATCTTGTTTGTATGCTTATCCACAGCCCAGTATTTCACTTGCTCAGCAGTACCATTTCCTTTAATACATGAAAGGAACAAACCCAAGTTAATACCAATTCTAGTACCAACAGCTGGGTCGATAACACCAATCAATGACGATCTAATGTTAAAGACTTCAGTAGAGTCACCTTCCAAATATCTAGAAAGTCTGTTGATTTTAGCAGCGGTAAACTCTCTCAATTGATCTTTATTCAAATCATAGTATGAACCATCAGTGAACAAGATTGGATCTCTTTCCATTTGTTGAGTTAATGATTTAATCAACTCAGCTCTTTCTTTGGAACCTTCCAAAAAGTATTGCATAGCTTGAGGATTAACTTTTTGAGCATCTCTTTCAACTTGAATAGAGGTCCTTGGGTCTGGACCTTTGCTCAAACTTACGTTTTTAGCAGTGAATGGAAAACTCATTATATTTATATGTGTGTGTTAAAAAGCGGTGGCAAGAACTATTTTATACTTTTGGCACTGTTGTTGAAAGTAAATCGGTCTAGTTCTATGATGAAGAGAACCTGTAATCCAATAAAAAGAAATGAAGTGGATATTTTTCCAGTATAGGGAGAAGAAGTCGAATATTTATATTCCAAACTTCTCTCTCTCTCTCATTGAACTTAGTGCTACATATTGTGGAAAGTGGGGGGAAAAAAACGTAATTTAGCCGATTGAAATATAATAATAAAATACATCTTTGCAATACACAGCAAAATCATATACTGGAATTTGCCCTATACAACTCGTGTCAGCTCCGCTTGATCACATATGAAGTACCTGATAAATATAAACCCAGCTATCTGAAATGTAACCATAACCCTTGCTGCAAATCTTACATCTAGCATAGCGCATACTATAATGAGTGGAGATCAAAAAAAATAAAAAAAAAAAAAGTTTTTTAACTTCCGAGGATAGAACACGCTATATAGACGCCTATTGATTGAGGAGGTAGAGAAAGTCTAATTACGCACAATAATTTATCATATCGTATTTTTGAAGACTAACTTGTGACACCTAAACACAAGTATAATTCCCGTATGATTTTCAAGTACGGATATAAAGAATAAGCTTCTACAGAGTTCAACCTGATAACCGAGTCTAAACCGGAAGGATTCCTCGGATGGAAAAAGACTAATTTTTACGAACCCGCCTGTCTCTTGATGTATAATGACCGATATGTGGCCACAAAATGGAAAGCGTTTGCGTCACTAATATGTGAAAGATCCGATTATACATATGTGTTCTCGATCGTTTGTGAGTAATGCTTTAAAGCTGTAGCGCTTTGGTTTGTAGATTCTAACCAGACACAAAGGAGACCAAAAAGGGACGCTAAAGATCCACTTTTCTGGTGTGAAAGAGCTTAATGTTTTTACTACAATGCCAGTTTAATTATAACTTATTTCATTAAAAAACCAAAAAATATACATCACAAATATACATCAAGCAACGCTATGCATTTACTTAGATAAGATTTCACCAGCTTCAATAGTCTTTTCGAATCTTTCTCTTTCATCGATTGTTGGACGGTTCAACATAGCTTCCAAAGCAGCTGAGTATGGTGCCTTATCCTTGGCTGGTGGGTTCAAGGTCTTAACCAAATCAAAGTAGTTTTCGTAAATGTCACCATCGTATCTACCGATAGCAGCATTGATCATCATATCAGACATTTGGAATGAGTCAGTCAAACCAACAACATTTGGTCTGACTTGTTTACATAATTGTGGAATGACAACCTTAGCCAAGTCAGTAATGGCGCTGGTTGAAGCAACGTTGAAAGTCAAGTAGATACCGGCAAACCTGTCCAAAACAACAGTAGCAGCATATACTCTACCCAAGTCGTACAAGTATGGTTTTACGCTTGCATCATCGTGTTCATCGATTCTTCTAACATACTCGCTCAACAAGTAGTGGTGTGCCTTCAATTTAGAAATGTTAACCAATTCAGCACCAACAAAATCAAAGTTTTCTTTTCTAACAGTCTTACCGGTTTCATAACTCAATCTGATGATAGCAACTTCCAATGACTTGATGAAAGTCTTGAGGTCAGTAATGTCTTTAGCATTGTTCAAAACAACTTTACTAGCTCCAGAGCCAGTGTATTCTTTCAATTGGTTCAAGAAGTCTGAAGATCCCTTAACAACCTTACCATCATCTTCAATAGCAATGATGTGTTTAACCAATGGCTTACCAATGTTAATACCCAAGACATTGTTGTCACCTTCCCAAGTACATTGGACAACCCAATCGTTGTAGGCTCTTCCGAAACCGTTGTAACCTGAGTAACCATGACCACCACAAGCCTGTCTACATTGGTCAATAGCCTCAGCAGCCAACCAAGTACAGGTGGACTTCAATGAACCAGAATCAATGAATAATGACTTCATAGCATCAATAGACTTCATGATTCCAACATCATCTCCTTCATCAACGGCATCATCTAATAACAATAAGGTTTCTTCAATAGTTCTTTCAACCTTCAAAGCACCAGCTGAAACAACGTAGGCAGCAGCCAAGTATGGGAATAATCTCTTTTGGTGTAATGGGTAGTCCAATAATTGGGTTTCTAAAGCTTCTTCATCATCTGGGTCAACATTGTCACCCTTGAATTGTCTTCTTCCAATAGCATATCTTAAAGCAATGGTGGCAACCCTAGCCAACATTCTGTATGAGTCCAAGACCATCATAACTCTACCTCCCAATAATGCAGAGTAGGATAATTGTTCCAATGGTGGCAAAATGACTTCACCTTCTCTTGAAACCTTACAGAATTTTTGCAACATAAAGAATCTTGGGATTCTAACTGAAGAGAATTGGATCCAACCATTATCAATACCATCTCTTCCCATCTTGGCACCAATATCACCAACAGTGACACCTGGCATCAAGTCGTGGTTTGAGTCTCTCAATGGAACGACAAAGGTCTTGACACCGTAATCCTCATCATCAACAATTAATCTAGCGTAAACGGTACAGTGAGTAGCGGAGTGAGCAGCACCTCCAATCCACCATTTTGTAGCACCAATGTGTGGGGTATTGATGACAAATTCATCATTTGCCTTGTCAAAAGTGGCGGTGGTTTCAATACCCATAACGTTAGAACCGTGAGCCAACTCAGTCATACCGAAACAACCGTAAATACCTCTAATATGAGCAGTGAACTTGTCCAAAGCCCAGTATTTCAATTGATCATAAGTACCGTTACCTCTGATACATGAGATGAATAAACCCAAGTTAACACCAATTCTAGTACCAACAGCTGGGTCGAAAACACCAATCAATGATAATCTTCTTTGGAATACATCAATAGAGTCACCTTCCAAATATCTTGCAACTCTGTTAATCTTGAGAGCAGTGAATTTTCTCAATTGTTCTTTATCCATATCATAGTATGAACCATCAGTCCACAAGATTGGGTCTCTTTCCATTTGTTGAGTTAAGGACTTGATCAACTCAGCTCTTTCTTTAGAACCTTCCAAAAAGTATTGCATGGCTTGAGGATTAAGTTTTTGAGCATCTCTTTCAACTTGGATTGAAGTCTTTGGGTCTGGGCCCTTGCTTAAACTTACGTTTTTAGCAGTGAATGGAAATGACATTATGATTTATGATTTATATGAGTATATTTGTTATAAAAAAAAACAGTAAACCTGTGATTAAGAAAAAAAGAAAGGCAAGTTAGATTTAAAAAGGGTTATAACTTATGATATTTATATTGAAAATATTTTTTTAGTGTCTGATTGGAATATTGTGGGGGAAAATAGAGGAAAAGAATATGTCACTTAGTACTAATTTTATTTTTCACAGGCAAAAAAAGAAATAAAAAAAAAGTACCCGTCGTGCATTAACTCCCGAAAAACAAATAGAAGACACAGACACAGACACAGACACAGAGTCAGAATCAGAGACAAAAGACTCTTTCTCTTTTAATTTAAAACTACTACTTCTTTATGTACCACATGCAAATATAAACCGAGGTTATGTGTCAGCAGATTTTTTCTTTAACACATGCACATGATTTGTATTTTATTACCACATACAACCTACCTCATTTCAAACTTACGTATACACCATCCCATATACCTCTCTCTAAGCTCTTGCTACTACCCTATGAGAGGGCGTTTTGGTGTCTGAATCAGCTTCTGTCCTTACTAGCTGTTAAGAAGGTGTCTATTCACCCTTAGCTTCTATGATAAAATTAGCATGCGAAAATTTTTTTTTGGGCTGGGTGGATTTAGCTCTAGGTCGTGCGTGCCCAGGAATTAACAAAAGACGCATCTTACGGACTTAGGCTGCACACAATGGACACACAATGTTTACTCAGAGCATTTACGCGTTATTTACCTTTTGCTATAGTTTCAGCGGATAAAAATTTTTCAGTTGATAGAGTTAATCTATTGTTTAACAACGGACACAATTTTTTGTATTATGATATGAATTGCGGAGAGAAAGACTGGGGGATACTTGACAGTTTCTTTTGATTTAGGGCCGACTGAACTTGATGTTAGCACTAGTCCCCCCATTGAAAAACCAGGTCATGATTATGTCCTTGAATATATCGTATAGCTTGTGATTGTTTGTAAAGACTATTGCAGGGACCCCTTTTTGGCTGACACTCTATCATCGATGCTTGAGTTTCGACTATAAAACTCTAAGTCTTACCTAGCCATTGTTCAATGGTGTCCCATTTTCTATTACATCTCACTTTCTTGTGTGATCCATTGCACCTTTGACGTATTTCACTTTTACGACATTAATCTTGCAGACAGAAATCACAAAAAAAAGAGTGTTGCAAATTATTTTTACTTCAAATCAAAAAGGAATATTTCATTAAAACAAAGTACTATACATCACGACATAAAACCATCAAGGCATATACATATACATATCACGTTTACTTGGATAAGATTTCACCAGTTTCCATGGTCTTTTCAAACCTCTCTCTTTCGTCAATTGTTGGACGATTCAACATAGCTTCCAAAGCAGCTGAGTATGGTGCCTTATCCTTGGCTGGTGGGTTCAATTGTTTAACCAAATCGAAGTAGTTCTCATATATATCACCATCGTAGTTACCGATTGCAGCATTAACCATCATATCGGACAATTGGAATGAATCAGTTAATCCAACAACATTTGGTCTAACTTGTCTGCACAAGCTTGGGATAACACTCTTGGCCAAGTCAGTGATGGCAGTGGTGGATACAACATTGTAAGCCAAGAAGATACCGGAATACTTGTCCAAGACAACGGTAGCAGCATACAACTTACCCAAGTCGTTCAAGTATGGTTTCAAGCTGTAGTCACCACAAGTGTCAACTCTTCTAACGTATTCACTCAACAAGTAGTGGTGTGCCTTCAACTTAGAAAGACTAACCAATTCAGCACCAACGTAATCAAAAGTTTCCTTCTTTGCAGTCTTGGCGGTTTCATAAGCCATTCTAATAATAGCAACTTCTAAGGCCTTGATAAACTTCTTAACATCAGTGATATCGTTACCATTGTTCAAGATGACTTTACTAGCTCCAGAGCCAGTGTATGACTTCCATTGGTTTAAGAAATCTAAAGAACCCTTGACAGTCTTTCCCTTTTCAAGACCCATGATGTGTCTAACAATTGGCTTACCACTGCTGATGGCCAAGACATTGTTGTCACCTTCCCATGAACATTGAACAGCAAAATCGTTGTAAGCTCTTCCGAAACCATTGTAGTTTGAGTAACCATGACCACCACAAGCTTGTCTGCATTCATCAATAGCTTCACAACCCAACCAAGTACAAGTGGCCTTCAATGAAGCAGAGTCAACAAACAATGACTTCATGTCCTCAATAGACTTCATGATACCAGCATGGTTACCTGTTGCAACTGCCTTGTCCAAGTATTCCAAGATATCCTCACTGGCCTTTTCAATCTTCAAAGCACCAGTTGAAACAACATAAGCGGCAGCCAAGTATGGGAGCAATCTCTTTTGATGCAATGGGTAGTCTAACAATTGAGTTTCCAAGGCGTTCTCATCATCTTGGTCAACATTATCTCCTTTGAATTGTCTTCTTCCAATGGCATATCTTAAAGCAATTGTAGAAACTCTAGCCAACATTCTGTATGAGTCCATAACAATCATAACTCTTCCACCAATTAAAGCTGAGTAAGACAATTGTTCCAATGGTGGCAAGGTAACTTCACCTTCTCTTGAGACTTTACAGAATTTTTGCAACATAAAGAATCTTGGAATTCTAACTTGTGAGAATTGAATCCAGCCATTGTCAATACCTTCTCTTCCCATCTTAGCACCAATGTCACCTACTGAAATACCTGGCATCAAGTCATGGTTGGCATCTCTCAATGGAACAATAAATGTCTTGACACCGTAGTCTTTACCATCAACGATCAATCTGGCATAACAAACAGTGTGTGTGGATGAATGAGCAGCACCTCCGATCCACCATTTAGTAGCACCAATATGTGGGGTGTTGATAACAAATTCATCACTGGCTCTGTCAAAAGTAGCAGTAGTTTCACAACCAGCAACATTGGAACCATGAGCCAATTCAGTCATACCGAAACAACCGTACATACCATTAAGTTGGGATGTCTTCTTTTGGAAAGCCCAGTACTTCAATTGCTCTTCAGTACCATTTCCTTTGATACTGTTGAGGAACAAACCCAAGTTAACCATCATTCTAGTACAAACTTGAGGATCAAAAAGACCAATCAATGATAACCTCTTCGTGAAAACTTCAACTGATTCACTTTCCAAGTATCTGGAAACTCTGTTAATCTTGACAACAGTGATTTCTCTTTGTTGAGTCTTGGTTATGTCATAGTATGAACCATCAGTGAACAAGATTGGGTCTCTTTCCATTTGTTGAATCAAGGACTTAACCAATTCACCTCTTTCTTTGGAACCTTCCAAGAAGTATTGCATGGCTTGAGGGTTGAACTTTTGAGCATCTCTTTCAACTTGAATAGATGACTTTGGGTCTGGACCTTTGCTCAAACTGACAGTCTTGGTAGTAATTGGGTAAGACATTTTTTGGATTGTGTGTATCGTGGTGTTGGCTGTTAAAAAAATAAATTGTGTTTTTTGTGTAACAATAAAGTTAAAAGTAGCTTTCAAAACTATTTATGTAAAGGGAATTGAAAATGTATAACAGTAAAACTGTGATGATAGTAAGTGATGAAGAAGAATGAAAAAGAAAAAGGGAGAAATTCTTCAATTGAGGGAATCAAAAATCTGGGGAAATGTTTGATGATATTTATATTGAGATTTGAAGGTGTCAAAACCTCTGCTGATTTTGCAGAGATTATTGGTTCTCTAGTACTATTACTTGTTGCTGCAGGTAAAACAGAAATCAGCTGTATTTTTTTTACTAAACGGGTATATATGCATGATTATTGCATGTTTTGTAAGGAAAACAAAATTTATTCATATTCATTTAGCCGAGAGAAAGAGAGAGAGAGAGAGAAAAGGGAGTTTAATTGCATGTGGAGCCGCTACGGATACGGGGTTAGCCTCTATTCTAAATTTATCCTTGAGCTAAGTCATGGCTTCCTATTGGTGTTTTCAACCTCTACGAGAGCCCATTTACAAGAGTTTTCGGCTAAATCGCTTGCCCTGTCGTGTTTAACTTTAATGCGACATTGAGAGCCACTCCCGAAATATTCGACACTGACAAAAGCTTATTTATTTTGTGTCCGATGTCTGATGTTTTTTTTTTTTTTTTTTTTCATATTTTTTGTCCGTTGTTTTCAACGCATTACTCCGCAAAATGTAAAATAAAAATTAAATAAAATAAAATTAACTCCGCTGTAGAAACAATAAAACATCCCTCGGAGTGAAAAAAGTTAGGATTTCACGACAATTTGTGTCGATTAATATCTAGGGGATCGACCGGAGTTATCAAAACGCTTGTGAAAATCAGAAATCTCTTCCCCACCTTGCTCATAAACCCACCTATCAAATTCAACAGAAGACAATGTCTTCATTACTTCCCTGCCTACTCTCCAGATGAGGTTTCCCCTGGATATTAAAAAAAACCTCAAATGCATGCCCCGCATTTTTTTTTTCCCACGATCTATATGCAGAAAATATAAAGACCGCTAACTTTAAATGGGTTTATGATAAGCATCAGGTGCTTTTTTTTGAAGTTTTAGAATTTGCCAGCCTGATAATTATCAACATAGGCTTATTGTAGAAAGATTTTATTTTCTCACCGACAGCACAAAATGGAAATGTGTTTCACAAGAATGCAGGTTTAATGAGGGGTGATAAAGGATTCATGTATTTCTAGAATTCTTTTTTCTAACCGAGGTTAACAATCGAAGTAATCTGCACGTGACTTCTTTAATCAGTAGTCTTTCCCGAGCTTTACTTTACACTACTTTTGTACCAGAGTCTAAGAGATGTATTCGCAACATCCCGTTCTATTTTCACGTATGAAACTTGCTGCAGCCTTCAATCTCCTGCCAACTTTTCTTTAAACCTTTGTCTCCATTTGACCGCGGTTACTCCAATCTATATCATCTTTGTTTTATTTATAGCTTTTTGACTCCTCGGAAAGCTTGGTAGTTACCTGTATACGACTTTTAATAGTGGTCTGATCTAGATTATTGGTTAGATTCACTAAGTATATTTTCTTTAAATTTAGAGCCAGCAGCATTTGAAAAATTACACAAATATGAACTCACACTTTTTTTCAACTTTACGATTACGATAATAAAATCATGTCATACGTGACCCTCATTTTCTGGAAAGAGCCACGGAATAGAGATTGATGCTGTATGACCACGTATGTTTGTTATCTTTTTGCAAACGCTTTCTTTGCCGAGATCATGGATGATGTAATTAATGAAAAATTGAAAAAAAAAAAAATGTGGGGTAACTCTGCAGATTTCAAATCACACCGAAATGGATAAAGAATTTAAAAGTATTACGTCCAGAGTGTTTAAGAGCCTTTCTATAATTTATGAACCGTCTCACCTGCTTAGACTAGCATTTATTGTTAGGTTTGTACTGCCAATGCAATTTGTATACGCTTCGCCGAATATTTGCACGTCAACTACTCAAAAAACCTATAACGCAAAAATCAATATACAAACTATCAGATGGTTAAAGCACAACAAGTGATTAGATGTAGGCGCAAACCTTGGGTGAGTTGTAACATACCGGGTGCACTAGAGAGAACTCAATTCAATGTACTTGAAAGGTACCGACTTTAACTCGTGAATGTCAGTTTGCATATTACAAAATACTATCTGTAGCGCTAGTAACTCAGTACTTGCTATGTAATAGTTTCTGCAACTTCCCAACTGTACCATTGTCACCTCTTTGCATGCTGGTAATGTGTAGAAGTGGATTTGAATCACACGTAAAGAGACAAGAGTAAGAGACTTTCTTAGCCTGTGAATTTGCAGCCAGATGAATTCTAACAAGTTCAGCAGTTCACCAAACCAGGACCATCAATCTCTGCATAGTCCAATTAGAAAAAACGGACCCTCGACTGATGAATTATATTGTGAACTGCAAAGATCAAACTTATCCCTAAAGCGTATCCCCATCCTTTACATTTTCCTCTTCAAAAACAATAAAACAGTCTATATTAACCAAATACTATGTACAATAGTTATTCCCCTTTAATAACCTATAATTGTGGTACCAACATTTCCATCAATGGTGATTGAATAAATAAAACACCTAAACCGAATAAAGTAACTTGTGTACCAATGGTGAAAGCTGGAGTTTCTCTGAGTTTTTGAAATGTTGATTTCTCTTCTTTACCCGATGGTGGAGCTCTTGTTTGGAAGTTCATCTTTTGTATTATGATTGATTCGATGAATGAATGTGGTTGCTATGGTTTCATGCATCAAAATTTTTTTTTTTTCAGTGCTTTCTCCATCGTCATTGAACACATTTTCTTTTTTTTTTTTTTTTGATCGTTGGTACACACAAATCAAAACACATCGGAGTACCAACAAAGCAGAAGTTATAGAAAGATGGCCTCAGTAGACGTTGAATTGGGAGTAACCCCTGAAACCACTTATTCGATTGCCGGAAAACAAATCAAGTTCAATAGTGAAGCTGATATTGAACCATACATCAAGGAACTCAATGATATTAAGAATCTCACCAAGATTGATTTCTCAGGAAACACAATAGGTATCGAGGCATCCAAAGCATTAAGTGAAGCTCTATTAAAGCATAAGGATACAGTTGTTGAAATCAACTTTTCCGATTTATACACTGGTCGTTTAAACACGGAAATCCCTCAATCGTTGAACTACCTTTTACCAGCATTATTGAAATTCCCCAACTTGAAATTGATCAATTTGAGTGATAATGCTTTTGGTTTGCAAACTATTGATCCAATAGAGGCCTATATTGCCAAGGCTGTCTCTTTGGAGCATTTAATATTATCAAATAATGGTATGGGTCCATTTGCAGGATCGAGAATTGGAGGATCGTTATTCAAGTTGGCTCAAGCTCAATCTGCTGTTAAAAAGACCTCATCGTTGAAAACATTCATTTGTGGAAGAAACAGATTAGAGAATGGTTCAGTTAATTACTTGGCTGTTGGGTTGAGAAACCACAAGGACTTGGAAGTGGTTAGACTATACCAAAACGGTATCAGACCAGCTGGTATTTCCAAATTGGTGGAAAAAGGATTGAGTCACAACAAAAAGTTGAAGGTATTGGACTTGCAAGATAACACAATCACCACCTCTGGTGCTATAAAGTTGGCTGAATCTATAAGCAACTGGCCAGATTTGGTTGAATTGAATTTGAATGACTCTTTATTGAAGAACAAAGGTTCATTGGAAGTGGTTAGAGCTTTTGGAAAAAACAAAAAGGAGAAATTGACCATCCTTAAGTTGCAATACAATGAATTAGAAACTGATAGTTTGGCAATATTGGCAGACTTGATTGGAGAATACTTGCCAAATTTAAAACTTTTGGAATTGAACGGAAATAGATTCGAGGAAGATTCGAAACATATAGAAAGCATCAAGGAAGTGTTTGAAAAGAGAGGATTTGGAGAAATTGATGAATTGGATGAGTTAGAGGAATTAGATAGTGACGAGGAAGAGGAAGAAGATGAAGAAGAGGAAGATTCCTTGGAAGTCGATCTCGACTTGGAAGAGTTGGAGAAAGAACTTGCAGGTGTTAAACTTGAAGATAAAGATGCAACTGTGGACGATATTGCCGATGAGTTATCCAAAGCTCATATTAAGTAATGTATAGATCTGAACAATTTCTTTTGGTAGCGAATTCCTTTGTAGACGCGATTATTTTTTCAAAAGAGCAGCCACTTACACACACAACCTTTTTTTGCTCATTATGTCAAGTATATATAAGTTATCCATAAAGGGAATCAGATCATTCGAACCAGAGTCTGATGAAACAATTCAATTTGGGTTCCCGTTGACTTTGATCTGTGGTCAAAATGGATGTGGAAAAACGACGGTTATAGAATGTCTACGATACGCAACTACGGGTAATTTACCACCAAATTCAAAAGGAGGTGCTTTTGTTCATGATCCAAGTCTTAGCTCGCGAAATTCGGTTACGGGGCAGGTGAAGTTGGCATTTAAGAACGCCAATGGCAAGTCAATGATTACAACCAGATCGGTTCAAGCGAGTGTGAAGAATACAAAGACGGCCAGTGCCAGTACCATCACCTTCAAGTCTATGGAAGGGCAACTAGCGTATATCGAAAACGGTAAGAAAACAAGTATATCGTCCAAGAATGCTGAACTTGACTCGCAAATTCCAATTTTCCTCGGGGCTTCAACTGCAATTTTGGATAATGTTATATTTTGTCATCAAGATGAAAGTTTATGGCCACTTAGTGAAGCATCAGTGTTGAAGAAGAAATTTGATGATATTTTTGAAGCATCAAAGTTTACCAAAGTTATTGATAATTTGAAAAGTATCAAAAAGGATATGGCTACGGATATAAAATTGATTGAGCAAAGTGTCAATCATTTGAAGATTGACAAAGACCGAGCAAAAAAAGTTCGAGATAGATTAGCAGAGATGAATCAATCGGTAGAAACGTTTGCTGCAGAGATTAGCGAGTTGAATATACAAATTGAACAGAAGGACATTGAAGCTGAAAAATTGTTTGCAACCAATCAAGAGTTTCAAAAGACTTTAAGTGATTATGAAAATTTGTTGATGAAGAAAGCTTCACTTGAGGAAACGATTGAAAGAATTAAAAATTCAATTGAGATTTTACCCGATACTGATGAAGAGTTGCTTCATAAGCAAGAAAACTTTGCTGCAATCGTTGCTGAAAATAAAGGTTCGATCGGTAAATTGCAGAAGGTCGAGGATGACCTAAACTCTAGTCTCAAGGAAAAGACAGATGAATATAACGAGTTGATCAGATTGGATGGGTCACTAAAAGCTAAAAAGTCGGAATACGATGCTAATAAAGGTAAAATGAACCGATTGATGACCGATAATGCATCAGATGTGAGTGTCCATATTGGTAAAGATGAGTCAAAGAACTTTTCAGAGTTTAGAGACGCCATTACTACTAGGCTTGTCGAAGTCCAACAGGAAGAGAAGGACTTGCTCCTGAACAACAAATTAATTGAAATTGAAAAGCAGAAACAAGTAAAGATAGTCGAGGATGAAATTATTAAAGACGAGCAGTCATTGGAATACACTGATAATGATTTGCAAAAGTCCCAGCAAAACTTGACCCAGTTCAAGAGGAAATTAAATGCCTCCTCAAATGACGAGTCAGAATTGTTTTCTAGAAAAGAGGAGCTTGTCACGACAACGAAAGAGCTCGAGACAAAAAGGAGCAAGCAAGAAGTCAATGAACTCGATGACAAAATTACCCAAAGAAATGCGGAAATTGCAAAACTAGAATTTGAAGGCGAAGAAATTTCCAAAAAGTTGCTGACTAGTAGTAAACAATCTGAATTAAGAACAAAAGTTAAGATTTTGGAAGATGAAATAAAGTCGAAGAATTCAGAAATAGCCAAAATTGTTGAAAGGGTTAATACTGATTACAAAAAGGTCGTTGGCGTTGACGTTGAGGTTGGCTTCGCTGAACCAAAACTTAATGAAAAGTATGACGAATTGAAATTGGAAGTTGAAAATCAACAAAAGAAAGCTTACGGAATACAGAGTGAGATCGACTCATTGAAGTCTTCAAGACAGGCGATTTTAAACAGCATATCACACAACTCATCCAAGATTGATTCATTGAAGGCGGAGATTACTGCAGTCATTCAGGAGTCAGAAATTGATGAATATGAAAAGATTCTTGAGGAATTGGAGGAAGATTACAGAAATGTTACCGAAGATGTAAATACATCTGAAGTGACGAAAAGTTATGGAAAATCAGCGTTGGAAATGGCTGAGAAAAATAAGTGCTGTCTATTATGTAAGCGAATGTTTGATGATCCTGCTTTGCAGAAATTTATAAAGGAGCTAAAGCAAGGATTTGATGAAGAGAAGATCAGAGAAGTCAAAAGAAACGCTGAAGAGATTGGTAAAGAGCTCGATGCTACGAAAAGCTTGGGGATGAAAGTGATCAACTATAGGGAATGTGTTGCATTGAAGCCTAAACTTGAAAAAGAATTGAATACTGTTGATAACAAGATTAATGAGTTGAGTGACAATTCCAAAAATGAAAGGGGTGCCCTCGATCGATTAAGGCAAACGTTTGAAACTGCTGCAAACTTGAGAAAGCCTCTTGATAATGCAACTAGGTTAGACAAAGAAGTACAACAACTTAAGCGGAAAGTAACTGATTTGGGTGAAGAGTTGTATGAATTTGGATCTGCTGTAGCTTCAGTTGAAGAGTTGCAAAAACAACAGCGGGATATCCAATTGAAAATCCGTGAAGTCAGACAGCAAGTGGCTGACCTCAACGAGGAAAAATATAAAGTGCAAAAGGATATACAAAAGTTGGAGAATAAAGTCAAAGACATCAAGTTGGTTATTAGTAATCTTGAACGGTCGTTGGCAGAAGCACTGAACATCAAACTATCGATTGAGGATCTTGAAGCAAAAATTGCCAGCTTTGAATCCAGAGCTAAAGAATTGAGATCAAAATTGCTGCGGTTAAGAGAAGATAGAGAAAAGGTGACTCATGAGTTGAAACAAGCTCAAATGGAGCATTCCCTGACAGAAGAAAAACTCTCTAAAAGACTCGAGGCTCTTACTTCGTTAGTGGAAACGTTTCAAACACTTTTTACTGCCGTGACTGATTTTGAAACTGTGGGATTACCCAAAATGGAGGAAAATTCAGCAAAGATGGACGCCATTGTCAAGGAATGTGACTCTATAAAAGCGAAAATTTCTGATAATACAAATGAAATAAAAAAGTTTGAAAAGATGGTTATGGATTCATCGCGAGTCGAGCATAACATCATTTCAAACATTGACTATCGAGCCCAAATTAATCGCTTAGATGAAGCTGAGTTTCAACTCAATTCTATGGATATCGAAAATGCACAATTGCAAAAGGAAGAATACCAGCAGAACTCCAAACGCATTCGAGAAGAAATCTCTAACCTCTCCTCACGGCATGCAGGAAAAGTGGGTGAGGTTAAGCAAATCAAGGATCAGATTGAAACATTGAAGAAAGAATTGGCAACAGAGTACAAAAATGTCGATGAAATGTATCATGAAGAATGGATCAAGTTGCAAACTAACCTCCTTGTATCTAATGACATTCAAAACTACTCGAAAGCACTTGATAATGCCATTATGAAATACCATAGTATTAAAATGGAAGATATAAATCGTATCTTGACTGAACTATGGTCGCAAACCTATCAAGGAACGGATATTTCCACCATTGCAATTAAAAGTGATGTCAATCTTCAAGCCAAGGGTAATAGATCATACAATTATCGAGTCGTTATGGTTAAAGACTCGAGTGAATTGGACATGAGAGGCCGTTGCTCAGCTGGGCAAAAAGTATTGGCTAGTATCTTGATTCGATTGGCTCTAGCTGAATGTTTTGGATCAAATTGTGGTATAATTGCATTGGATGAGCCTACTACAAATTTGGATAGTGAAAATGCAGAAGCATTGGCCACGGCATTGAATAGAGTCATTGATTACAGAAAACGACAGCTGAATTTTCAATTGGTTGTCATCACCCACGATGAAAAGTTTTTAAGTCATTTGCGAGGTTTCACCGATCATTATTACCGAATTGATAGAGACGAAAAGAGTAAGTCAAGAATTTATAGGTTGAGTTTTGCAACAAGGTAAATAGCTAAGTACATTGATAGCTCGTGAAGAGTCGTCTTCTTCAAATCACTACTCCTGATATGGACGAAGTGAATGTAGTGTGTCGATTGAAGTTTCTCATTTGATGCAAATTATTCTCCTCCTTGATTTGAGTCATGATCTTGTCCTTGTGCTTCCACAAGTGTTCCAAATACCGTTCAAGTTTCTTTCTCTTATTGGGGATTCTAGCAATTGATCTCACCTTGACATAGACAAGCACTGTGATTGGATCTTTAGAGGAGAAGACTTCGAGTAACGTAGGTGGTTGATAATTTACTTCATCCCCTTGTCGCCGACAGTACAAAATAGTCAAATCGTACAAATTGGAGTAGGGATGCGGTTTGAATTTTGTCAAGGCGGTAATAATGTTATGAAATGCTGAGTATCGTGGGTAAAGCAAATGCTCTAGTTTTGGTAAAAAGTATTTTGTCCCAATCTGTTGTTGTACTTCGTATCCATGAGAGGTCCATACATTAACCTCAGGGAACAACACAATCCATTCGGAGAACTTACTTTTGAGCAACTTTGCAAATACATAGAGGATCGAACTTTCCTCAATTTCCCAATTTTCATCTGTTTTCAACAAATGTGTCAAGATTTTAACCGTTGGCACTCTCCATATAAGAAACCATGAGAAAAAGTTTATGATGGGTAGTTTTAGATCCCTGTTATATGGTAAACCATCTTTGGAGTCTCTCTCAGATTTACTCGATAGTCTTGATAAATGTTGAATGACAAAATAGTCAGTTAATGATGCATGATTGCTAATAACCACTGCTGGATTGGGACTAAGTTCGTCACCCATTACCTTGATCTTGACTTTGTTCAAATGCTTGAAAAAGGTTAGACACACACTTAAAGGCTCCTTTCATCTTATACGTACCATCAAGTAGAGTCCAAAGTCCCAAAAGAAAGTGCCACACTTGTACTTGATCATAGTCCCTGTGTCTGGGAAAGTCACTGCGAAAACTGTTGCAAAAACAGAAACCACATGATAAAATAGTATGTAAATTAGCAACATGAGTAGACTGGTGATTCCTTTAAACCAGGTTGCCAAAGACATGTCTTCATTGTTTGGGTATCGAAGACCAATGAGATCAATTAGTTCCATGGTGGCACTTTTACCACCTAAACTGTGTGCAATAATAGTGTTGTATGTGTGAACTTTGTGTGAGGGTATTGAGCGCACAAAAAAGGAGAAAAGTGAAGTTTGATTTTTTTTATCTCATCGCCAATACTCATCTCTCTTCTTACACCAACAAAGTAAGCAATGTCTAGGCTTATTGTCAAGGGACTTCCAAAATACTACACAGAAGAGAATTTGAAAAATCACTTCAGCCAACAGGGTGATGTGACTGATGTGAAATTAGTGAAATCTAAGCATGGAGAGTCAAGAAGATTTGCATTTATTGGCTACAAATCAGAAGAGTCAGCCCAGAAAGCAGTCAAATTTTTCAACAAATCATTCATTGACACGGCAAGGATAGATGTGCAGTTGGCAAAGTCGTTCTCGGATCCAGACGTCCCACTATCGTTTAAAGAAAAGAGGAAAAGAGAAAATGAAAGGTTAAAGAGACAAGAAGAGCTATTGATCGAGGAGGAAAATAGGCTCAAGGCAAAGAGACAGAAGACTGAAAAGAAGTCTCTAATTGAAGAAGAAATGGAGAATGATCCTAAATTCAAGGAGTATATGGAAGTAATGAAACCGTCGCATCAAGTTAAATCATGGGCAAACGATACCATAGCTGACGGCTCCGGAGGGCCTTCAAATGCAGACTTGGAACGTGCATTAGAGGGTGACAAAGCGGACCTCACTGAAGCTTCTAAGCCTGAGGTGATTGAAGCACAAGAACAAGAAAGTGATGATGAGTATAACGATTTCAATGGGGGTGTGGATGATGAAGAGGAGGAGGAGGAGGAGGAGGAAGAAGAAATGATGCCTTTGGAAGCAATTGAGGAAAAGGATACATTAGCCAAGGATGAGAATGTTTCAGATATGGATTGGTTAAAATCGCGAAGCATTCGTATCAGAGAGGATGGTGAAGTACCGAAAACAAACGAAGAACAAAACAATGCTGAAGAAGAGCAGTCTGCTACTCCCCTTATGGAACACAAGTCTGAAGAAGAAAAAGCAAGAGACAAAATTGAGGAAACTGGTCGGTTATTCATCAGAAACATTCTGTACGAAGCAACTGAAGATGATTTTAAACACTTGTTTGAAAGATATGGACCACTCGAGGAAGTACATATCGCCATTGACACTAGAACTGGGAAATCAAAAGGTTTTGTCTATATTCAATTCATCAACACCGATGATGCAGTCAATGCTTTTGAGTCACTTGATAAACAAATCTTTCAAGGTAGGTTATTACATATACTTCCTGCTGACAAGAAAAAGAGTCATCGACTCGATGAATTTGATTTGCAAAATCTACCTTTGAAGAAACAACGAGAGTTGAAGAAGAAAGCCCTGGCTTCAAAGAGTCAGTTTAGTTGGAATTCGCTCTATATGAATACCGATGCAGTTATGGATTCTATGGCCGCAAAATTGGGTGTAACAAAAGCACAGTTGATCAATCCTGAAAATTCAAGTTCTGCTGTGAAACAGGCACTTGCAGAGGCCCATGTGATTGGTGATGTTAGGAAATTTTTCGAAGATCGAGGTGTTGACTTGACAAGTTTCAGCAAAAAGGAAAAAGATGACAAGGTGATACTAGTGAAGAACTTTTCGTTTGGAACAACGGTGGAAGAATTGGGAGAGTTGTTTTCACAATATGGTCAGCTCAAGAGAATTATCATGCCCCCTTCAGGAACCATTGCCATTGTTGAATTCAATGATGCACCTAGTGCGAGAGCTGCATTTACCAAGTTGGCATATAAGCGGTTTGGCTCCAGTATTCTTTATTTGGAAAAAGGTCCCAAGGATTTGTTTACTCGCGAGCCTGCTGAAAATGAAAGTATCAAATTATCCGAGCCTGAAAAGGTTGTTGAAGCGAAAGTCTCTGCTAGTGATATTCTTGAGCCAAAGGTTGAAGAAGAAGAAGAAGAAGTGCAAGGTCCTACTGTTTCCATCTTTGTCAAGAATCTCAATTTCAGCACAACTGTGCAACAACTATCCGACTTGTTCAAGTCTTTGCCAGGTTATGTCTTGGCAACAGTGAAAACTAAGCCTGATCCAAAGAATACCGGAAAGACATTAAGTATGGGTTTTGGTTTTGTTGAATTCAAATCGCTACCTCAAGCTAATGCCGCAATTGCTACATTGGATGGTCATGTCTTGGATGGACACAAACTACAGTTGAAAATTTCTCACAAGCAAGGAAGTTCCGCATCCTCTACAGCTCCAGCCAAATCCACCAGATCAAGCAAGATCATTATCAAGAACTTGCCATTTGAAGCTTCTCGTAAGGACCTTTTGGAGTTATTTGGTGCTTTTGGTCAATTAAAGTCGGTTAGAGTACCAAAGAAATTTGATCAAAGTGCCAGAGGTTTTGCTTTTGTTGAATTCAACTTGTTGAAGGAGGCTGAAAGTGCTATGAAACAATTGGAAGGTGTACATTTGCTCGGAAGACGATTGGTTATGCAATACGCAGAGCAAGATTCTGAAGATGCAGAAGCTGAAATTGAGAAAATGACAAAGAAGGTTAAGAGGCAAGTTGGGACTCAGAATTTGGCAGCTGCTAGATTGGCTGGTAAATCTAAGATTGAGTTGGAAGAAAAGGAAGATGAGTTTGAATAGGTGTATATAGAAGGATCTAGACAAATTGAAGAAGAAAAAAAAAAAAAATCCCGATTTCATACTACCACACTCTAAACGCCACCGCCAACAATGTTTCAAACATTACGACTTCTAAAGCCCAGTCTAGGTCGTAATTTTCTATTCAGCAACAACAGTCTCTTATCATTAACCTTCAAGAACATACGACAAACCAAGAATGTTTCGTTCAACAGCAATGTTCAAATCTTACAATCGTCAATGAACCCATGGCAAAAGAATTTCATCAAACAATTTATGAATCAACAAGTGAAACAATCACCACTAAGTAGAAGTCCAACTTGGAAGAGCTACAACCTGTACTACAACAGATCCAATTGGGATAAATTGAAAAAGCCTTTATTGTTCACAGTGGCCTTTTGTGTGGGAACGACATTTTTAACTCCGTATTTATTCAACCACACTCCCTTATCAGTGCTCAAACAGAACCCACAAGCTTTAATCTGGGGAATCATTGCGTTAAATGGTGCCGTGTTTCTAATGTGGAGAGTGCCTCAATTCCAACGATTCACGATGCGATACGCCATCTTACTCAAAGATAATATTCAATCACCTTGGACATTGTTGTGGTCGGCATTTTCTCATCAAAGCTTTGCCCATATTTTCATCAACATGTTGTGTTTCCAATCATTTGCTGCGTCGTTGGTTGGGATATTAGGAGTGACAAATTTCACAATCATGTATTTGAATGCCGCTGTTCTTTCATCATTTGCGTCGCTTGCAATACCAATGTTTTTGGGTAGTTCTTTATCGGTTGCATCGCTTGGAGCTTCGGGTGCCATATTTGCAGTATTTGGATGTTTTTCATTCATGTTCCCTGCTTCGCCCGTAGGTATATTCTTTATTCCTGTGCCAGGTGGAGCTTGGATGTTGTTTTTAGGTACTATGGTTTGGAATGCCGCTGGATGTGTATTGAGATGGGGAACATTTGATTATGCTGCTCATTTGGGTGGAAGTTTAGTTGGAATTGCCTACGGTTACTACTACAATAAAAAGAGAAGAGAACAGATACGGAGAAGAAGATTAGTATTGGATTTTTAGACCAATCTTATTACACTTGTATATAATAATAAAGCTTTTAGATTTCATGCGAAACTCACTTTTTTCTTCTTTGGTGTAGTCTCTTCTGCCACTTCCTCGGATTTTCTAGCTTTGGCATTCTTTCTCCTAGTTGATCTAGCAACAGAGGCTTTATTTCTCAATTCATTCTTCTTTCCATCCAATTTATCCTTCTTTTGTTGTTCCTTCCTTTCAATCTCTTGTCTCTTCAACTCCCGTATTTCTTCCAACCTCTTGGATTTTTCCAACTTGCTTTCATTCACCTGGTCGTGCTTATCATTTATACTCTTGACTAATCGTGTCAAGGTTAACTTATCATGATCATCAACAAACTTTTTCCCCTTTTTACCTTTCTTGACTTTGACTCCTGGTACTATTGCCCGGTTCAACGCTGGTATGTCCAACTGTTCCTCTTTGTACTCCTTACCGTTTTTTGCTCCATATAGCCTTATTTTGGCTTGTTGTTTCTTGACTTGTAGCTTGGATAATTTTTTAACTTTTGATTTGGGAGTTAATTTAGGTTGATCAGCTAAGAGGTTTCTTGCTGCGGAATCAGATACAATATCTGATTCATTTTCCCTTGTTTTGTTTTGAGTCTTGTTCCTCTTGGCTGTCTTGGACTGTCTTGGTGCCATTATGGAATTAGTGTTCTGGGATAAAGAGAGATGAGGTCAGAGATGAGATATGTTGGCACACAAAAAAAAAAATTATGGGCATTAAGTTAAACTCGCAGAAGCATAAGCTACAGGTCAAATGGCTCTTTTCATCATTCAAAAGCTATCAGTCACCATCGATTAATGCTCATGAAATAAGAGTGTAGCTCAACAATACTTGCTGCATTTGTGTTGCAATATAACACGGAACTGCCGGCATAATTTCGGACCACCATGCCAAGTGCTCCTACCCATATAAATAGAAGGTTTGTGCACTCCAAACTATAACTTCTTCGAATCCAACACACACCCCAAAAATGCTTCTCACCATATTTCGACTTCTCAACTTGCTTCTCCTAGGAAATGGATTATACAAATCCATAACAACCAAACTCCCGCCACATCTAGTCAAATCAGGTCAATTCCAATTCATAACCAATTGTTCACTACTAATCACCGTGGTCTACCTTTCACTACTTCTACTTCGCTATCAATCAATCTGCATCTACAATCTAGCTAGCAATTTGGAATTTAATGTAATTGTATCCTACTGGACCATGGCACTTTTGTTTCCGCAAATGGTGGCTGAAGATGATGTTGATCGCAACTTGTTTATGGATTTACAGGTACATGCGTTCCCTTATCTATATCTAATAATTGACAGTCAGCAAAGTATATCGTTGGCTGCATCGACGGTGATTACTGCTACGTTTATTGTTGGTTATTGGTTATATATAGAAATGGAATGTGGGAAACATGTTGGTGATGGAGTTAGCGGGTATCCGTATCCCTTCATGAAGGGGAAAAGGCAAGGACATAGGTGCTTATACGTGTCAATATTTGGATTAATTGCATGTTTGTAATTGGTTTGTGTTGAATATTAGAAATGCAATATAGAGAAAGAGTAGAGTAAGTCACGTTTAAATTTGCAACAAATTTTCAATTGGTTCCTCGGCTCTTAAATTTTCTTTTTCTCGTTTACCTCTTTCTATCTCCTGATATTTCAACAACCCATTCCTCCATAATGGCATTCGATTCCAGTCTTTTCCACTTGTTCTCCCTAGCCATATGCTCAAGTGGACTATGGGACTGCATCAACCAACATCTCCCACCACACCTAATCCGCGGTGGTCAATTCCAATTCTTGACAAATGTATCACTAATGCTAACCATAACATACATCATTCTAACACTATTCCACATCAACTGCTCCACCTTTTACAACGCTATAGTTAATTTAGAATTCACAGTCACGATCACTTATTGGTCATTATTTCTCATTTTTCCGCACTTTTTAAATACAAAGACTCTTCCACCTACTTTCCAATTAGATTTCAAAATTCATTTATGGCCTTATTTGTATCTACTTGTGTTGAAAGAAAAGAGTAGTCTTAAGGGAATTACTTTATCGGGACTGATTTTTTTCATTTATTCATTGTACGTGGAGTTGGTTGTGGCTACGGATTCAACTGGGGTGAGTAAATTTGCTTATCCTTTTCTTAACAAGCACACGTTTCCTGGCCGGATGGGTTGGATGATTGCAATGTGGGGTATAAGTAGTATAAACTATCTCATATTAAGATACGTAAAGAGGATATAGACATTAACAATATATGTGTACCTTTTATTCATAAAACTAAACAGCTACAGGACAATTTATTTAGACAACTTGGCAGCAGTTTCCTCTGATTTTTCAAATCTTTCTCTTTCTTCCAAAGATGGTCTGTTCAACATATCCTCAAGAGCAACAGAGTATGGAGCCTTTGGATTAGTTGGATCGTTAACCGACTTGACTTCTGACAAGTAGTTATGGTAGATATCACCATTGTACTTACCAATCAAGGAGTGGATAAAGTTGTCTGGTTGTTGGAATGAATCAGTCAATCCAATAACATATGGTCTAACTTTCAAACACAAGTTTTGTGGGTACACACTGGTGATATAACTACCAACACTTGGAGAAATGACACCATATCTCAAAAATTCACCAAGGAATGGACCCAAAATGTTGGTGACATAGTACAACTTGAGCAAGTTTTCCAAATGTCGTCTTGCTGGTGAGTTGGCAGTGATTTTGGTTTCTAATCTATCAATAAAAGTTTCCAAAATGTAGTAGTGACATCTCAATTTGGATAAAATAACTCTTTGTGAACCAATGGCATCCCAAGATTGGTAAGATTGAGGAATTAAATCCATTGCAGTCTTTGAGATCAAACCAGCAATAGCCTTCAAAACACGTTTTGGATCATCAACATGGTCCTTGATTCTAATGACAGCCTTTTTAGCTTTAGACAATTCTGGTGCGTCATTAAGAAACTCCAAAGTGGAGTTCTTAACCTTTTTACCATTCAAAACTTGTTGGACAGTCTTGATGACACTCTTACCAGCAGACATTGCCAAAACGTTATTGTCACCTTCCCAAGTACATTGAACGGCCCAATCATTGTAGGTCTTACCAAAAGCATTGTAAGATGAGTAACCATGACCACCACAAGCTTGTCTACACTCATCAATCAAGTTGGAAGCTTCCCAAGTCAAAGTCGATTTCAATGAACCAGAGTCAACAAACATGGATTTAGTGGCAGCAATGGTGTTCTTCAACAACAACTTGTCGTTGGTCTTTAAACCCTTGTCCAAGTTCTCCAATAATTCATTATGTTCAACCTCCAATCTGTCAGTACCAACAGCTGCTGCATAGGTCAAAGCCAAGTATGGAAGCAATCTTCTTTGGTGCAAGGTGTAGTCAATCAATTGAGTTTCTTGAGGACCACCACTCTTGTTAAATTGTCTTCTACCAACAGCATATCTCAAAGCAATGGTGGTGAATCTTGCACCAATTCTATAAGAATCAGCAGCCATACCAACTCTACCTTCCAAAAGGGAGATATAACTCAATTGTTCCAATGGTGGTAAAGTAACATTACCCTTACGGTCAACCTTACACCATCTTTGCAACATAAAGAACCTTGGGATTCTAACTTCTGTAAATTGAATCCAACCATTATCAACACCTTGTCTTCCCATCTTGGCACCAATATCACCAACAGCAATACCTGGTAACAAGTTGTGTTGTGAATCTCTCAATGGAACAATAAAAGTCTTGACACCATAGTCGACATCCTTGATAATCAATCTAGCATAACAAACAGTGTGGGTAGCAGAGTGAGCAGCACCACCAATCCACCATTTAGTAGCACCAATGTGTGGAGTATCAATGATAAATTGATCAGTTTCAGGGTCAAAAGTAGCAGTAGTTTCACAACCAGCAACATTGGAACCATGGCCCAATTCAGTCATACCAAAACACCCATACATTTGTTTAATGACACCACTTTCTCTCTTTTTAGCCCAGAAATCATATTGTTTTTGGGTACCGTTTCCTCTAATACAGTTCAAGAATAAACCCAAATTGACCAAAATTCTAATACCCATAGAAGGGTCAATAACAGTCATCAATTGCAATCTTCTTCTAAATTTAGCATATGGTTCAATTTCGATATATCTAGCCATTTTGTCAATTCTTCTAGCAACCAATTCTCTTTCTTCCTTTTGAGTAATGTTGAAATGTTCTGGTCTGGTTTGCAAGACAGTATCACGTTCAATAGATTGGTAAAGACGCAAGATTTCAGTTGATTTAGCTTCGTTACCTTCTAAAAACTGGTGAACTTCCTTCAAGTCCCAGTTGGTGCGAGCTCTTTCCTTAGCAATGTCTTCAGCTGGATTAGGAGCTGGTTGAGATGAAATGACATCCTTGACTATTTTAGCATTGGTGTCTGGGTCTGTCTTGTTCTTGTTGGTTTGAAGCAGGGGTGGTAAACTTGCCATAGCCATTGTTGCAAAATATATGTTTCTGTTGTTGTGTATGTATAGGGAAGGTATATATATATATACGACAGAAGAGTCTGTTAAGAAGAAATAAGAAATAAGAAAAGAAAAAGCAGGGATTGAAATTATATTCTCTATATATATATGTTGGTTTTTTTGGTTGGTTGGGAGAAAGTTTTATTGTTTTAATTTTTAATTATTTATTTTTAATTATTTTTTTTATTTTTATTCTCTATTATGATTACGGAGAAAGAGGGAAAGGCCATAGCGGCAGTAAGAGCAGTAGTAGCAGTAGTAGTAGTAATAGTAGTTATGCATGAATTATGACAGAAAGGGTGGGGAGTGACTCCCAATGGCTGTACCCAAAGCCTTCTCCTATGTTCAACGTTATGGGGTTGTTGGTGTTCTCCATATTTACATGTGCATATGTATTTAATTTTTATTTATTTGTTTGTTTCCATGGGTATGCATAATGATTATGCACTTAAAGCCAAAGAGGGAAAAGGTTAAAATATTGAATTTCGCGGGGATGCATTCACATGGGAATCAGAAGCAGATATGATAGCTGACCCGTGTATCATCATAATTGGACGGTCAGTCCAAAAGTAAAATACCACTGTAGTGTTTATACTCAACAGCCAAATTCAACACGTAATTCTATGTATTATAGGGCCTATTTCACAGCTATGATCCCTTCCGTTTCCTTGTCTTGCCTTCAAAATCCGCGATTCTTTAGTTGACAGAAAAAAAAAAAAAAAAACAACAATAATGTGGGGCAAAAGATTGTCTGTCTGAGACTTCAAGTTTATTTTCAGACAGACAAAAAAAAACATAGAGAGGGATAACTTAATGGAAAATAATAACCATCAAAGCTTGAACAATAACCGACTATTTGTCCTGATCATACGATTTTTATTATTTCTTTCTATAACGAAAGACTTTCACTAATCACACTAGGTTTTTAAAGTTTCAGAATGTGTGTGTGTCTGGGTCAAGTCCCACCACCAAAGCCTCCGCAATTCGATCATTATGGTGACTTTGTAATTACCCGCACAATTGTAATTTCCGCTTAATCTTCTAAACAGTTGATCCTCGGTTAAATGAAAGTCAAAATTTAAATTGAAGGACAATTGCAAAAGCAAAGAAAATGTACCTTTTTTTGCAGCAAGCACGAAAAACGTGACAACAGAAGAATGTAACCTCTGGATTCTTGAGGATGACTTGGAAGAACTTCCACCATTTTGTCTACTTTTCCACACTGTCGCCCTTATCAAGCACAATTCGTAACTCTCCTTACAAAAGCAAACTATCAGAGAACATTTCCACCACTATTGTAAAATGAAGTCAAATGTTATTGTTCTTGAAGATCGAATTTGCTTTTCTAATGTTTTAAACAAGCAATGTAAAGATTGTTTTTTTGCAAAAGAATTGGACCAAAAATTTTTAAGAACTTGAAATACTTTCATAGAATATTGATTCTTTTAACTACACCTCTATAATGTTTGACTTTCAATTCACAAGCTTATACTGGAGTTAAAACTCGTGCCATCTCATAGGGATATCAAGAACTTATTGAGATAGTTATGAATACAACTCAGAAGAGTAACCTAGTTTATTTCTATAAGTCCACTCTTAGAGAAGCAACTCTTCTTCCTCAATAAGAACAGAATCATAACTTTAGAACTTACTTTCCATCAGATACAAGAAAACTGTGCATAATACTTTACATTTTTTTATTTGGGTGCAAAAAAAAAAAAGAGCAATTAGAATTACTTGTCTAGGAAAATAAAGCCGCTAAAATTACCCAATAAAGTAATAGAAACTCACGGGCTGTTTTTTCAAAGCTTAAATTTTCATGTTGCCGTACCCGTCTATCAACCCAATATAATTTAGTAAGTAGCTTATTGAACAAGCGTATAGTAGTGTATCGGTATCTGCAGTGGAAGCTTAATGAGTTAACTTGAGTACTACAACTGTAAATGAAATTGTAATGTAACCAACTGGAAGATGTATTATGGATGAAAAACCTATATAATAGATTGTCAAGATCAAGCTCGAAACTAAAACTCAATCTAAAACTATTTCGAAATATCTCAACTGTAACCCTAAGGGGATTTCCCACTGATTAAATAGTATTTCAATTTGTAATAATCAGAAGACACAATTCTGTTACTTCCTTGTCACTCTAGCAAGTAGACACACAGCCCCAGACACAAATTCCTTTAATAGGAAATGAAGATGGTTCCTATTGTTAAACATTATTCCCTAAACGAGTTAGTAATCCATTTGTTTACCTTTTAAAGTAATAACTGAATTCCATGTTACTTCACAATCTCTTACCTTTCCCAAACAGGATATTTCCAAATGATTGAATCTTAAGTAACTAACCAAATCTTCTTGTGTCTGTGAGAATGCATGAACTATCGTGAAAGGGCTTAGCCATCTAACTTGATCACATAAGGATCTGCACTTGAATACCATTCCAAAAACACGTGATCAAGAGTCATGTGACAAGGAACCTGATACCTCTAACATTTCAATATATTCTCCTGGTAGCTTAGTTGGTTTAAAGCACAAGACTGTAAATTATTACCGGATTTTGTAATCTTGGGATCGGGCGTTCGACTCGCCCCCGGGAGAATTTTTTTTTTTCTTCTTCCAAAGATCATACAACGACTCATATTTATTTATCCATCATTGTTTGCGGAACGTACCTATTGTTGGCGCAGAGAGTTTTTACTTTGATTTGTTTTAATGCCGAATAGTATTCTTTTCTTTCCTTCAGTAAAATATGTGTATTTGTGGACCACAGAAGAACTTAACATGCGCTACGAGCTAATTTTGCATTGAAAACCTACAAACAATCACTTCTAATTAACCTACGAGCATTTGCGTCTTTTTAATTCCCACACCCCCTCTCTACTTAAAAAAGTGAAGCCACGAAAACAATCTGTTACAAAACTTATAGTTTATCTCCGGAGATATTCAGGTACAAAATGCAGCTTTCAATTTTAGACATTGTTTACCAATTAGCCTATTTTGAGTGAAGTTGTACCTCGAGGCGTACGCATATCGCTACTGCAATTTACGCTTATTCACTAAACTACTGGTCCAGCGCCCAGTAACCAGCACCCAACACAAAGTACACAAAATATATACAATGCACGGTGGGGGAAAGATATTGTTTAAAACTTGTGTTGCTGATTTTGTGATATATATACGATCCTAATGTACATTTCATCACACTTTTAATTCATATGCATGATGCACAACGTGATAATTAAGAAAAAACAAACAAAGAAAAAGATCTGCAAAAAAACAACAGAAAAGAAAGACTTTGAATTCAAGTGTAAAACACACTATTCAATAATACAATACAGTGGGAGAAAAATCTCACAAAGATACGTAAAAAAAGGGGGGCTAACATGTCAATGACCACTACCTTCAAACAGCATGTCTTCATCACTTGAATTGGCTTGTGGATTTAGCTGTACAGTATTCCTCTGTTGTTGCTGTTGCTGTTGCTGTTGCACTTGCTCCAACGACAGAGCTTCAGTACGATGCTCTCTCTGGTTAGACAAGACAGCTCTCTCTCCACTCATTGCAACTTTATCATCCAAATGATTCAATATCCTATCAATCTTGCCCGTAGTTTCCTCTCGTAGATTCCTAATCTCTTCCTTCATTGACGTAATTTCAGATTTGTACTGTGCCTGCAGTGCTAATATCTGTTGAAGTATTGCTTGAGTCGCATTTTGAGTTTGAAGTTGTTGTTGCATAAGTGTTCGAATTTGTTGTGCTTGAGATTGACCCAGAAGATGATGAGCCTGGGATTGCGATTGTGATTGTGATTGTGATTGTGACTGTAAAGACGGGTCACTGTATGTTCGTGATTGCAATGTATTCTCCTGCCCTGACTGTTGAAAATGCTCATCTGAAAACTGGTTCGGCTCAAACGTTGAATGCTGGATTTGTGGTGTTGCAATTGATAAATGCCGTGCTCTTGTACGTGGTTGATTGGAGCTTTGAGGTGGGAAAGAAGTACCCGAGCTAGCTGTTTTTGAAAATGGTGTCTTAAAATCAGTTGGTGTTCCTTCAGTATGTTGAGAATACATGGTATTCTGAGGCAAGTGATTAGAAGCAACTGAATCTGAATGTAATCCTTGAAAAGTCAGCTGAGCATTCTGATTTGGTCCCGCAAACATTCCAGAAGAGTGGTCTGTGTGCATTCCATCATTCAATTGATGAGTTGTCGACATATTCAGCGGGTGCTCCTGTTGTGTAAACAATGGCTGCAGTTGATACAAGTTTGGTTGCAATTGGTGTGAAGCTGCAACATCATGCAGCAAAATGTAAGGGTCCCGAGCTTGACTTACTCTATTGTTGTACGATAATGAACCAGAACCAATCATATTTGGATGTTCCACCGATTGAGAACTACTAGCTAACAAATCAGCAGCACCCGTGTAATCACTTGCATCATGGCTTCCTTGTGTTGGTGTAATCATTGAAGACGAAACTGAACTGATTGAGGTACCTGTTGTATATCCACTTTTACCACCTGATTTATAACTCGCAGCAGCAGTTGTTGTTGTTGTGCCTTTATCGGAATTTTCCAGTTCGTGCGTTTCTAATGTTGGCCTGGTAGTGGGGAAACTTGGAGTTGTATTATTATCCGAGGTCAATGCGAATGGATCTGTTGTTGTATAATTATTCTTGTACATGTAATCCATTATATCAATCAATAATTTTTCATTTTCATTAAGATTCAATTGTTGAACTGGCTGATTTTCATGCATTAGCTTATTTTCCAAGTTTTTCCTCAACATTTGAAATCGATGGTTGATGGTACGACTTTGGATAATTTTGGCGTTGTACTTTTCGTTGAACGCAGATAAAACGGTTTCCCAAGTCTTGATTCGGTTGCCTCTTGTGAAAATGTCCTCCTTGTATTTATGAATAAGTGATAATAAATAGTTCTCTGAGTTGTAGGTGAATTGAAAATTACTTCTCTTGTTTTGTTTTGAAGCTGAAGACGATTGTGACGATTGAGACAGTTGAGGGGTATCTTGGTTCATCACTTTAATCGCCATGTTACTAACTAGTGCTTTTTTTCCCTTCTCAATTGTGCACTATTTTCGGTAAAATCAATTGTTTATTTTTTTTTTTGGTATTTTTTTAAAGATTTTCTGTTTTCTTTACTTTTGTTCTCGAGGTTTGGAAGTGACGTATTTTGATAGGCAATGGGGTTGGACCTCTCACCGAATTATATGTAGATGGGATTGAAATGAGACTAATATTGGTATCTCTATTTATATTCCTTGATGAAACGGGATATTCAGTTGATGTTGTTTATATAATGCAAATGAAAAAGAAGTGGCCTGGTGAAAAATAAATTTTTGATGATTCAGTTGGGTATAAATAGACTAATGCATGTATCATGTATTATGCAAAAACTCTTAAATTGTGTAATTTAAAAAATCATTTTTTTTTTTTTAAATTAGATTTTACATTTTTAGTAATTTTCAATGTTTTTTTTGTAAGCGTAAGCGCTGGATTCTGTAGACAATGAGAAAGAACAATAAGTGCACATAACGAATGCAAATTGAGCGCTTAGTATTTTTGGGCGCATCTGCATATAAAGATTGGTTTGGCAAAACAGGTTTTGCTTGACTTGTGTCAGAGTTACTTTTTTGCTGTTTAATTTTCTTTGAAATATAACGAATTATGCGCCAAATGCAATGGATAGAAATCACACGCTCATAAAGTATTACACAGAAACATAAAAAACAAAAAAAAAAAATATGTATTCCCTCTTTTGTGTAACGGAACTATATTCAAACCTAAAAAAGACTAATATTCGCTTTTCGTCGTTTTTTCTTACATTGAAGGAAAGAACTAACGAGAATTTCGATAGATTATACTACGGGGAACATTAACGTGGAGCTATCTTGCTGCAGAAAAAAAAGAAAAGAATCTGCAAGGAACTTTTGCTTGGTCGGAGTCCTGAGGGGTTTGCAAAAGAAAAATTATGTGGCTAGTTTGTGCCGAGAATACAAGTCCCACTCAACCAAAGAGTATGTGTGCTACAATAAGACTTCTGAAAGAGGAAGAGCCGCTAAGTGGTTAGAGTCGGATGTCTCACAAAGTTTCCCATCTAAAGGTGACAGTTGTTCCACGACGTTCCACGCGGATCGAATAGCAAAAGAATAGCATTTCTTTTGAACTTAACATTTTGCGTAACAAAAAAAGTGACGGTGATAAGCGGAGTTACGATGTCCTGACTATGAACAGTACGTATTAGCTTTTCCACCTCTTATTTAATTTTGAATAGCTTTTCTACCACCCCTATTTCTGCATAGAATTAACTTGGACAGGTTTTCTAACCGTTAGAAAATTGATGACTTTTAGAATCTCACTATAACAAATTAAAATAAAAAAAAAAAAAAAAAAATGCGTGATTTGAGAACACAAAAGAGCAATTTTTTACTAATTTTTTCTCCGTTCGGGATAAATCACCGAATAACCTGATATACATAAAAAGAAATTAATAGACCTTATCATGATTTTGTGCTGCTGCTGCATAATGATACTTCCGGAACCTTCTAGAAGATTATTCGTCCATTCGTATTATTCGAGGTTTTCAACTAGACTAAGCAATTTAGGAGACTGCCTTTTGTCCGACAAGTATTTCAAGCTTGCTGTCCTTGTACCGCATCACGTAGTAACAAGGGAACTCACCCCTCTCGTTTCTTTTTTTTTTCCAACTGGTGGGATTTTCACTTTGTCGTTTCTTTTTTTTTTAATTATTTTTTTTTCTTGTTTTGAGTTTGTAAAGGGTCTAAGGTCTCCACCTCGCTTACGTAAAATGAGAAAGAGTTGGTAACTGACATCCACAATGCTCTCCTATCTTTCACAATTAGAATGTGGTTTGACAGGACGACCCTTCATTGCTGCTATGTTAAGTTTGCCACCTGTATGCCAGTAATTAGGTCACACATCTGCAAAGTTTCTGCCGCGCATAATGAAACCGGAAATAAAACCAAAAAAAAAAACATGTGCTCCGGCTTTGTGAAGCTGAGTTTATCTCAACGGACTTATACCTCCGAATGACGCCAAAGTTTTTCCTTTTGACAGCAATATCAGATACCGGTTTGTTTCACTCGTTTCTTTTTCTTTTTTTGCAAACTCAAAAGCCGCTTGTAGCGTAATTACCTAAAACAGAGTCAAACAATACAAGCTTGACACAATATGCATTAAAAACCCTGCTACTGCTGTGAAAGATGGTTATGAGTTGCAGTCGATTGTTCCATTGCGTCATACCCTCTGCATATGAGTTGACTTGCCCTTGTGTCATGATTGTACGCCTATTCGATACCTTTTGCAGCTTTGGACTCCTTAAATCTTAGCGGACCGATGGATCAATACCTTTGCTTCACTTTACAACAATAGTCTTATTGTCATGGAAATCATACGATTAGACGAAGTTTGCATGACCCAACATCCTGCTCAGTCGGATTTAAGGCCTAGACGAGTAATCTAGCTCTGAGATAGACTAGATATAAGCCTACTTGGTCAGATACCGTATCTGTAACGGAAATTGATTTATCCATTTAGTCTTTTATGCAACAAGTGCAATAAGCAATCAATCGTAAATGGTTTTCAAGTTTGCGCGAGATACGAAATCAAAAAGAAAAAAAAAAACAAATTAGACCAAACAATGAGAGAATGTTGTTGATGATATGTTGCCCTTGGATCCAGACCCACCCTTGAAAGAGTTTCTTGACCACCAGTTACATCTTCTTAGGGAACCTTTAGAGATTGATGAACCTATTTCAGAGATATTATCAAATCAGAGTCATGACAGCCAGATAAGTAAACCCCAACTTCAAGATATTCTCAATCGAGTCAACAAGGCCCTACAAACAGAATGGGATCAGAAATACACATCTCAGAAGAATAATGAGATTGTTAGGAGTATCATCACCTCTGAGAGAGAGAAATTCGCCACTGTCGATCAACAAATTTTCAAAGCTTACCATCAACTACAATCCTTCGACTTGTCTAACCTCAACAGTCTATCAATGGGTGAAAGGAAAGAGAAACTTCGAAGTTTAAGGGAATTGATTGAGGGAGTACCCGAACCGAAATATTTTAATCTACTAGAGACCAAATTGTTGACGGATTATACCGATTTGAGGGACAAGTTGTTGACAATGTGTGGGGAATTAAAGTACAATTTTGATAAATTGGAATATCTACAAAGTTTGAATAGCAAGTTGGAAGACACCTTCAGCTCAAGTACGTCAAACGCCACCGGTGACAAAGATATTAACGTCTCTCTTGACAATTTGCAAGACCAAATAAGCAAATTCAAACTACTAGTTGAATTGATCGCATACAAGTCAAGTCTAACTGATCTACACAATTCATAGCACTACGATCCAAAGTATTCAGTTCTATTATTCATTAAAATGAAAAAGTTCCTTTTTTTTTCATGTATATATTATTACACATTACTAACCTCTCTCTCTCTCTTTTTAATCGAATAAACCGAAACCCATGTCATCATCAGATTCTTCCTTTTCTTCTTCCTTAGCTTCTTCCTTAGCTTCTTCAGCAGCACCACCAGCAGCGGCACCTGAAGCACCAGAACCAGAAGCAGCAGCAGCACCACCGGATGGAACTGAAGCTAATTTGGTGTTACCTTCGGCAATCAATTCGTTGATGTCTTTGCCTTCCAAGTCTTTCAACAAGGTAGACAATCTTGATTCTTCAACTTCAACACCAACAGATTCCAACAAGGATGAGATGTCTGAAGCAGATGGGGAGGCGTTACCACCTTGGACTAACAACAAGTAAGCAGCTAAGTATTTCATTTTATATTATTGATGAGTAGAATAATCACTTTTAAGCAAATAGGTATTATGCAGACTATCCTTTGGTTTGAAGAAAGAGCTAAGCTGTGTGGGTATAATTTGGTGATGATTTTTCATTCTTTTTTCTCTCTCTGTGAGAGTATCTTTAGGGCTAGGGAGGAAGATTGTGTGTGGAGGTCACGTTTTAGAAAGAAGGGCTAAGTTGAAATTTAGTTTTTCGGATCTGTATGCAGTACCTACTATGAGACTGGTAAACACAAAATACTAACAAAAACTCTCACTACTTTGTAACTATGGGCAGAGTGAGTGAGAGAGAGAAAAAGATTTTTTAATTTTCAAAATTTCAAAGAACCTCTTTTGAGTATATACCTACGACAGCATAGAACATGGTTGACGCTAGTATGTTTATAATCCAATCATTCACCTTACACGAGGGGACATAATATAACAAAAAGGGGATTGTGAGAGTGTAATCCAAGGGGGGGATACAATGAATGGAAATGGAGACAAACCCAGCACAGAAATACATCAGTAAGAAGGATCAAGGGGTCAACACGTTTTCATGAACTCCTTCACCACTTTTAAGAACTAAAATCCCTGTGCTATATCCCCTCGCATCACTAGCCTTGTCCAAACACAAATACTAACTATTTTCTTTTAGCTGATAAAAAGAAGAGAACATTCAAGCAATTCTCCTTCAAGGGTGTTGATTTAAAAGATTTGGTTGAAATGCCAACCGAAGAATTCACCAAATTATGTGGTGCTAGAGTAAGAAGAAGATTCTCCAGAGGTTTGGACTCCAAACCAATGGGTCTCATCAAAAAATTGAGAGCTGCCAGAGCTGCTACTGAACCAAACGAAAGACCAGCTATCGTCAAAACTCACTTGAGAAACATGATTGTTGTTCCAGAAATGATTGGTTCCGTTGTTGGTGTTTACAATGGTAAGGTTTTCAACACTGTTGAAATCAAGCCAGAAATGGTTGGTCACTACTTGGGTGAATTCTCAATTTCATACACTCCAGTTAGACACGGTAGAGCTGGTAACGCTTCATCAAGATTCATGCCATTGAGATAAATTTAGAGTGATTACGATTGCTCTTTTCTTTTCTCTAACAATATGTGTTCAGTTTCAGACTGAGTGCATTCCTTTTTTTTAAAACTTTGTAATTTATAGTCAATAGGGGTTTTAATCAAAACACACAAATTAAGTAAATCGTTTAGAATCGTTGTAGTGTGTCTTCTTCCTAAAGCTTGTCATATTAGCAAGAGTGAAATTGATGGACAAAAAAAAAAAAAATGTGAAGGTTTGTTCAACATCTCGCAGGTTTGTCTTCACTACCAATCAATCATGTCTGCAGATACAAAAAGAGTTGATGCTGACGCATCAGAATTGCTTTCGAGTCTTTCATTATCCAAGCCTGGAGACAAATCAAAAGATAAAAAGCCAGAAGATGCCCCGGCTAAAGCACCAGAGGCTAAAGACACTACCAAATCATCCAACGATTCTGCACCAACGACAGACTCTAGTGAAACGAAATCTGCATCAGAGCCAGAATCAAACTTGATATCGAATCAATATGAAGTGCAAGTTAAATTGGCTGATTTACAAGCTGATCCGAACTCACCATTATATTCAGTAAAATCATTTGATGAACTAGGTCTTAAACCAGAGTTACTTAAAGGGTTATACGCTATGAAATTCAACAAACCATCGAAAATTCAAGAAAAGGCTTTGCCATTGTTGATTTCTAATCCTCCTAAAAACATGATTGGTCAATCTCAATCCGGTACTGGTAAAACAGCTGCATTTTCATTGACGATGTTGTCGAGAGTCGATGAAAGTATCAAGGAACCACAAGCCATATGTTTAGCTCCAACTAGAGAATTGGCAAGACAGACTATGGAGGTCATAACCACCATGGGTAAATTTTCATCAATTACTACCCAATTGGTTGTTCCAGAACTGGTACCTAGAGGCCAAGCAGTTCATGCTCAAATTATCGTTGGAACTCCTGGATTGGTTAATGATTTGGTTAATAGAAGACTCATTAATGTCAACAATGTTAAGGTATTTGTGCTCGATGAAGCTGATAATATGTTGGATGCACAGAACTTGGGTGATCAATGTATTAGACTCAAGAAAAGAATACCCAAAACTGCTCAATTGGTACTATTTAGTGCTACCTTCCCAACTGAAGTTAGAAAGTATGCTGAAAGATTTGTCCCTAATGCAAATTCCTTAGAGTTGAAACAAGAAGAGTTGAATGTTTCTGGTATCAAGCAATTATACATGGATTGTAATTCAGAGGAACATAAATTTGAAGTTTTATGTGAATTGTATGGGTTGTTAACCATTGGTTCATCAATTATCTTTGTTGAAAAGAAGGAAACTTCAGAAAGATTATGGCACAAGATGAAACAAGAAGGACACAAGGTTTCCTTATTGCATGGAAGTTTGCAAGCAGCTGATCGTGATCGTTTAATCGATGATTTCAGAGAAGGTAGATCTAAAGTTTTAATCACAACAAATGTTCTTGCTAGAGGTATTGATATTGCGTCAGTGTCAATGGTGGTTAACTACGACTTACCAGTAATGGGACCAAAAAGGCAAGCTGATCCTTCCACTTATTTGCATAGAATTGGAAGAACAGGTAGGTTTGGTAGAGTTGGTGTCTCGGTGTCATTTGTCGCTAGCGAACACGATTTGGAAGTGTTGCAAGCAATTCAACAGTATTTCGGTGGAATCGAAATGACTAGAGTACCAACTGACGATTGGGATGAAGTTGAAGAAATAGTGACTAAAGTTATAAAGAGTAAATAGTTTGAGTAATAGAGCACGTTTATTACATCTCTAAACCTATTTACACGGTGATGGCTTGCTTTGATCTTGGGGGCAATCTCCTCAATACAACATCCCAATCAATACATTCCCAGCAATTTTCCAAGTATTTCTGTTTACCAAATACTCCATAATCTATTAAATAATTTCTTGGTGATGCATCAATTGACAATGCTGGAATCAACTTTTTATTCAAATATGAAGTTTCCAATTCAGCCTGTTCGGCAGTTCCCAACTTCAAAGCATTTTCATCTGATTCAGTTTCTGATTTCTCAGTTTTTACCTCATCTTCTTCCACTTCTTCTTCAGATTTAGGTTGAGCTTCGTTTTCTTGCAACATACTCTTCATACGTCTAATTTGACCTGATCTTTCCGAATCATCCACAGTTCCGCCATTGTAAGTAACAACAATGGCCAAATTATGAAACGCTGGAGTCGAAGTGAACCCAGATAAAGCAGCACCTGAGCCTCTATTCAAGTAATTTTGTCCAACAGTCAGCTCAGCCACCAACCATACTGATCCATCTCCTTTGATTGCTCTTGCGGTATTTATCAACAATGTACGAAACTCAACCACGGATCCAAACGAATGATTAATCCAATCAAGTAAAATTTCATCGGTTGGTATATTACCAAACACACTACCATTGGGAGTCTCCAACAAACTCAGAGCATCAGGCCTGACAATCTCAAATGGAGCTCCTTGTTGCAAAGGTCGTAAATTTTCAAAAAATTGTTGAAGATTATGCAACTTTGAAGCATTTTTATGTATGTGGTATAATTCAGGCTTGTTGATGGTGGCAGCAACCAATTCAGGTAAAGTATACGACTTGTCTTCTAAGTTGGCCGCTTGTATCAAGTACTGGTTCAAGTTTTGAATCAACTGGTTACCTTGTTTGAACCATAATTGATCCAATGCTGAATGAGAAAAGAGCCCTTCGAAATTGGCATCGGTGGCTTTCAAAACTTCTAGAGTCTTGTTGACTGGGAGTGAAAATGAAGTGGATACTGATCTAGTGAAATATAGTCCCACTGGTATCCTCTTTACCGTTAGATTGTGAAACATCTCTGAGGATCTATTGCAATAAGTCTGGTCTGTTCTTTTTAAATGAAAAATATTTCAACCCAGGTTTTGACAATTCTTTTTTTTTTTTTTTCTTTCTCTCTCTTTTTCTCTCTTTTATTAAAAAAATCAAAACCTATACAAAATATAACACTCATACAAATATAATAATCAAATTAAGGGAAGATATCACCTTTTTTACATATATATAAAAAAAAAGAACGCTTTAGCAAAACAATGTCATAATCAAATGTGCAAGTGAGCTGTCTATAATCTTAGCCAAAATGGAATAAAATAAAACAAAAAAAAAAAAAAAAAAGAGCCACGGTTCTTCAAACAAAAGCCGTAATATCCTACCTCCTTACTTTCAAACTCTTGACTCTTCTGATGAATGAGTTACCCCCTGGTGGCTTCAAATCATCGTCGTCTTCGCCAGTTTCAATATCCAATGCATTCAAAGATCCTCTTCTGACATTCTCTCCACTGTGCCTGTCATCACTAGATGCTCTTCTCGATGTGTTTGAGGAACCATTGCCTTTGAATCTTTGCACTAACGACTTTTTTCTACCCAAACCTCCATTTGATGGTGACAAATAGTCTTCACTACCTTTTGGAGCTGGTGCACCATCAAGGAACGTTGTAGAGCCTAGACCTGCTGTAGTGGATCCGTGGATAGGCTCAGCCTTTTGAGTTGAGTCAAAGGCAATCACCGATGGGTTCTGTTTTGGGGTGTACATGGTTGTCTGCGGACCGTCTGAAACTCTATTGGTTTTGATCACAGGTACAGCATCTTTTTCATCACCCTTGAAATGATTTCCTTCACCACCCAATTTGCTATCGTTAACATTGTCAATACCAAAAGCAAGATTCATTTGTTGGTTCTTATCAAAGTTGGCAGCACCGGCAATGGAGTTGTTTGGCCCATCAGCAGGGAAAGCCATGACAGGCGCCTTCTTTGCATTCTTGTTTCTGTGTGGCGTACAAGCATCAAATGGTCCATCGTGATGAAACCCTCCTCCAAAAAACCCAGTGACATCCAATTTATCAATAGTGTCCATATTCTTGGCTTTTACAGGTTCTGGCTTACGCTTACTTGGTGACCTATGTCTTGATGACTTGTGTGGACGTGATGATGATGACGATGATGATTTGTGATGACTTCTGTGGTAGTGAGAATCAGAATGGGAGCGATGCTGCCTAGTTGAAGATGAACCTGACTCTTTTTCTCTTCTATACTCTCTCTTTGCAGCTTCTCGACCAGCAGCTTCTTCGTATGATGGTGGAGCAAAGTCTTCTGTTGGCTTTGGTGGGCGGGCTGGTGGAGTATTTGAATGTCTTGGTGGGGAAAATTGTGGTTCGCGTTCGCGTTGAATTGGACGTTGGCTGAGTAATTGCTCTTCTTCCTCGGGTTCAGTAACGAATGGGTTATTTGACTTCATGGCTCTGGAAAAAAAAGGTATAAAAGTTAGTATATTATTTTTGATTATCTATGCGGTTTTGGTTGTCCTGAAAGAAGAAAATAGGTTTGCAACTGATGGTATATTTTCTTGACAGGTTTCTTTTATCAAAAGATAAGTGACTGTTATGGGTTCTTTTTTATTTTTATCTTTGTTTTTTTTTTTTGTTGTTGTTGTTGACTTTTCTTTTTTTTGGGAAAGTCACATTAAAAATTCTCCATTTAAAACACACACCCACAAATAAGTCAGGGGAGGAGTCATACTTTTTGATTGCTGTCAAGTGGATTGGCGGAGTTTCAATTGTGGCTGATGTAGTGTGGATAGATTGTATGACTGAACTCAGAATTTCCTTTTTTTACTTGCAACTAGGCTTAGCTTGCAAATAGCAAACATAAAGTTCATGCACCATGTACGGAATAATTGTGTAACTCACGCCGCTTCTATCTCCCCCCCCCTTTTTTTTTTTCTGAATGCATAAACGGGTCGATCGGTGGTGGTGGCGCGAATGGAACAAAAAAAAAAAAAAAGTAAAAATAGAATCGCCCATTCTTTGGAGGCTATGTAGACTCACACAAATGTTAAGACACACTTTTCTACCCGGAGATAAGATATGAAAGCAAAAAGACGGTTGTAAATGGATACTCAACCGACTCAGTTTGTGTTCAGTCATGGTATAAAAAAAATTTTCTCTTCTTTTCAAGAACAACCAGAAACCGCTAGATTGATAGTTAGTAAAGTAGTACACATACCTCTTGCTAGAATAGTTGACACTAGAGTCACTGTCGGATCTTAGTGTTTGTGGTTTAACTGGTCGTGAATAACCATTACTATGATGGTCGTTGGAGCTGCCAATGTATGACAAGTGGCCATTGGCATTGCCCCCGCTGTTGATTCTGCTATACCTTCTGGAATCATTGCCATATCTACCAATATTACTGTCAAGCGAAGCGTTATTGTTTTGATAATAACTAAGGATCTTGTTTGGACTAGCTTGACTATCGGACTCTGCGTCAGCATATAGTTCCTCGTCATCACTGCCATCAACAAGTTGCCTGTTTTTCGCAACCCACTCATCAAAATGGGCTGATGATGTAGATTGGTTGCTCAAGGCAGATGCTTTGCGGGGACTATGAGCATAGTGTTTGGCTATGACACTACTGTGGCTATTGTTTGTATTCTGATATCCCAAGCTATGTTGTGGTATTTGAAGCAGCAGCAGTGATGATTGTGGTTGGACTGGAGCTGGAGATGGTTGGTATTGCCTAAAGGGGTTGTTTGATGACAATCTTCTCAACGAGTCATTCGATGAGTAGGAATGATTCGGTTGTTGATACATCGTGGGTGTGTGTAAATGTTACAATAGGGGGTGGTACCTTGATAGTTTAGTGCTTTGAGTATGTTGCGGGTTGATTGTGTCAAATGTATTATTACAATCCTTTTCTTTTCTCCACTGTGATGAAGGAAAACAATTGACGTGTACAGAAAAAAAGTTGACTAGTGAAGAAGTAGTCTCTGTTTTGCAATCGGTATCTATATTATCACTTCAAGGAATGTGACGATAATCTGAATGAAGTTTGTTGAGAAAAAGAAAAGGTCCAATAGACGTGATTATTTTTAATGATTCAATTTGTTAAAAGGAATTAGCAGATTTCAAAAAAAAAAATTTTGAGAGACGAGAAAGAAAAAATAAAAAATAAAATAAAAAATAAAATATAAAATAACTATTAATGTTTAAACTAACTTTTTTTTTTTATTTTCTCTATTGTCTTTTATATACAGTACACTTATATAGAACACTTACTTTTGATTTGAAAGTCATGGGCAACGAACAGTGTACAAAGTATCACCAGCACCTCAGTACGACCTTCAGACTATATAGGCTACATCAAATAAGCGAAGGAAACTTATCCTTCATCTTGGTAAAACTTCACAAGCCACGCCCCTCTCCATACTCATCATACAAAGAACACAAACATTTTGACCAAACAAAGCCACCAAATACAATTGACCCCCTATAAGAAGAATAGCGAAAAAGAGTTAATCTGACTAAAGCCGTGCATTTCAATTTAACCATTATGCGTCTAAATTGGCTCTGGCTCTGGCCAATGCAAATTTTACTCAATTCTAGACTCTTTTTGAAAGGCATACACAAAAAGGTGATCCTTGTTTTTTAGGATAACCTATTCTACTTCTCTAAGACTACACTCGCTACTAACTCCTTTTGTACCATTCTCTTAAGTAACTGCAAAAATAAACCTGAAATAGGTAAATAGACCGCCTTGTGTGGGTGAGAATCTGAAATTTTTGATTTTGTAGCACATGACGCGTCGAATTTTTCCCTTTTGGTAAAAAAAGCAGTATATTACACAAACTTTGAGAGATTTTGGTCCTGTCGTGACAATCTAATACACGACATTGATAAGCTGATCAATAAAATGTGTCAGGAAATGAACACCATTGTGCCTTAGATTTAGCAAACGATTCAGTTTAGATGGAGGGAAGGCGACCAAGAATAAAGTAAATCAAGATAAGCGATTAACATTTCCTTCCTATCAGGTACAAAATAAAGTTGCCAAGATAGATCTTCTGTAGTAGTGTCAAGTTTGTTCCTATTTGTAAAACGCTTCTACGGGATGTCTCACTTCCCAGCTATATTTACGACCAAAGATGATCTATAGTTATATTGCAACAGATATGCTACTGAAACTTATCCTACTTGGTTTAAAATAATAAATAAAAGATTACATTAAAACTGAATCTACTCTATCTAAAAGGAACTCCATACCCAATCATTCGGAATATCACCAACAACACTCATTCGACGATCACTCAAGCCGTCTTGTTCAACAGCAACACCATTTCGATCTTTAGCTTGTTGCCTTTTAGGACTACGGATGCTCAATTGTTTAAAGTCGAGCGAGACAGTCGTCGTCTCATAATCTACCCTTTTGAGATCATTCTTGTATGTGTTTTCAACCACAACAACTCGACAGTCAGTCTTGCTTGATGTTGAATCTTCCTCATTGACTAGTGAAGCGATATTGGCTGGCTTATTTATCTCAGTGTATAATGTATTGTAAAGTATAGTACACTTGTTGCATGTCTTTGCGTGATACGCTATGGAATCAAGATTTTCACTGGGGGTTGACACTGGAATAACAAAATTGGCATTTTTATCAATTATAGGAACCAATGTTGTAAACCTATTAGATTGAATATCAGCTATAACAAATGTAGGAGTCGAACTCATACTGATCGATTTTGAAGTACTTGAAGTAGGAGTAGATGATGGTGTCGAACTCCCATCAGCAATATTTAAGCACAGCTTGCAAAATATCAAACCACAAAAACGACAGTGGTGCCGTCTGGGCACATCATAGATCATTGTCACAAGGGGGCTATGAAATGGCCGTAGACAAGACATGCAAGCATCGGCTGTATTGTTCAGTTGCCAATGTTGGTGAGTTGGCTCACTGGAAATATTAAGAAATTGCAAATCTGTGGTGAATATTGTGTAAACAGATGTAGCTGGGTTAAGGTTCACGGGTGGGAGTGGGGGTGATTGCAAAAGTTGTTTCCTTGGGGGCACCGTGTTCCTTGCTAATGTGGTAGAAGAAGATTTTGCAGATGCCGAGTCCTGAGACTGGCTACTAGAATTGGAATGTGCTGAAATCAGGCTTTGCTTTGGTGATTGTTGTGGATGCAGCTCCTGCAATGGCTCGGGGCGCAAAGCAGCCGGTGTCATCAAGGGCTTTTTCATCTGATATACTTGATTTAACATTTGATGAGAAGCTTTCTTGGAAGGCTTGGGAAAACTAGCTTGATTCTTGAGCCTAGTGGACGTGACTCCATTGTTTTGAGACATCTCTAGATTAGTCCTAGGTGGGCTGCAGACGGGACTAACGTGATCTTGCTTAACTTCGCATATGCAATTATCACGAGTAAAATCCCGAAGCAACTTGATCTCATTATCAACTCTATTGGTCTGGGTTGGAGTAGAATTACGTCTAGTTGGCTGAGAAAGATCAAATTCAGCAGGAGTGTACTCTTTATTGTCATCAGCGTTCGCTAGAGCCTCTTGCTCGTCTTCCAGGTCCTTCCCAAATGATTCACTACGGTTTGTCACTGGCTTGCTTCCATAGATGTAGTGACTGCTCATTTGGGGACACCGAATCTTCTCGTCATAGTCATCAGCTACAATATCATTCAGCAGGCACAGAACGACGCCACTCTGTAATTGTCTTGGTGTTGCAGACCTCGATCTAGACTTGTTTCCGCCAATGCCTGATGTTATATTCAGTTTTAAATCCCGATTAAAGATCTTTCTTTCTTCTATAGGCTTTTTCAGGAATGAAAATGGCGGAAGCTCGGTAGTGTCGGTATTCTTCATCTCAAGGCCATTTGTCTTATCATCCTTGTGCAAAGGTGTGGTAGTTCCTGTGCTATTTGAGTTGCCAAGGTAGTTATTATTGTTGAAAGAGCCACAAAGGATCTGGGAGGGCGTTATCACAATCAGCGACTTTCTTCGAGCATCAGTTGTGTTGGTTGCTGAAGCTGGCTGATGGGGAGGCGGCGAAATCGCAGTGGCACCTTGCGCTTGGGTTGTAGCTTTCAACATTCTTTCGATACGGCATTCAAAAGTGGTTTCTCTCTCGGGCAGGTTGAAAAGTCCGGGTATAATAATGAATATCGAACTCTTTATAACAACAGTAAATCAGTCATATTGAAAAGGTGGAAGTCGAAAGACTTTTTTTTTGGTTGATTAGCATTGTTTAAGGCAATTACGTTTGTGTAATAATTAGCAATGTACGATAACGAAATTAGAAAACAAAGGCGGGTGTTTTTCACTATAGCAATAGAGGTTATCAGGAGCTGCCAGGTAGGGGAAGACCTTTGAAGGATACATTTTACTTGAAAGTAGTTTCTAGGGGAAGGGTTGAAGATAAAGTTCCACCTTGCACCTCTACGAGATACTCTGATTAAGGGGTATATCTATTGTGATGGCCTCGTTTCCTGAGTCGAATAACTCTTGTCATCTTTCCTTATCATATTCACTGAAATGCATAATAATCAAGGCTTATCTTGACGGTTGTACTGACACAGAAAATCAGTCTACTGATACCAAAGTATATCTCTGAGAAAACAGATATGATATTGGAAATTGTGTATCACAAGAAGCTTCGATGATAATCACAAAAAAAAGGGAAAAAAAATACTACCCGGACAACAGAGATACGCCCTTTGCACAAAGACAAATTTAATACAGGGGACCAAGATTTACCAGACACAAATAACAACCCTTCGTTGGCTTGATGAAGAGCTGTGAACGAAACGACGAAGAGATATTGTTTGCTCTTTATGGTTTATGTCGATCATACACACTTTATCTTTGTTCGCTTCATGCGCAAAGCACATAAAATGTATTGGTCCCAAAAGCCTCCCCTCCTCTATTTAGATATCGTTTACACGTGCACACATTCAAAGCCGGCTCGCCACAGTTATCATAAAGAAAAGCTATAACAGAACTAGAACATTCCTTTTGGAGCTATCCTCCCCTGATAAGGTAACCCCTTCTGCGGCATACAGGACCACGAGGTCAGACTCACTTACTCTTTCGGAAAATTACTCTGATACAACACCCTATAGCCTTCTAGACTGTCTGCGAGCATTTCGCGTATGTTATTCCTCTAAATTGTTGTGAATTACTAAAAACGAGCCTAGACTATTTTCCTAGAGTGATTTCGTAAGTTCAAGGATGAAAGTTCGAATCAAAGGAGAGGCCAGACACAGAAAATACTGAAAGACTTATTTATTAAACTAATCCTTAAGAACAACGTATAACGCATGTAAAATACCCGGGAAATAAATGAAAATACAAAGCAAACAGTTCAACCAGAATGATGGTCCTAAACCATCCTTCATGAATACCGCCAATGGTGGTAAAAATATGGCGAGGATAATGGCAACGATTTTCTCAGAATCCATCTTGACTTATATAATGATTCTGTTATGTAGGGTGTAGTGGTTGTAGGAGTGGTAGTTTCAATAGTAGTATCAGCAGCAGCAGTATTAATGCTAATTAAAAGCGCTGTTTTGGCGAGATGTAACTTTTAGATTCTGGGTGGGGATCAAAAATATGGGACAGCTTATATATCCGTTCGTAACACAAGTTATATATGTACGTTAAGTCAAGCAGAGGGTGAGGCAAGACTATTTCAATTGATAAATGGAAGGCAAAAGCAGTGAAGGATGAATAATTTGTGGGATGTATCTCCTTTTTACTTCCTCTCTCTCGGATGTTCTATTTTCTCGTTGTTGGGATTTTTTTCCTTTGGTTTTTATTACTTGAAGTTTTATTTAAAGAAATTTATATACAGTACTACTTAAATTACCTCTGTTTTTGTGTTTTTATTATTTTTTGATCATTTACGACTAAAAACAAACAAAAACTGTTTTGAAAATCACTCAAGAGTCATTTACTTGTGTATTCGGCAACTACGTATTTACACAAGGAGGGATATAGAAGATTGAGTGCTCTTCGTATGCTCAGTAAACACAATTATAACTTTCGCTTTGGATTCTTTTCCAACATACTCATTGGTCAATCGAAGCGCCAGAATTCCCTAATCGGTAATAGTGAAAAAAGATTGAGCGGCTATTTTTGAAGCATAATTTGCATACTTCTCTACGGAAAAAGGGTGCTCGGAGTACGGCTCTATATGAAAACAACGCAAAAATGTCTTCATCGCAATGCATACTGTCATCCCACACTAATCAATGGGTCACTCGAGCTCAAATTCGGAAGTAATGGGCTCTTCATTCAATCTAAATGACGCAAAAGAAAAAAAAAAAAAAAAAAAATCCAAGAAATGGACATAAAAAGAAGTACGGTAACTCCGGCCGAATTTTTTTTATTCGTCTCCGAATTCCATGCAATCTTAACTCCGAGCCTGCATCAAAGTTCACCTCAAACTCTACATGGAGTATACCACTTGCTCATCAGGAACGTCCCAGATAAGCAAACATATAAGAAACACAACTTTAACAATGCGACAAGAACAGATGCATTACATTATACACTCTGCTAAAACTCGTTTTGTCCAAGCGACGACTAGATACAGCACAAACGACGAAACCAGCACCGTTGTCACAGTCGCCATGTAAGCGAATCCGGTCACAATATGTAATGCTTCAATGACATAAATGAAACCAATAACATCAAACGTTCTATATGGAATTGAAATATCATAGGGCCAAATCAATGTCAAGATACGAAACAACTTCACTGATCCTGAACACATTATTGTGGTTAATAGTACTGCATTTGTGTAACTCCATTGATCGCGTTGAGGAATAACTGTGTTTGTTGCATTTCCAAAGCCGTAGTGTACACGAAGAAGCCATTGCATAATAAAGTTAAACACTATATGACGTGAGCTGATGATAACGATAAAAAACATATACTGCTTAGTTAAACTCTTTTGTAGTACCAATTGTGTGATTCCCTCTTCATCAACATTTCCTTGTAGCCAAAAGTGGCTTCTTTCAAACGTTGCCCATGTCAAGTACACTTCAAACAAGATAATTAAAATACTCAAACGAATCAAGTTTTGATACTTTGAACTGAAATTGCTATGGTTGCGTATTTGCCATTCCGTCAAATTGTATGCCAAATGTCGATAAGCTGGTTTCTTCAACAATAGAATATCAAGAAATAAAATTACGGCGTCATACTCGATGTATTTATCACAAACCTTGTTGCAGGAGTCACAGACTGTTAATTTCACGTATTCACTCTTGTACTTGGAGTATAGAGTAGGTATATTGCGATGCCCACATTCTATGCAAATCATTGAAGGGAAGGGGAAGGTTGTGTCAATATGTTTTTTTTTTTTTTTTTTTTGCGCTTGTTTTAGTTCCTAATCATCACTTCATTAAAACTCTATAAATGTATATATTTCAAACACATAACTCTGGTGGCGGGGGTACATCTGGGATACGACCCAACTCAAATGCTGGTGCTTTGAAAGCTTCTTGTGCAGCTACACTCAATTGAGCAAGCAGCGTTGAAAGATCGCCCTTGGTAGTTGATACAGAGTTTGGATTGCTTGTAGAACCAAACAGCAGCAGCGAGGGAGCCTGTAATCCAAATTGATTTGATGCTTGGTTGGACCCAAATGTATTTTGGGTGGTAGACGTAGACGCAAATGGCGACAGCGACAGTTTAGTTTGTCCAAATGCATTCAGAGCTTGGTTGGATTGACCAAATGGAGACAGCGTCGGTGCCGTGTTTGGTTGACCGAATACACTAGTCGCTGCTGTGTTGGAATTTTGAGCTGCTGCTCCAAATGGCGAAGATGTCGGCTTTTGTTGTTGTCCAAACGGGTTAGAGGCGATTGCACTAAATGGTGACGCCGTTGATGCTTGTTTGTTCCCAAATGCAGAAGTAGCTCCACCAAAAGCAGAAGTTGGTGCACTTGATGTTCCAGATCCGAATGCCAGGGTTTGGCTCGGTTTACCAAACCCACTGCTTCCAAAGCCACTACTACCACCACTTCCAAAGCCACTACTTCCAAAGGCAGACGAAGTAGCCGGTGTATTATTTTGTCCAAATGCAGACGATGCTGATGGGTTACCAAACCCTGCACTTGTTCCAGCTGAACTACCAAAAGGAGATGGCTTTGCTGTTCCTGCCGCTGTGCCAAACGCACCACCAGTTGTACCTTGTGTCAGATTTGATCCGAATGCGGAGGTCGTCGGTTGACTTCCTTGACTACCAAAAGCTGATGTCTGCAATGCTCCAAAGGGACTAGGTTGTGATGTCGTTTTATTCAGTGCCCCAAATGCCAGCTGAGGGGTATTGCCAAATGCTGAACTACCAAAGCCCGTACTTCCAAATCCCGTGCTATTGCTTGTGGATGCCTGCTTTCCGAACCCTGAGCTGCCAAAACCCGAGCTGCCAAATCCTGAACTCCCAAAACCTGTATTTCCAAATCCCGAGCTGCCAAAGCCAGAGCCTGCCAGTTCTGAGCCCCCGAATCCAGAATTGCCGAAACCAGAGCTGCCAAAACCTTGGCCTGTGTTTGCAGTGGCGCCAGAGCCAAACCCAGAGCTTGAAGGCTTATTATTCGTCGCAAATGGGTTTGATTGATTTCCAAACGCACCCGATGATCCAAACATGGTTGGAGAGGAAAGTAATTTCATCAGAGCTTTTTTTTTTTTTTATGTTTGGCTTTGCTTTTGCGCGCATTTCTATCTCAACCTGTATTACGTATTACTGTTCTACATTCATTAATTAAAAGCGGAAGCTTTTGTGAGCAAATACCATATGCATCGTGGTATATCTGCTTCATTTCTTCCACCACTTCAGGCTTGGTCTTAGATCCATTACAAATATCCTGTAACGAATTTTCCAACGATTTCCGTAAAAATGGTTTTGATAATGAAATCCCATTAAACTCCATTTTATCAAAGCCTTCAATAAGGCCAATTCCTAATGGTGACGGTTCAATATACTCAACTCTGCCTCGTTTTACCTTCTTGGCATATTTACGCAACAAAATTTTGTCAATATGTTCGGCAATTGTTGCATCAGTACCTATACCATTTACATCCATCAAAGCAATCAACTCAGGCTCTGTCATCATTTGCGGTGGACTTGTCTTACCTTCCTTCATCAACCCACTTGATATTTTCACTTTCTCTCCCTCCTGGAAATTCGGCAACAGTTTAGAACTTTCCCATTTCTTGTATGTGAATATATCCAAATAGTTTTTCTCAGTGACCATCAACCCACTTGCAGTGAAAAACTCATCTCCCCATTTCAAGGTTGCCAGTGTCAACATACCCTTGGCATCTTTTGAACAACATGCTAGAAATCGTCGTACAACATATTCATACACCTTCTTTTCATTAGCAGAGTCCAACGAATCAATTGACACATAATTAACGGGATGAATGGCAGGGTGCGCATGATCGTCGTGTGACCCGTTCCTTGGTTGCTCATGACCATTGCTTAGTAGACCTCCACTATACATTCCCCATCGAGGATCTTGTTTCTGCTTTTCAAATATGCCTCTAAAGTCCATTGTTGATGGGTATTTGTCAGTTTCAGTCCTAGGATACGATAGAAACCCTCGATTATACAACTTCTCTGCTGCTTCAAGAGCGGCCTTGGCAGACATTTTAAAGTACTTTGCACAATCCTTTTGTAGCTCAACTGTGGTTAGCGGTAATGGCCGGTAGTTGCTCGTTGGTTTTGTTTCCAATTTGGTAATCTCACCTTGTTCGTGCTTGAGACATCGCTCGTACATGAGCAAGACGTATAATCTATCAAAAATGTGACCCTTTACCCAATTAAATACAGTTCTTTTGCTCTCCTTTCGTAGCATTGGTTCAATGAACCAGAATGGTTCAGGTTTGAAGTTCTTCACTCTCCTGTATCTATCAACCACAAATCCAAGAGTTGGAAACTGACAAGTTCCGTAGGAAGCTATTTCCTTTTTTTCAATGATGTTGCTTGATTTTAAACTATCTGTCAAAAGCCGCGTGAAGCTTGTACCTACTCTAAAATCGACTTCCATACGACATGATACTGCTGATGCTGCCTTCATATCAAGTCCAATGGGCGATTTGGCCGCACGTAGAATATGATTTCGCTCAAGATGAGAAAACTTGCTTCTCCAAACATCACCTAGTGCAATTCGACTATTTCCCTTCCTCGCCGCGTCAAAGATCTCCTTTCCAATAAATTCTCCTTCTCGATCGCAATCTGTCCATATCATCAACTTATCTGAAGTCCTAGCTTCATTGGCTATATTATCAAACACGTCTTTCTTTGTTACAATTGTGATTATATCCGCTGTAAATAGCGTTTCCGCGGAGCATTTCCCCCACAGATACTGTTTTGGGAAGTCGAGGTTGGTTATATGTCCGACAACTGAGGTCATTGTCACATCACAAAGGCCACGATCTGGGAATGCAAACTTAAAATCATAGTTCTTTATGTATTTGTTTTTCGAGCTTCGGACCAGAACTCTTCCTCCTCCTAATATATTGGCCACTTCCTTCGCTATTGATGGTTTTTCTGCCACACATAGAATCTTCATAAGCCCGTTGTGTTGATTTGTGGTGCTCTGATGAGATTGGCTTCCTGATCTGGAACGTCTCTCTAACAAACTGTTGTTTTTTTTTATTCTTGTAAGATGCCCGACGCGTGTGCCACAAAATTGGAGGGTGGGAGGTTGGGACACAGCGGTCAGCCATATTGGAAGTAAGTAGATCTAACTGGCAAGAGAGTAAAGACGATTGATATAGAGAAGCTACGATGGGGGGGAGGCGTATACGAACTTGAAAGTTAGTACATAATTTTTGCAATGAGGATGAAGCTTCTACTTGCGGAGGATGCTACAAAGCTTGCACGGTGAAGCACTGAAGAGTCCATTTGACAGAATCTCCTCTTTTGAGGATACACACTAGCCTTACGACTTGTTGTTGCCTGTCTAGAGATTTCTTTTGTGTGGGGTTTCCGTGACTGTGGATCCTGAGAAAAGATAAGAGACATCAAATTTACGCATTCGCTCTCACTCACCCAATTTACACACACACACACATACATCTTCATCGATGGATAATGATTATGAATCAATAAATTTAGCATCGACTCTCAAGAGCGAATTGGTAGCCAAGTCGCCCAGGAGGAATCAACAACAGGTTCCAGTTTCGGAGAGCGAAAGCTACGATGATGATGAATTTGAGCATGACCCAGAAGAGTTTATAACCGATAAACACAGTGATTTGGTACACGAGCCCCAGCTTCGAGATGATACTTTACACCTAAGCGATCAGCAAGCCGATATGCTAGCAGACTCGAATACCACTTTGAGGTTGAGCCTGATTCATTTGTCAGAGCTAATGCCTCCACTTCACAACAAAAACTTTAATGAACCCATGCAGTACCTTTCAGGACGAATAAAAAATCTTGAAAGGAATTTATTAGAGCAAACGCAAAGCTATAGCGCTTTGTTGAGGAAAGGAGATTCAACTGTGGCCGATGTAAGGTCAAAGATTCAGCAAACTTTTCGTCAATTGTCAGAAGCTTACCTTTCATTGAATGAGCTATACTCAAAAGATGCATCCTATACAAAGTCAGTATGCACCTACTTTGATGCTTGGGGTGTGAAACGTGATAGAGTCTTGGACAAAATACAAAGGGCTAAAAGTGTGGAAAGTACCCATGGAGCTAAGCTTGTGAGTTTATTGAATGAGACCGCAGTGGTTGATGATGAAATTAAGGAACTTCAGAAGCGGATCACCGTTTTACAAGAAAAGAAAACAGTCTTGAACAAGGAAATTGAAGATACTACTAGTGTATTGGAAAGTCGTACTGCGATTTGTGGAGAGAACTTACGCTATTTGGAGCTGAATGGGAGAGAAGTTCTACTGGACTATCTATCATACAATGGATTTCCTGATTCAGACCTAATAGCTTTGATTAAGGAGCGAGATGTAGACTTGTCATTCACCATGCCAGAAAAGATTGAGCAGGAGTCCAAGTTCATCGAATTAAAGTTGCCACCTCAGATTCGCAAGCAAAGCGATTCTGCCGGCGAACTGAATGTCCAAGAGTCGATAGGAATGAAACCGTACGAGCCTCCACTGGTATCAGACGAACCGACTCCAGCTCCTCATAAACAAGACGAATCATTGATGAATCACGGGCACGGCCCAACACCATTCGAAAAAGGGTATGCCACAGGTGCTCAAAACTCGAGGCTGATAAAAACTCAGCTTCAGAATATCATTCAGAAAGTGCTTCAGCGTGCCTCGACAGTGAATGAATCTCAACAAAAGCAAAATAATATGTCAACCGCAACTTTAGACATCGAGCCTATAACGACTTTCTTACGACTACGAGTGGAAGCGTTGAGTGATCAAGCAGTAAATACCACAAAAATGGCTGCACTCTACCATGAATATGACAAGCAGTGGTCTCAAGTACAACAAATAATGGCTCTACAAGAGGAGAAGCTTGAACAAATTTTGAAGGAGTCAAACGCTACAGGGGATGTTACGCCAGTGCTTCAAGTGTTGACTCAGACTCAAAATCAGTTGGAGCTGGCATATAACTCAATTCCTTCCAAGGATCCACAAAGCATTTTGTCGCAATTGGTAGAACATGAGGTTGATGCAGTAATTGAAGCTGTGTCAATGGTTGCCGGACAAAATCACGATCGTGTAGACAATTAGAGTTGGTGTATGCAAATTGTGTATGTAGTATAAATGCTAGTAATTAATGCTATTCGTTATTGCCTGTGTGGTGGTCTTCTCTTGATAAACAAACTAGGTGTTTTCGGTTTTGGAGGGAGAACTACACCAGAAGATGTCGGACCGAGAGGTCGTTTAGGAAGTGTACCGGAAGAATTAGGTTTGAGTCGGCTGTCGGCAGTAGAACTTGTTTGTGTGTCCTTATTTGATACTTCTTCTCCCTTTGGCGGCATAGTGACTCCTGCATTGACAGCAGCAGTGCCATTCGTCTTGTTTGACACCACAGGGATTGCATTCTGAGGTTTAACAGGAAGCGTCCCTGAAGAGGTTGGACGTATTGGTTTGATAAACCCTGTTGTTGATGGGTTTGCTGGAGCAGGGGCGGCGCCATTCAGTTTGTTTTGAAAATTATTATTTCCCTTAACTTTTTGCTTCTTGGCTTTCGCTTGTTGAACATCCTTTTGAGGCCTCTTTGGATTTCTGTCGATTGGATTGAACGAAGATGGTGTGGCATAGTTGCTCAAAAATCCCGAATGCGCTTTTGTTATGGCGTTTCTGCTTGCGGCATCCTCTATCAATCTCTTCCACACCTTGTCCCTCTCCAATGAATTCTTATTTCCCAAAATCCATAATGTTGTACAGGCTCTTGTGAGTGCCACGTTCATACGACGAACGTCACTTAAGAATCCCACACTTCCATTGGCACTGGCTCGGACACAGGACATGATGATAATCTCCTTTTCTTGACCTTGAAACCCGTCAACGGTGTTGAAATCAATCTCATTGAAAATGAGTCTTCCGTAAGCTCTTTCAAATACTCCTTTGATGGTTTTAATTTGCTCCTTATATGGTGAAATAATACCAATTTTACCAGCAATGTCTCGTTGAGGAACCATAGTCATCATCTTTTGAACCAATTCCAAGCAAACGTTTGCCTCTTCGGTGTTGAACAATGAACGCGTCAACTCGTTTTTCTCGTGCCTACTGACAATGTCAAAAAATCTATATGGCGACAACGGCTCAATCAGGTGCCAAGGTCGGGTGTTTTTCTCCTTCATTCCTGGTCCATCAATCAATTTTGATTGGTAAAACTCAGCGCTAGGGAATTTTGAAATCATAGGATGCATTCTGTATTGTGTGTTCAACAAGTAAATTGAATCGGGATAGTTTTTCTGCATTCTCACAAACAAACTCTGATCGTAATTGAAAGATGCTGCCGATTGCGACAACACCGTTGGTGGTAGTTGGTTTGGGTCACCAACCATGATACATTTCTTACAACCATACCGAAGTGGAATAATGGCTGCCATTTCCAAACACTGACATGCTTCATCAATGATCACTTGATCAAAAGTCACAGACAAATTGGCTACCAAATCGTGCGCAGATCCCGATAATGTGGCACATAAAATGTTGGCCTCTGATAAAATCTTTGCCTGAATATTTCTTCTATCAATTTCCTTATTTCTATAGGCAATCGACGTGCGTTCTCTTTGCTCATCAAGCTTTTTAGCAAGCTCACTTCTCTCTTTATTGATCTCTCGCAACTTTTGTTGAACACTATCCCTCTCTTTCATATCCAAAGTTTCGTCATTAAGTCGTGCCCTTAGCCTATCTTTTTCTTGAGTCTTTTTCGTAAGTTCAGATCTGAGATTCGGATCAGTTGCGACATCGACTTGTTTAGTTTGCAACTCTTTATCAACCAACTCTTCCAATGTCAAGTCTTTTACTGCCGGATTGATGGCATCACTTCTTCCAAGTCTCACCACTTTCAATGGCATATGCTCTCCCTTTGAATTCCTCACCCCATTCCTTAATCTAACAACCAATTCGTCAACTGCGGCATTACTTGGTGCACAAATCAAAATTTTGGCCTTTGAGGAAGGAGAAGGAGATTTGGAAGGCATATCAATGGCTTTCTCGTTTGATCCGTGGGACAACGAATACCCCACTATTCCCAAAATGGTCTTTGTTTTACCCGTTCCTGGTGGACCTTGAATCAAAGAAAATCCCTCACTTTGATAAGTGCCGATAATAGCTTTTGCTTGTGATATGTTGACATCGTAAAGTTTATGCATATGTTCAACATCTTTATCATCAACCTGGTTTGGAACTGTAGGAGTAGCCAGGATGATTGAGTCTGCCAAGTCATAATACTCCAATCCCCTCAAAGAAGAGTATTCTCTCTCCACTGTAACCATTTGCATCACTCTCATTCCAAGAATTGTCCCCTTTGGAGCTAATAAACCCACGAGTGGTGAGGTTCTTGCTATTCTCAAAGTCACATCTGAGTACTCAGGGTTCACATACTTGATCTCCTTTACTTTCGCTAAACAACAAATGGTGGATGGAGATTTCATATAGTTTCTTCGATCTTTGGGTTGGATTACTGCTTCATTATCGCATGCAATCACGAGCAAATCTGATTCGGTTAATTTTCTATTCTCGATGACCTTTTTGCTCATTGACGTGTATACATCAAAAAATCCATCTACCGACGTTCTTGTTCCTACCACAATCTCAAAGGGATCCTCATTCGCAGTATCTCTAGCTGCTTGGATCAGTTGCCAACATTCAAGCATAAACAAAGGTTCCATAATGGAAACGTATTCATTGACATCCTTGTAGGTGTCCTTGACTTTGGTATAAATTGACTTGTCATTGGTAGGATAATCATTTCTAAAGTTGTAGTTCCACTGCAAAATATTGAGATACAATGGCTTTGTGTCCACATTCAACCTTAAACGCATTCTTTCCTTGTCCAGTTTTTGAGCTTGTACTCTTCTTCGCGGCATACGATCAATCAGACTGATTGCTTTACCATTCAAATCAACTTCGGTAATCTTTGCAGCCTTTTTCTTGGTAACAAATAAGTCACTTGTATCAATATCGTCCTCGTCATCGGAGGAATCTGAGGTGACTTTTTTCGGCCTGAGGGTGTTCAAAGAGCGTCCAATTACTGGAGGTGCTTTCTTTGAGTTGAAGCCAGCTGGACGCGGAGGAGCTGGTGGGTGTATAGGTACCTTCTTAGCGGCAACACCTCGAGAGGTGTTTAGTTCCTTGCGAATATTCTCAAGACTATTGAGACCTTTAACTTCTTTTGGAGGTGGAGCAACTGGGGGTTCTTTCGAAATGTGTCCGAATCTGGCCAAAGTTTGCTGTTGTTTCAACCCTTTTTGAATCCTGGTTGCTGTAGCAGGAGAGACCTCTTTCACAAATTCAATGTCCGAATCTTCTTTGGCTTTTGCTTCTTCAACTATCTTGTCAACTAAACTCTTATTGACCAGCCTTGCGCGGGAAATGATTTCACTTCTCTGCGTCTCCCCCAATTTATTGTTAAACTTCTTGGCTTTCACACCAAAACTTGCGAGCTTTTGAATTATATTGTCATCCATGACAAATTCGCGGTCCTTGGCCAAGTCAAACACTTTGAATACAAGTTCCACACACGAATCTAAAAGAGCCGTGTCTCCCAATTTGAGCCACGTCACCATATATTGAAACGCATCCATAAATACTGCAAATAATTCAGACGCCGATTTTTCTCCGGCGTAGGGACCTATAGCATCCGCAAATGGACGAAAAGATTCCAACAACTGGTTACTCAAATCCAAAGTATCTCTCGTAAAGTCCACCAACTCGTGCATGTGGTATTTACTGGCCCAAAACATTGCTTTTTGGTAGATCATAACTAAAAATGACAAAGACGAGCTCCAGAATTTCTCAACTTCCTTGTAGGCTCCTTCAATATCTGGCAATGATAAAACTGCGCTCAATGGATCTGTCAACGCTTCCACGACGTCCATAACTATTCTCACTGCTTTAGGCGACGGCTCAAACGCCTCCAAATTAGTCAATATTGAGAGATTATAATTGATTGCATTCAATGACAATTTAAAATTGTGACTCAAACTCTCCTCAATGCATTCCAATCTTCCACTCCCATCGTAAACTTGACTCAAGAGCTCCAACGCAGATTGCGTCGTCAAGGGAGAGAATATGCACGACCATATAGCGTCGACACAATCCACATCGCTCAAAATTTCCTTAAGAACAGTTTGAGGTGCAAGACTAATATTACCAAACATCAGATTAGCATATCTGATAACAACGTCCAAAGATTTTTCGTGCTGTTCCTTGGCTCCCGTTAACCGCTTGTTGACCCCTTCAACCTTTGTGGGATGGAATTTTATAACCACAATTAACTTCTTGAGACATTTAATGACTTCTTTCGCGAGATGAAGATCTGAATTTACCCTCGATTTCGACAAAGCTTCCCAAAGTGTTGGAAATGTGTCAAACAAAATAGGTACTTTATATTCAAGCAACAAGACACTGTTGTGGCTCAAAATTGCAACATCATACCTGATACATTTGAAAATGAGTTCCACAGCAGAATCGCTTTTTGTGTTCACGGCTAAGGCAACTAAAGCTTCGACAATGCAATCAATCCTTGCTCTAATTTGTCTGAAGGTCACTAACTTTGTTGTGTAACTGGTATCGCTTAAGTCACCCTCATAATTGAACTCAAATGCTTTATTGAATATGTTGCACCCAACATTTCTCAAGTATGTCTGTCTCTTGAGACCCGGGTCAGACGTTGATCCACTTGTAGAAAAATTCAACAAAAACACCCCCAACTTTGAAGAGACACTTTCTCTTTCCAGCAGGGGAACTGATTCAATCATTCGAGGCATCCAATGTAACAAATCACTGATATTCCACCCCACCGTTGAGTGCTCTTCAAAAGAAGCTAATAGCAAATGCTTACGAAATGCCGGGTTAAACTTGATGGCGTCCAAAATTTGAAAATAGGTGATGGGTCCAGTTGCCGACCAGAAACGGGAATTTAAACGACGCAAAAGCTTGCCAAAAACTTTCAACAATATCGGTAGCGGTTCGTTTAAACTGGACATTAAACTATTTGCAAGAAGTCTTATCGATGGATAGAGTCTTAGGTTCTTGTATTGACTCATAACTTCAATATCTTGTGGCAGGTTTAGCCTAGTTTCAAATGCGTCGTCATCAACAAAGTCCACTAATTCGTTAAAGTTTTGCCAAAACTTGATTGCATTTTTATCACTGTAGAATGCTGGATCTTGAATTTTATATAGTTGATTACTGAACTCTTGAATAACTGCTTCGGATAAACCACGTTTGTCATACACGATTTGTGACTGTCTCAATTTCATGACCCATCGTATTGCCCACGATCTTTCATCGCCAGATCCTTCAAACAATAAATATACCAAGCCTGGAAGTAAATTTTGCGGTATATAATCATTCAGCTGTTTAACTGCCCTGGAAACTATACTTGAAAATGTACCACTAATTGCTCCGAAATTCCTCAAAATATCAGGATTATTCATGCACCAATGGATAGCGATTTTGAGTTGTTCGTCCGTGGTTGTTTGTGTAGATCCCAAGCGCAGAAATGATGCTTTTATAAGTGGTGATAATACCGAACTCTCCCATGTGGTGATAGTATTTAAAAATTGTTGAACATTGGTGATGGGAATCTTACGCCTTATTGCAAAACTAAGTCGTAACTCGGCTTTCCCTTTACTGAAATACCGAAGGCACCTGTCACAGCTTGATAAACATTTGGCAATACTGGGTTGTAGATCCGGACCGTATGAACTATTAGGAAATGAAAAAAGAATTAGCGAGTAAGTTGCTATAGGGTATAAGCGTTGGTTGCAGAACCAATGATCTGTTGACGTATGTTGCATCAAGTAATCATAACTACGTGTAATGGCCTGTTCGTGGACAGATCCATCACGGGCCCCATCAAGTGACCTCTTTATGATTGACGTGAGTTCGTCATACTCTTTGTCATCATTAGTGGTGTTATGCTGTACGCTCGTCATTTAAAGTAAATGGGAACGCTTAACTCAGTCAACAACTGATTTGAAAAGTTTTTTTTTTTTCTTTGAAGAATAGTAAAAAATATCAATGCACTCTTCAGTATACTTGATTGATATCAATAGTATTTTGGAAGAGAAGAAAGTATGAGACGCGATGTTTTCTTGATTCCAGAAGAGATGCAGAGAGAGAGAGAAGTTTTGTTTAAAAAAAGAAAAAAAAAAAAACAGAAACGCAGGAGAGACCCTTTTTCATATTGGAGATGTCGCTACCATTACCAAATAAACGCGTTAAAGCCCAAAAGACTACATTTGATAAACGCAAAAGGTTAAGCTTGTTAGAATCTATGTACATGACTCCTACTCACACATTCACTCCTTTGCTCTTGTATTTTCCTTGTCTAATAGACCTCCTTCCTTCTTCTCCTTCCCTTGTTCAACATACCTTTTACCAAAAAGAAGTACTAGCAACTTTTCATACAATCTGAAGAGGTATCCAGCAGCGACAATTAAACCACCGGCAATTGTTCCCAATTTCGCAACAAATTGTAAAAATGGTATCCTCTTTTCTCTTATCATCAACTTTATTGGCTCAAACTCATATGCAAAATAGATTCCCGGTATGTCTTGTGGCATTTTTGTACGTGGATCAACTTTTATAACACGATGGTTTTCAGTCAAGGAATATTGGGTTGTATCAACCTCTAGTCCTAGCTTTTCGTACAAAGTAGGTACAACTTTTGCGTGGTACATGTATTTGTGTAGTTTTTCCTCAGTGACTTTCCCCGTGGCATCCAACGGGTTGTTCAAAAAGGGAAAGAAATCACCATATGAAAACTCTTGTATGACGTGGCTGAAATTAAGTGCATCCACTGGAACAAACAGCCTGTCTCTGAATCCGAATCCTTTAGCTGTTATGCGGAAGTCTCCTTTGATTTGATTGACTGGTATAGAGCCAAATATATGACAAGCAGGAGCTCCTTCATTAACCCTTTGGCCCAATTGGCTAAATTCTGCTCTCAAACTTTCTTGCATAACTTCATCCAAGTCAGGTGTTTTATGAAAATCGTTTGGATTATTGATGGAAAATCCAGGTGGAATGAAAAACTTGATCCCTTCAAAGTTTAGTGTTTCCCCAGCAAGAAATCTGTCTCTGGTGATATCCACAACATTGGTGTGAAGAAACTCGCAAGGCATTGCCACAATCATGTCAAGGTTTATAGTCAAGTCCGACCGTATAACATCATCAACAATGAATTGTCTATCCACATATCCACCAATATATCCACCAATTTCAACCCACAATATAAGTAAGCCCATAATGTATGTGAGCAAAGTGGAAAGCCCACCCCTTTGTGATCGCACCTGGTGTTGGGGATCTACTTTCGGAAACGCATCAAATGTTTTCACACGTTTGGAGAAGGCGTCCATGTGGGAATAGTGTATCTTGTTTGATAAGGTGAGTTGGTTTTTGAATTTTTTTTTTCTCTCTGTTGACACGATTAACAAAATCTCAGTATATGCTTACATAATCATTCTTTATACTTTGTGTATCTACGATGGATTTTTCGAAAGAGTCATCTTTTACGTGTACCAGTTTCTTCTACGCATACACAACGGTGGTAATGGATAATGAAATAGAATTTTCCGAAGATTTAAACATACAAGAGCTACAGTCATGCTCCTTCATTTTTGACAAGCTAAATGTTGACTACCATAATCTTGAAGGATCGATCGAGTTGCCTTTGCAACTGGATGAAGGTAAATCAATAACGTTGGTGCAGGAAGGCTCACAAGGGCAAGCTTTACCCCTAGCTTCCAAAAAGGTCAAATATTTGCCGCCCCTTCACTTAAAGTTTAAACTTCTACCAGGATATCCTGAAAAGATTCCACCCACAATCAAGTTATCATGTTCATTTTTGAAGCAAGAGAAAATCGCAGAGGTTGAAGAGCAGTTGTATCAACTATGGAGGGATTATAAAGATCGCGTGATTTTCAGTCTCATTGACTACTTGCGTGAACTCTCACAATCCTCGATAGATGAATTACTACCTCCCATAATCGAGGTTACAGATTTCGATCAATATAATGACATTATAGCATTTGATATCCACACCAAGGAGGAAAAGTTCAACAATCAAACTTTTACATGTGAGATATGTCAGGTTGGGCAAAAGGGAATCAACTGTACCCAATTTGATGATTGTTTACACGTATTTTGTAACGCTTGCTTAGACACCTTTTTCACTACAAGTATAGTCCAAGGAGAGGTGGACAAAGTACATTGCCCTGAGTACAGTTGCACCAAGGCTTACATCAACGCTAGAGATGAAGTGATGAAAATTGAGACTTGGACAATGAAAGATGAAGGGGTAAAGGATATGGTGATGAAGATGTTGACTCCGCCAGTCTCTGCAAGTAAACTTAAGAGATTACTTCCCCCGGATTTGGTACAACGATATTTGACCCTTTTTAAGAAATCACAGTACGAAATGATTGGAAAGCTCCTACCAAGTAGACTTGTTAATTGTCCTAGAATTGGTTGTGATGAAGTAATTTTCCGAGAAGATTTAAATGACAAGTTGGTCATGTGTCCTAAATGCAAGTATGCATTTTGCAACGATTGTCGAAAGTCATACCATGCAAGGTTCAAGCCCTGTGTAAAAGTCGGGGGTGACGAAGGCAAGTATGGAGGAATACCTATAGAGGATTTGGAAGCTTACAATCATATGCCTCAAGGTTCGCATGAGAAGAAGATATTGAATGCAAAGTATGGTCGCAACAAGTTGCTAAAAGCTATTGATGAGTATCAAATGGACAAGTTGTTTGAGCAAATGTTGAAACAGGGCACTGATTTAAAGGAATGTCCTGGCTGTGGTGCTGTGATTGAAAAGTTTGAGGGATGTAACAAAATGAAGTGTAGTGAGTGCCTCACTTGTTTCTGTTTCAATTGTGGAACACAGATAGACAATAGTTATGATCACTTTACAGATCCCCATTCACCTTGCTACAAGCTACTATTCTTTGGAATGCCTGGGATTGAAGATGAATGAACAGTTGCCTTTTTAAAATCCTATTTACGCGCTTTTGGGCCTTTTATGGGGCCTAGCATACCTATAGCATTCCCTATATAGTCTCCTTCTTCTAAACTCATAGACGATTTCCAGATGCACCACTCCTTCCATGTTGTCATATATCCACCCTTCCTCTTCGTTGTCTTTGACTATGAACAAATCCGGTTTCAAATTTCGTTCCTCAATAACTGCTTTAGGATTTGTATCCAACACCCACTTATTAACAAATCCCATATCGAATTTCCAATCATGTGGAGGTAATACCTCAGACAAGTACTCAACCCCTTGTGGTCTTTTTCCTGAAACTCTGGTTTTATTTTCTGTGTCATACATGGTTGTTGCGTATCTGTAAAATGACCAGTTGTTTTTCAAAATGCTCTTGATTTGCAATTGGAAAACTTCAACTATTCTCACTTCTGGAGCATCATCGACAATGATGTCATCGCGATCAAACTTTTTACCATCATTGAGAAGATCATCGATGAAGGAAGAAGATTTAGTTTGCAGTTCATCCGATACTTGCAGTTGTGAATCTTGACTTATCTCAGCTTCCTCTTTGGCTTTTCTAGCTCTAGCTTTCCTTGTGTTGCTCATATCTACCAAATACTTTTTCGCCTTTGGGTGACACAAGATCAATCCCACCCAGCCGGATTGGATAAAAATTGCTCTCCATGGAATAAATTGGCCTAGAAACAAAGTAGCAAAAGTCGCAAGTAAAACGCCATAGAAGATAAATGTAGATAACCTTTCATCTTTGAATCCAGCTGTCTCAAAATAAAATTGCTCCCCTTTATCCATACCTTTAATCAAGTCTGATGTCAAGTTTTGAAAGTCTCGAAGATTAATCAACAAATCCAAATTAGATTTCCGATGTCTCGCAGTCTCCTTCTTCTCCTTTGGGTCTTTACTACTATTTGCTTCGTTTGAACTCACCTGGACAGACGAAATAGTCACCTCTGATGCTTCGTCGGAGATTGAATACGCCGATGATGCAACCTCGGCATCTTCTCTCAAGTAATCTTCATCAACCATATCCTCCACGATACTCGAGTCAGAGCTGGAATTGAAAAAACTAAGCAAAGATTGCCCTCTTTTCTTCACTTTTATCAAATCAAGGCGTCTTGGTGGATGTCTATGAACATAACCAGGTATAAGGACTCCAAAAAGAAGAAAAATCAAAGGATAGGCAACGATCAAATGAGGCCAGAGACAAGCTGCAGTATATAGCACAAGAACACTCAAAGTCTTTGTTGGCTGCTTCCAAGTTACAATGTATATCAATGCATACTGTAACGCAAAGAAGTTTGTCATCTTACTAGCCAACTTTTTCACGTTCGATGCCAATGTTCCGATTGATAATCCTGGTCTTTTGTTTCTCTCAGGATCACGTAACCGCTTTTCAAATACTTCTCTCTCTGGTATATCTTCTGGCAATGTAGATCTTAACAATTTTTCAATCATACGATCAGCAAAATGACTTTGTGTGGACGATGCCTTGCTTTCGTTATCCTCGGCTGATTCAGGCATAGATGCAATATGTTGAATATCTTCAGCACTCAAGTTCGATGGCAACCCTTTGCCATTGCTATTTAATTTCTCCAAGCTCATTTCTAATAGCGTTGATGCTGTGCTTGCAGCAAGAGCTCTTTTGCTCCCGGGCTTTTGTTGAGCAATGTTGTTGCCCCTTTGAACTGCACTATTGACTAAATTGAGTGCGATATCACGGTAATGTTGCTTTGATGTTGACTGACCCGGTGAGTCTGGATACGAGGTTGCTTGATAATCTTCTTCTTCTTCTTCTTTGGACATTTTACTTCACCTTGTATTGCAAAAGAAGAAAGCAAATTGCAAATCGAGAAAATAAAAATAAAAAGTATGTGGCGGGGGAGTGAGAGATCGGATTTTTATTGCGTTTTGTTCGGTGCGCATATGACATTTTCTTGCTCTCCAAACCTGGCCTATTAAAGCTGACTAATGACTTGTAGCTCCTTAAACTGTATGGTAATCTGTCATAGGCTACTTAAGAGTTACTTTTGCTGACAAGCTTCAGTCCCTACGTCGAGTTTTATAGAGATCCCGTATTCGACGAGTATGACATGTCATTGAAATTTAAATATAATTTCCTAAAGTATACACCATCAAAGTCAATCACAAGGATGGGAAATCTCTTTCGTTGTAAGATTTTCCTCCTCTGAGACCACCTCTGCTGTTACCTCTACTGTTACCTCTGCCGTTACCTCTGCTGCTACCTCTGCTGTCACCTCTAGAACCACCTCTCTTTCCACCTCTGAAACCACCTCTTGATGATTGTGGTTGTTCATCAGCAAAAACGGCATCAAATTCCAAGAAAACCTTTTCTTTTGGAGCCTTGGATTTGGCCTTCTTTTGATGAGTAGAAGCAAAGTATGCTTCTTGAGTCTTTTCAATCTTCTCTTCAGAGTTCCACTTTTGTTCAGCACCTTCGTTAGCCTTTCTCAATTTCTTGGCTCCGTCCAATTCCTTTTGCTTTTGCTCTTGTTCGGCAAGGTATTCTTGAAGAGACTTCTTTGGAGTAGTGTCAACTTCCTCTTCGGCTTCCTCTATCAAGTCAGTTTCAGCATCTTCAGTTCCTTCAGCTTCACCTTCCAATTCTCTGGACTCAGAGTTACCCCAACCTTGTTTGATCTTCTTGTTGGAATCGGTCTTACCAGTTCTTGAGTGACGATCAAATGGTTTCTTCTGGTGTTTGGTGGCGGTGGATTGTGGTGGTGGAACATCCTTGTTGTTGTTTTTGTTTTTCAAAGCACCTTCATTACCAGTTGGCTTGGATTTTTTCTTAGCCTTGGTTGGATCTGCTGAAGCTGGAGGAACATCGGACTTCTTAGAAGAAGTGTTCTTCTTTACAACCTCCTTAATTGGAAGGTTGGCAGCGGCATTATCCTCCTCGACGTCGTTACCCAACAAGTCGTACAAGTTCTAAAAGAATATATTGTTAGTAATTGAGATATGATTTGGGGGGATGAAGTTGATTGTAAGCTCTCTCTCCTCACGTGCAAGTCAGTAGAGATCACACGAGCAAATTGCTATAATATGACCAAAACCAAAGCCTACTTATCAATGCGATAGATCAGCTGTGCTGTGGAAGAGACTCCATTATAGCTCAGTCTTGAAGTCTGGAGTTGTTTAACACCATTCTGCCCTGCATAAAGTGGTGCCGCAAGGCTGACTCAACAATGTCTACTTAAATTGCTCTCTTTTGCAATACCAATTGACACTAAATCCGCCCCTAAATTTTATAAATAACGATGAAACATACTTTGTTTTGAAAAGACATAATGTCAATGCTTCGATATCCTTTACTATTTTCCTGTCAATAAATGAAAAACTGCAGTTCTTTTGTAAAGGGTAAAAAAAATTTTTAAAAGAATTTTCTCTCTTTTGTTGAAAATTTTGAAAAAAAAAAAAAAAAAAAAAAATTTTCTGTGACTTTGAATTATATGCAGAACAACACTTTAGTTTTGCTACATCCTGCGCTACCTAAGATAAAAATAACAAGAGGATAGATCTACAATTGATTGAATTTCAACGTTTATGGCGGTTAAATATAACCATCTTTATATAGCTATATATAAATACATCACAACAATCTCTTTAACATTGACCAAGTTTGCTTTATCCTTAGCTATGTAAGGCTAATCCAGATCTTCAATTTTTACAAAATCAACTCCAATCCTAGCCAAAAAGGCTCTAATTGCAACCCTCAAATCACTTGACAAATTCTTTGCCATTAAGTCCAACATCAACCTGTACATAGCCGGACCATATGTTTTGAAATCATCATCATCCAATTCGACGTATCCTTCGTAAATTTCAATTATAACTGGCTTCCAAGTATTGATATTCCTTTGCTGATTAGTCTCATCAAACTTCATGTAGTTGTCAACAATAGAAACACATAATTTATGCAACTTTGTCAAGATTTTCTTTTTGTCTCCTGGTGATATTTTTTCGTCGTCACAGTACAATCGGAACATGATATTGATGTACACTGCAGATGATGATGACTCTTGTTTCAAAAGATTTGGCAAGCGCTCTATCACACCAGCATTCCATAACCTGACCCTCAAATCATAATTATCATTGAATGATTTTGCAAATTGATAGGAACTGTTTAAGTAATCGGCTAGCTTCATCAACTGCTCAAAGGGGACGTTATCATAAAAGGAATCGTTTTCAAACAACTCGGACAAAGTCTGAATCAAGAGCAATTGCAAAACACTTTTAACAACAATCGATGACTTTTCTCTTGACTTTTTTAGTCTAAGCTCATTTTCATCAACAAGTTCCTTTTTCAATTGAGAATCGTCCTCACCGTTTCCGGTAACGGAAATATCCTCATTTCCTTCATACAAAGGGTCTAATGTAAATAGTTCTTTTGCAGTAGTGAGCTCAAACAAGCTTGCAAAAGCTTCAGAAATCTCGTCCCATTGTGAAGCGCTAAACTTAGTTGAGTTATCAATCAACAAAGTAGTGAGACATTCACGTCCAATTCTTGCAATTGTATCATTCTCTTGACAAATACATGATATAATCAACTTCAAGTATTCATTCAACATGTGACTCAATTCGGTAAAGAAAATTGTAAATAAGTTGATCATACTTTTCAAAGCTTGAATAAGTGTTGTCGATAACCATACCGATAAATTATCATTCAACTCATCCAAACTCAACTCCCAATGGTTTCCCAAGACTTCAAACATGGGGAATAGCAATTCACGACTAATCAAGTTCCAGAAATTTTGATCAAAGTACTTTCCGTATTCCCTTATCAAATCAAACAAGCTTTTCAATGCTCTCGATCTCACTTCCAACTCCTCGCCCGTCATAATGACATCGTAAAAACCAAACAAAATAGGGAACCAAAGTTTTTGTAATGACTCCGCGCGATTAGGATGTTCAGAAGAGCCATTTTCTTTATCAAATAAGCTGTATTGTGCAATTTCATGGATCAATCTTGATAAGACATCTAAAGACAATAAACTGATCCGTTGGTACTTCTCATTCTTGGTCAATGTAGTGAAACAAACAACCAAATCTGAAAATGAATCTTGCCTTTTCACTTCTTCAACATACTCTCTGTTGATCCAAATGGCCATTTTATAACTCCTCATCACCAAAGACTCCTTATTTTCTTTCGCAGCAGCTGTGAGGACATTGAATATAGTTTTCCAACCTGACTTAATCTGCGAAGCTCTGGCTAATATCATGTTGTTGATACACTCTAGTACCATGTCCTTCACTTCTAGCGATCGATTATGTATAATAACATACTCGAACGGTTTAAGAAACTGCTTTTGAAACTTGAAATTTGCCAACTCCTCAATTTCAAAAAATCGCATTGAAAGTTGTCTCAACGAATCTAATGCAAAAAACAGGATCGATGCATTCGAATGGCACCCCAATGCGTTGAATGTTTCACCCATGGTGGCCCAAAGTTGTGACCACTCCAAACGAATTCTATTCATGTTGTAATAACAAATGTCAACAAATTTCTGCAACGAAAACGTTCTTGGGTTGGCGCTTTGTCCTGATGAGTCTATCTCACCCCTGGCAACCTCTGATAATGCCTTGACAAAGTCTACAATGCTTCCACCATTCAAGTTGGCACTATTTGTGAAAACTTTGTCAATTGCCACCTCCAAATCTGTCTTTACTAGTAAATTGGCAACCTCGGGAGAAAGATGTTGATTGTGAAATTTGGTTGCTGCAGATTGTGCAGGTGTTTGTGAGGAGAAAGAACTAAAGAAACTTGTGCTAGTCCTCGTGGTATCCGTTGATGCTCTTGTTACTAGTTTGGAAGTCGTGACATCTGGTATAGAATCTTTATCCACCCCTTGTGCAATCAACTGCAATCGCTCAATTTGTGAAACGGATGTCAAAATTTTATTCCATGCAGTTCCAAAGTGATCTCCTTCAGATACCGCCAAGTCCAACATTATATAAATCGCATCCACATTTTTTGGTTTCATCTCTTCAAAATTGCTCAAATTTTGAAATTGTACTAATGCACCAATGAATGACGCTCTTGCATAGTCTAAGTCAAACATACAAGCAATTCGGATTGATAGTTTGATCCCTTCCAAACAAGCTTTTGTAACCACCTCATCGTCATATTCTTTGAAAGGAGGCGTCAACCCTGCTAATATCGACATCCACAAAGTATCAAAAATAGACTTGACATGCAAAACACTTGTAGCTGCATAAAACATGACATCCTGGTCATCGACCTTTGCCTTCTTTCCTAAACTCTTCATCAATTTTTCGGTTTTCGTAGACATTTCTTTGGAAGCAAACATATATGCTTCACGTGCAAGATCACGACCTCCAAAGAACCCAATGGACTGTGATGAAGGTGCAATTTGTATATCACCTGCAATAAGAGCTGCATGTTGTTCGGACTGTAACTTTATTTCATTGTTCAAGATTTCGTCATAGATTTTCAGTAGTAAGTCTCTTGGTAAATCTTTTCCATCATCGATACCAGAGTTGTTCATCACAAAGTTTTCAAGAGTCATTCTATTTTTAACTTGAGGCGAATGAAGGTCTGTGTTGAGCATAATAACAGAGTATCCTAAAATGTATGCCGTGTCGGCATTGGCAAATATCTTAGGATTACCTTTCACATATCGCTCAGCAAATTTCAACAAGAAACGATCAATCTTTTGTGCTTCTCCCGGCAACCTAAATGCCTGCAAGAATAGCCTCATTGCATCCACAAACTCGGCATTTTCAAAGTCCATTTGATCCACAAATGAGTGCATAATGGAGATGTTAAATTCATCTCCTTCACCGAGGTGTTCACCAATAACAGCCTTATCGAGTCCATCTGTTTCCAAAAGGAACTTAGCAATGTCATCAGGAGTGTTTGAATTAATGAATCCCTTATCTAAGAGATACTTGATACCCTTTTTAGCCTTTTGATTGAATTGTCTTATTCCTTCAAGTAATGCCTTCTTTCTTTGCTTTTGGTTTTCAAATTGTTCAATTTTGTCTGTTTCAACTTTGCTCACATCGTCACCGTTGACAAAAGAGGTATTCCTGGTGACATTCAGGGAAGTGTTGTTTGAATCAGAACGGTTACGATTCAACGACAAGTATGATTCACTACCTTGCTCCATCATTTTTAAGTTACTGGAGTTCAGCATACCCTTTTGTGCCCATGAATGTAAGGAACGTAAGAATGCAACTGAACAACTAATCGACGTCATCTTTAAAGCATACTCCAAAGGAAATAATGAATAAACAGTTGGTTCTGGCGGCTTGGATGACATTGTGCTACTGGTAAGGTTTGCTACTTTCCCAACATCATACACCGCTATTCCACTTCTTCTATTTTCTCTGAAAGCATATTTTTGCTGAGGCGTCACCTCAACGCGCTGCAACGAAAGTTTAGTCAAGTAATCAATTATCCTCTCACACATGTTAGGCATATTGCTGTCGCAATCGTAGTTTAAATAAAATTCAATAACGCATCTCGAGTCGTTGCAAATTCTCTCAATTATTGCTAATAAATAGCGCTTTTGATGTGCACTAGATGTTTTCATTTCAGCTACTGGGAAGTAAATTTCATCCCAAAACACAGGGATCTCTCTTTTGAACTCAGATCGTAAATTGGAGATAATGATCCAAAATATTTCCAACGATAATTCAAACACTGGAGCTAAGTCGGATGCAGCGTTCTTCGACAATGCTAGATTGATATATTGTCTCACTGCATTTATCAAACGAACCTTTTCATTGGCATTTGGTGATAAAATAACCACGTCGTTTCCCAAGAAAATTTCAATATGTTCCTTGAGTATCGTGTGAATTATATGTAATGATAAAAGTTTGGATCTGACCGAGTGAGATTTCATATCAACAGTTGTGGAATCTAAAGTTTTAATTGAGAGCTTGCACATTGCTCGAAACACCAAAAATGCGTCCTTCACTTCTAAATCCTGATCATCCTCTGTGGCGCTACTTGCTTCATTAACTCGGTCGTTATCATTCATGGAATCGTTGATTCTCTCCAATTGCTCCAACGTTAATCTTTCCTCTTCTTTATCATCTGGGAGATTCACATTCTCTGAAGACTCAAAATTCAACTTTGTAGTACTTTGACTGCGAGACTTTCTCGACTCTTCAACTCTAGTAAAAATTGCCCCAATAACTTGTGTCAAGATTCCCTGAGCAACGGCTTGGTTCCTGGCTGTTAAGGAAAAGATGAATACGTTGTAAATTTGTCTCACCGCTTGCAACAATGATGCTCCATGGCAAGGCATCAATAGTATTGAGTGCATCAATGCTCGAACTACTTGCATCTCCAACTCTGGGTCAGTTCCTTCACCTTCAAAACAGGACGATATGACATTCACTGATTCATCAGTAAGCTTCTTTTTCTCCAAAGCATCGTCAAATTGTGCGTAATCAAAAAGTTTCGCAAACAAATCAACCGCCTTCGACTTCAACTCGATACTACTTGTCTCACAGCAAGCCTTTAGTGCGCTGAATATAATGAATGGTTCTTTCTCATCAGCAGAGTTCAAAGAATCAAGTGCACGTTGTATCGAGGCCTTCAACTGCTCGTTTTTCTTTGCCTCTTTTGATCCCAAGATAGACTCAAAGCTTTTTCTGAAAATCTGTGAATTGTCCACAGTTGCACTAGAAGCAATTGACAATACTGAAGTTTGTCGTCTATGATTGGCATTTGTATGTAGCTGAGATACAGCTGGGCTACTCACCGGGGTGGTCACTGGTGTTGATTGCGTGATTGTAACGTCAACATTGTCTACCCCTTGATCGTTGGTACTTCTTGCCGACTCACTATCGGTGTGAGTATCGGTCGAGACTTCTCCACCATTTGGTACTTCTGGATCCACTGAGTTCTTTTCGCTAGCCTCCTCACTTATGTCTTTGCTAGTGGCCTCTTTGGCGTCTCCTGCTTCGCCATTAACATTCTCCACTTCCTCTTGTTTGTTTACCTTGTCGGATTCATTCAATTGAACTGGCTCCTCTTTGGACCCATTCAAGGTATCTTCCTGTTTCTCGGTCATTAATTGAGTCTTGCTAAGTGTTGTTGAGAGCTCTCCAATTGCTTCTTTATCAGTAAACTCCGTTTTGTTTTATGATAAATTTTTTTTGTTGGCACTTTTGAGTTTTTTTTTTTTTAATTTTTCTTCCACGACTTTGTGAGAGGACACGAGAATTTAAAAAAAAAAAGCTTCTTTACAATTTATGTTTCAATTACAAACAATTTCTACATAATTTAAAATTCACTAAGAGCAACTGCAGTGGCTTGGAAATCGTCGTGAGAAATAGAGACATTGACATTCTTAACTCCAGCGGAAGCTGCGGCTGTCTTTGCATTTCCACTCATAACAACCTTTGGTGCACCATTGCCATCTCTAACAATTTCAATCTCCTTCAAGCTAGCTCCTCCACCTTGTGACTTGACCCCCAAGGCTTTGAATGTGGCTTCCTTTGCTGACCAAGTTCCAGTAAATGAAGCTTGTGGGTTGGCAGAACTTTGACAATACTCAATTTCTTTTGCAGTAAAGTTTCTCTCCAAGAAGGTTTCATTGTCAATGTTCAATTCTGACAACAACTCAACATCTACACCAACACCCTTGGATGACTTGTTCAAAGATGACAAGGCCTTAGCAGTGGCACTTGAGATATCACTAACGTATGATTTATCAGCTTGGATAGATTTCTTTGAGAAAGCAAACTCATTCTTTGCCTTAGTAACTCTGGCCAATGGGTCCAAGTACACATCCGTGGTCAATTCGTCAGAGTATGGAGCCTTGTCCTTGGCAACGAACATGGTGTTTCTAGTGATGGCATTGTGCATGTAACGATAAGTCTTTTTGTTTCTAGCTGTAACCCTCTTGGCATAGTCTTCATAAGTTGATCTGTCCAATACGGCATACAAGTAGTCAGGATGAACAACAACAGCTTGAGCACCTTTTTGACCGAAACCAAATGAAGTAACAGAAACAGCCTTGATACCATCTGTTTGGATAGATCTAGATGGGTACAACACATACTCATATTGTTCCAACACTTTATCAACATTATCAGCATTTCTGTTACCAGGAACAATACCAGATTCCAAAATTTGGATTGCACCATTCAACATCCAAGCACCAGCAGCACCTTTTGGATGACCAGTCAAATACTTTTGGAATACACCAAACACTGGGTTTCCTTCAGATCTACCCAAATGTTTCATCATGTTATCAATGGTTGCTGATTCATTCTTATCATTAGCAACAGTTGAAGTACCGTGGAATGATGCTACTCCAATATCATCAATTGTCAAGTTGAATGTAGCCAAAGCTCCTCTCAATGGAGCAATTCTAGGATCAGATTTGTAGAATGAGTTACCCCATTGTTTCTTTGCATCGGCAACTTGTCTCTTTGATTCTCTGTAAATCTCTTCGGTTCTTTCTCTCAAGAACTCGGCTTCTGAAAACTCTTCACCAAATTCTTCCTTGGCCAATTCAGCTTCATCTTGCAAGTAGTTGAGTTCTGATGATTCCCAAGACTTGATTTGGTCCAATCTCTTTGACAATTGTCTCTTTCTGTACTTGACGTTCAATAATGGAGATGGGTACTTCAAATCTCCGTGGTGCTCTCTTGCAGTGGTCAAAATACCCTTACCTGGAGCAGGAACTGATCTACCAATCTTGTCAGTTGCAGTAGCTGACATGGCCAAAACAGCATGAATAGGAACACCCATCTTCACTGCTAAATCAGCAGGCATAATGACTTGAATACCTGAACCTTGAGCTTCCATGAAACCGTTTCTAGTAGTTGTGGTTGGTCTTGACATTTCCTTTGGTGTTCTTCCGTGCTTGAACTCATCAAGAGCATTGGATGTTGCATTCATATTGGCAAACTCATATGAACCTTCTTCTTGGAAATCATCATAACCACCAACCATGACAACCTTTGCCTTTCCTGACAAAATAGTTTCAATACCAATATCAACAGACTCAACAGCGGTAGCACAGGCACCAACTGGTGTCTTGATAGGACCTGAAGCTGACAACAACAACATATTGACCCAAGCAGACATGGTGTTGATAAATGATTCCTGTAAAATATCATTTTGAACTGGTTTGTCGGCATATCTGTCTCTAAACATTCCTCTTAAAGCGCTAACACCACCCATACCAGAGCCTGAACAGTTACCAACTTCAGAAACGTGAACATACTTGTAGAATTCGTATGGATCAGTGATACCAGCGGACAACAATGCTTCAACTGTAGCAACCAAAACGTACAATGTAATTGGATCAACTTGACTAATTGTATCTTCTGGGATACCATAAGTACGTGCATCCCAACCGGTAGGAATTTGACCTGCAACCAATCTGTCAAATCTCAATGCCTTTGGAATAAACAAGGTAGCACCTTTCAATATTCTAACACTATATTCACCACTTTCTTCAATTTCGGAGATTTCACATTTATCACCATGCTCGTGTTTGTATTGTTCAGCGGTCTCCTTCGAGCATTCAAATGGTTCCAAGTCGTGTTGGATAACAACCTCTTGAATCATTTGTTTTTTCTTTGGATCATATCCATTGAACAATTCTGGCTCAATCAATCTAATACCCGAATGTTCCAAAATCTCTTCCTCGTACTTGGCCTTGATGTCCTTGTCATCGACTGGAGTTTGTGTCTTTGCATCAATCCAACCAGAGTAGGGTTTTCCTTTCAAGTTACCATTGTGGTATTTGATCATACCCATGATCCAAGCCATTTCGATAGCACCTTCGAGAGAAAATTCTCCTTTGGATTCCATTTCCCATCTGGTTCTTGCGTTACCCCATGGACCCACTTCTGCAAATCCTGTAACGACAACAACATTTTCCAAGTCCAACATTCCTTCCAATTCTGGAGCAATTTGCTTGATCTCGTCATAAGGTTTCAAAGTTGGGAAGTCAAACTTCATGTTTGCTCTTGGCTGAACAGTGAGCTTGGTATAGTTTGAATCGACATTCTCACCATTGATGACTTTTTGTTCAATGGCGGATTCAATTGAAACTGCTCTTCTGATATCAGCAGTCTCTGTCAATTCGTTTCTCAATTTGGAAGTGAATTCTTTAAGGTTGTCAATAAATTGCAAACCACCATTCAAATCAGCCATAATTGGTTCCTCTTGACACAAGTTGACAATCTCTGGTGTTAATAAACCCAAGATGTTGAATGCCATCTCCTTTTGTGAAAAGGTTCTGACTCCCAACTTTTCAATACCTTCGGCAATGATGTTGTTTGCACTCATCAAACCAGTACCTCTAGTCCAACCAATGATGGCACCACAAATGGTCAATTTAGTTCCCCAATCCTCAGAGTACCATCTATTGAACAAAGTCTCTAATGAAATCTTTGATTCAGAGTACAATCCATCAAATCCAAAAGTACCATGATTTGGCGACAATGGTAAAATACATTGAGCTGGTCTGGTATCAGTTGTCTTTCTGGCCTTAACAGCACCCAATAATCTCAAAAGGTTTGTCAACATGATTCTGTGAGCAAATTCGGATTTCGAATCGATATTGTCAATACCGTTACCATTTTCTGGAATAGCTGCAAATGGAATGATGACATCCAAGTCCCAGCCTAAACCACCCTTTTTGGGGTTATTGTAAATATACTCAACCAAAGAGTCGACGTCTTGTTTGGAGCCTTGGTTGAATGGAACAACAATCAAAGTGGATCCAGCAGCACCGTAACGAGCATACATGTTTTGGTAATACTCTGTAACCTTCTTTGAGTAACGAGAAGTGGTTACAATAACCTTAGCACCACCACTGATTAATCCTTGCAAGATTTCTGCCCCAATAGATCCAGCACCAGCACCAGTAACCAAAACGTATTTGTCTTTGAAAGTCAAACCATTAATAGCAGCAGATTCCAAACCATCCAAGTAGGTGGAAGACAATTTACGATCGTATTCCCAGTTGCCACTCTCGGTTTTGCTTTGAATATGCAAGAATGGGATTGTCATATTTGGAATGGTTGCGGAAACAGGTTGTGTGATTGATGTCTTGTCTGGTAAGGAGGCAATTTCATCATCGTCAGAAGCGGTGGATAACTCATCCTCCTCGGTTGGAGTGTTGGAACCAGTTGGAATTGCCAAAGCATCTTTAGTAGTTTGTTCAGTCTCAATTTCAGTGGATCCTGCAACAACCTTCAACAATTGATCATACACTTTTTGCAATTCCAATTTGCTATCTCTTGAAGCTTGTTTAGAGATAGCTTTGTAGACTCTAGCCAAATCCTCTTGAATTGTAGACAGTTTCATCTTTGTCATTGAACCACCCTGTGCCATTTCAAAGACATATTGCTCAAATTTTCTAACTGATTCCTTTTCAGCTTCTTCATAAACAATATCACCTTTAGCACTAACAGTGGTCTTTGGACCAGTGATTCTACTAACATCCTTGAATACTGGGTTTTGACCTAAAACTTGCTTACAGTTTTCAATCAATTGTTCACCCAATCTCTTTCCCAACTTGTAAGTCTCTCCTCTATAAGTAGGACAAAGGTCCACGTGGTACTGCATAAACTTGATCAAGGTTGGGTTTGCTCTATTCATAATTTGGATACATTGGTTAATTGTTTCTCTATCAACCGAGGTCAATTTTCCAAAAATAATATCTGACCACATGGATAAGACATCTTGTCTGGCCCAATTCCAATAAGAGTCATAAGTTCTCGATTTTAATGGTGAAAAAACAGGTTTGATACCCTTGGCGTAGAACTCACCATGTTCAGCCTCCCACAAGTCCAACTCCTGTTGCAAGACTGTGGTAGCCTCTTTCTCCTTGATGAACGCTTTTTCGCCTTTGGTTAAATCGACTTGGAGATATCTTGCCAAGGTCTCTAATTGTTGTCTAGCCAATTTCTTGTTTTCAGCAGTTAAAGCATCCAAAGCAGCACTATCAACAACTGCTGCACCTGCACCTGAGCTTGCACCTCCAGCTGAAGGCGATGACAAAGAAATACCCGCATGAGATGCATATTGTTGCGCCATTGAATCCAAGAATGATTTAGCATCGGCTTCTGAACCCAATCTACTTGCAGGTTCATTGCACAAGGCGGTTAACAAAACCGAATCTTGTCTACCTGGACCTAACCCAAATCTCGACTCTAAATATTTTCTAGCTGTGGTGATGGAGAATCCACCAGGCATCTTGGATGACATTAATCTACCAATTAACGAAGTGGAAGTTTTTCCCAATGATCCAGAAAATGTGTCTTGGAATTGTTCAGCCAATTCTTGCAATGGTGTCTCTTCAGGTTTTTCAGGAGTAGAACCAAATTCCTTACCTAAATCTCCCAAAATTTCATTTTGAACAGTGGACTTACCATTGACCAAATCCTTGATTGCTTTTGACATAGGAACAGCGTCCAAAGGTTTCTTTAACTTTTGAGCAACCAAAACGTGGATCAACAAGGAGGCTTTAACTGGTTCATCGGGGATTGATTCAACTGGACCAGCAGAAGGTGCCGGTGCTGCTGCTGGTGCTGCTGGTGCACTGTTAGTAGCAGCAGCTGGTGCGGCTGGAGCTTCATCTTTACCCGATCCTCCTTGTGGCTGTTCTTCAGCAGCTGGTGGTTCAACTGGATCAGGGGTGTAATAAATCTCCTTAGCATCTTTGGAGTAGCACAAAACTTGACGTTGTAAAGATAAAGCAGCATCATATGATTGGTACTTGGCTTTGATGGTTCTTGAAGCCATACCGGCTAAAGTAGGTGATGGTCCAATTTCAATGACTCTCTCAGTGTTGTGTTGTTTTAAAAAGACATCTTGAGTTTCGATCCATCTAACTGGTGAAGCAAATTGATAAGCTAACAATTCTGTCAACAAAGTGTGTGATAACTCTTGTTCAATTTCTGGCTTCATTGTGGAAGTGTGGTGTGGTGTGGTTGTATAATGGAAAGAAGTGAAGGAATAAAGACAGAGATGAGAAGCTCTATTTAAACGAAAGGTGGCATTTACCCAAAATAAATCTTTTTTAGTTGGATTAATCGGTAAAATCATTACACAAAACATGTTGATAGTCCGAGAGAGATACAGAGATTTTTTTGTTGAAAAAAATTGGTCAGCGTTGGGAAACAAGAAAAAGGGGGGAAAGGTAAGAGGTTATGGATGTATTTTTACTGTTTTACTGCGTGATATGTGCTGTTGAATCTTCTACTGGTAAAAGTAGCTAGTTTTTGAATGCACTTGATACTCCTAACAGTGAACCCAATATCGACTCCCAACAAAATAGTTGCAACCAACAACCAACAAAACAACAAAAATCAGAAAAAAAAACATTGGTTGTGGTTATATGCAGGTTTTGTGTATTTAAGTTTGTTGAGTTTTTTTTTCCTTTTCGTTTTACCGCGTATGTCGCGTTTTTTACGACACGACATTGGGTTGAGACTCCTAACTCTGAAAATTTTTTCACCTGAAAAAAGAAAAACCATTCCTATTCCTTTTCTTTTCTTTTCTTTTTTAAAATCATCACCAAAGCTTAATGCCTTCTCATTTACCCTGAGTGTATTCGGTTACGTTCAGTCTAAAATGGTACGAGAGAACACTTTTGCAAGTTGGGAGAGTAATTCTTAGCAGATCATCTCCACCCTGGAATGAATAAAATCCTTTTTTGGATTTTTTTCTTTTTTTTGTTTTATTTCGGGACTATTACAAATGATCTACATCTCTGTGTAAAAAACGAAGCTTATGCTGTAGAAGGTAAGGTATTGGGTTAAAGGATGTTTCCCTTTTTTTTTTTTTCTATTGCATCAAGTCAAAGTAATGTATTTACAATTTCATCAAAGTAACAACTGAATCTATCTCTATATATGACCTGTTTGGCACATTCAAACACGTACTTTTTATTGTTTCCATTAAACATCACCCACTCTAAGTTATTCGACCGACGATGGTACTCTAGAACAAAGTCTTGAAATTTTAAGCGATTCTGATCCACAGTACATTCCCAGTATTCCTTGGCGATTAAGCAGTTATTCCGCTCAGTTGTTTCCAATACATTCAAGTTGAGGAATTGTAACGATTGAGGTATAAATGGTAGAATTTCAAGTATGTCCCTTTCAAAGATTGGTAATTGCAAATACTTTAAATTGGTAAGCCTAGACAATTGTTTTAAGGTCGTTAAGTCGAGCTTTGAGTGTAGATCCAACCTTGTAATTGTGGGAGATAATTTATGGAGTAAACTGTGTAAAGACGACTCTGTCTTTAAGGATAATGAATTGAGTTGCAATTTTGTCAATAGTTTGACTATTGAAGGGTCGTCTTCCACGTCAATTGATAAACTCGTCAATGAAGTGAAGTCTTGATCAAGTAGGTAGTCTCTTTTATATGTACAGTTGTCCAATGTCAAGCTATGGACATTGCTAAAGTCATACTCCAAATTGGTTAAATCAATATCCCGTAAAGTCAAGTTCTCAAGCGGTTGAACATTGTCTATTTTATTGTAAACTCCTTGACTCATTAAAGGAAACTGCGCAAAACAGTCAGTATCGATATTCCCACTCATGACTTGAATCTGCCTATTGTACTTTAAATAGCTTATTGGAAAGGCAACATTGTGGTTCCATGAAAACATCTGCAACTGTATCATCAAAGGAAGAATCTTTTCAAAGTACTCAAATACCTCCAAATCTGCAATATCAGGCAAGTTGACAACCATGAATCCCTTTATATACTGGGCAAACTTGACAACACATTTTGTAAACGCCTTAAGTGCAAACACTGACCTTATTCTAACACCTCTCATAAACTTGCCATCAATTTTATAATCATTACGGCGCTGTTTGAACTTTTTTAACGATTTGGTGTCATAATCAAATAAATGTGGTGATGAATCAACAATTATGACCGAGCATAAACTTGGACGTAAAAGGTTGCAAAAGTATCGGTTGGTGGTAATTAGCGAAAGTAAATCATTTTGCGGTAGTAATGCACCTATCTTTTCAACTATTTCAGGTGGTAAGAGACACAACATGAGTGTTTGCTGGTATGAGTTAATGAAATGAGCATAGATGGTGGAAGTGTGTTGATTTAAATAGTGATTTGAAAAGATGTCACAATTACACAATTCGCAATCCGTCTCGGATTTGAAAAAAAAAAAAAAAAAAAATGATTTGTTTCACAAAAAGTATATCATTCGCTATTGAAAAAAGTTGAAAGAGAAAACAAAGTGTGAGCAATTACAAGAGAGTGGGTTTACATATGGCTCTATTTGAGTTTTGAGGGCTCAGAAGCAGTGTGTTTATAGAATATGTGTTCTACTTTGTTAAATCACAGTTAATTAAAAAAGAGGTTTAACGAGACAGCAGCGACACTTGTAACCAGTGTGAAGACTTTGAGCAGCTTCCAGTAAAAGAGATGAGTCTTCCATTCACAAGCCGTTGATGCCGTGTGACTTTAGTCTCTTCTTCGAGCTCATAGCGATCTATTGTCGCTCAAGAGACTCTATTTTTAGTCCAATAAAGTTAGTGTGAAGTTTAACTAGAGTAACAATACTGATGCGGCTAGCTTGAATAGCCGTGCCTCTTCTGAAGCTATCCCAGGGGTAATTGAAGCTTTGGCTGGCTGTTGTCACTGTTAGGAATTCGTTTTAAATTCGATTTCACATTTAAACCGATACAGATTGTTCAAAAGTAGATCAAAATACAATTAAAGCAAACTGTAACGTTTATTAGAATGTTTTTGAGCCCCATTTCTAAGTTTCAAGCAAATATAGACATCAAAAAAGGTAGCAAAAATGGACTTAAACGTGATACAAATCTGTATAATTGGTATTTTCTAGCCATCAATGCGTTCGAAAACAAGCCTGGCTAGCTCAATCGGCTAGAGCATTCGACTCTTATTAACTAGTAATCGAAAGGTTGCGGGTTCGAGTCCCGCGTTGGGCTTTGTTTTTCAGCGGCCTGGCTAGCTCAATCGGCTAGAGCATTCGACTCTTAATATCAAATACAGAAATCGAAAGGTTGCGGGTTCGAGTCCCGCGTTGGGCTTCTCTTTTTTTTTCATTTTTTGGCTAACTTTTTGCTGCTATGTGCTCAACCCTCGATAATGTTCCTTTTTTTTATTATTAGTATTAGCTCGCGGTCTTTGAATCTCCATTAATTGCTTTGAAAGTCAACATAATACTTTAGTAGAGAATATTTTATCGCATAAATATTTGCACCCAAATTTTGCAAAATCCTTTTCTAATTGCACCTCCAATATTTGTGAGCTTTTAAATAACTCTCATAATTACAGAATGTCTATTAATGAAAAATGTACTCATATCACACGAACCATTGTTGGATGAGTTGATTCCAATACGTCTCAAGATCTTTACATTAATGATATATGGCCAATTCTTTATTACTTTCTGCAGAATCAAAGAGTTGGGAGAATGAAGTGGATCGCAAATGAGCTCCAACACAGCTTGAAAGATATCTTTTAAAGTAATTGATAAGCGACAGCTACTGTGCCTTATTTCGGAGAAACTGCTGACGTTTGACAACGCTAGCGCAGGACAAGAGATTTACACTCACGTAGCTGCATCTCAGGAGCGTCATCACATCAGGTGTTGAGATGATGTCTTGTGCACAAAGGTTGAAATATGATGAAACAATGTAAACGGCATTTATGAAACAAATTGAGTTTGGCACACACTAAATGTTTGTGTAACCTATGAAAGAGGTACACAAATGAAAACTAAGTCGTAAGACACTTCAAATGAAGTATGGGGGGGGGAATGAGAGCATCGCCACCTTAACGTAGTTCTATCGACAGTTGATTTGCCAAGAGTATCAGTTTGTCGTATCTGAAGACATCAAAAGGTACCACAATAGAGTCCATGCATGATTTGGACATTTGCATGAATCAGCTGTTTCAAGTTTGAGACATCTCCGTAGACCACAGGTACATACAACCAAGAAATCAATTTGTAACAAACTTCGCTAAAACTGCTGCTTCTAACAAAGTTTAGCAACCATTGCAAATAGCAACACACACCCCCATCCCCTATGTCTCTTTGTTTCATAGGATACTTCGGTTTGAATAGCAAAAAAGTTCTGGCGCCGATATGCATATGTATCCATTACACAAAGATATATTACACCTGTGTTGTTCACAAAAAGTCAAGCCACTATATGCAGAACATTTCCTCAGTCTCTCGACAATACAAGGGAACAAAAAAGAAAAAAAAGAAATTTTTCAGTAACATAAGCGGTATTACATATACTTAATAGTTGGGGGTTTGTTACTCAACCTCCGATGGACTTTCAAGTGCAAGAATAAGCGTAGGAAAATAAAAGCAATCGTTTCGGAATAATGAGCACAAAGGCGTAAAGTGTGTTGGTTGATATGTAGTTAATTATTCCAAGCGGATATAACCGGCGCCAGCTAAAAGTTGTTTTATTGCACGGAAATGTATATCGTTTAGTCCAAGAAAAACCAAACTTTCCAGGTGGGTTTTGTCTCACCAACAGGTGTTATTTTTAAACTATTTTGACCAACTAACTCTCTTAAGAGAGAATTATAATAAATCGACAAATGATTTTCTAGAATTTCCATAGTAATAATAATCAAAAAAGAGTCGTTAATCAGCTGGTTGTCTTGTATCCCTGAAGGTACCACAGTAGTCTGGATATATGTAAGGTAAAGTAGTTGCGCCATTTTTTTGAGGTATTTCTAGATTTTGTACATAGATGCACAGTTGACAGAGCTCAAAACATAAAACACTAGTGTAAGGTACTGCCGCCATTTTGCGTATATGCTTCCAATGCAACTCTAACCCAGATTTGCTACTTTGCTTAATGTATTTTGAGCTGATAAGTATTCCTCTTTTGGATGTTAGCTATATATACTCTTTGGCTACTCTGTATTTCACGAAGTTCTTGTTAGTTTTATATACGTTCATGATATTGAGATTGATATTGTATTATGTAACTGTCTCTTTGTTTAGTTTAGTTTTGTGTCTGAAAAATTCTAAATTAATTTTGTACCAAAGTACACTACCAAATCACATTACACTACACACTACACTACACACTAATTAAACCATATACCACCAAAATTACAAAGCCAAAATTTCAATTTAATACATATCAAGTAGATATACACACACACACAAGGGGTAAAGCTAGCAGCTAATCACAACTAAGCAAACACAACACTACAGACTTTGCATACCACTAGCTATAGACAGACAAACCAACACACGTACGATTTAAACTCCTTACGTACTGTTATCTCCCTATTTTATTTTTTTCAAAACGAATAGATTGCCACTGGAACATTTGACGTAATCATCACACTCAGGGGGTCTCTTTCTATCTACTATACCGCTAATTAATACAAAAAGATTAACTTCTACAGCAAATACGAAAAAAAATATCGTCAACTCAACACTATGTTCAATACAAAGATTTTTGACGGTGGCTCCAGCACAGGGTCTGCTACAGCAACAGCAGTGAATATTCCCCTAAATAACAATACATCAGATTCAGGTCCAGGTTCATCTTTTGCTCAACATCTGCAGCAGCAGCAGCAGCAGCAACAACAACAGCAGCCGCAACAACTGCAGCACAACATTGACCATCCTCAGCCGATAGATATCACATTTAACCATCGGCCATCTATCTTCAACAACTCCAGATTCAGAAGAGAATCAGTTGCTCATTCACAAGGTATGGGTGGTATTTCATGGGGCTCGGTTACTATAGGTTCTTGGTTGAAGGATGAAGTGATGTCGGTGAATATTGGTGCTGGTCTGAATAATTTTCTAAACCCGCATAGTACTCAACTCCACCACCAGCTTCAACAGCAGCAGCAGCAGCAGCCTCAACAAAATTTCCATCTGTCACATAACAATCACCAAAACTTGATCAATCCACGCAGAGGGTCCTTCCGTACAGCTTTCCATCCAAGCATGTCGCCGCAGCAACAAACATCGTATTTACCAGATTTGGAAGCTGATTATTGTAAAGACTACAACTGTTGCGGCGAGTTGTTACCGACATTGCATGATTTATTAAGACACTATGAAGAAGCTCACATACTGGGGTCTCCACCAGTCGACACTACCCAACATTTGCTAAATAATAGCCGCAACCGTAATAATTACAACAATATCCATAACGTAATGGAGACAGTTTCAACAACCGATGTTTTTCTCAATAACCATCATCACAATCAAGGAATCGATATAAGTAAAGGATACGATGGTGGCAATTATCAATTTAATAGCACTTCAGAATCACAACTACACCAAAGCCAGAACCAACAGCATCAACAAGCACACCAACAGCAACAACAATCACAAGAAGATGAACAAGAACTGAGCCTACAGCACAATCAGCAACAATCACAACAACTGCAATTTTCCAATGGTGGTAGCCAATTTACAAACCAACAATCTCCACTTAGTCCATCACAAGGAGAAGACACACCCATGCAAGCCGACGACGATGACATCTACATTGACGATCCAGCGCGTCATTTATACGTGATGGAAAATGAAGAAAACAAGCCATTTAAATGTCCAGTTATTGGTTGTGACAAGACCTACAAGAACCAAAATGGGTTGAAATATCATCGTGCTCATGGCCACCAGGGTCAAAGTCTACGTGAAAACCCCGATGGTACGATATCTATAATTGATCCTGATTCAAATAGCCCGTATTTGGATAATTCAGCATTGGAGAAGGATAAACCGTATCGTTGTGAAGTTTGTGGAAAGAGGTATAAGAATCTTAATGGGTTGAAGTATCATCGTGGTCATACTACGCATTAAAGGAGTATGGAGAAGATAGAGGGACGGAGGCAACTCAGACACTTTGTTATTATACTGCATACTTAGTTATCATTTTTTTTCCCTTTTTTGATGTTAATTTATGAGGAGTTTTTTTTCTTATTATTTTGTGGAGTTAGTTATCTTTATTGGGTTGTATTTTTACTGGGTAGAGAAAGAAGAGAGAAGAAGAAGAGAAGAAGAGAAGAGAAGAAAGGGGGAGGGTTTCAATTGGCATTTTCTTTATAGTATGTGTGTTTAAAACACAGCTATTCTATTCTTTCACCTTGGTTTCGTTTATTTATCTTTGTCTGTCATTAGTAGTAATTTATTGTTTTATGTTTTTGTTTGAATGTAATCAGCGTAGGTAGGCTGGGTTCTCCTTTGGGTCTAACTAGGAAAAGAAATACTACTCAGTAAGGGGTGGTGGTGCATGTCATTTGAGGCATAAGTTATTAAAAAGTAATGCTTGTTGATTTGAAGTTACACAGAGAATTTGCACATGAAAGGATACACAATTTAAGACCCCTTTTTCTTCCAAAACGGTCAATTTTAACCCGGAACTAATCTCAAACTTTAAGTAGCGAAAGAGGGTACATCATATTTCCCGTCATTCAGCTACACAATCAAAAAGTTACGCCTACACAAGATCAACAAAACGAGGAGAAAAATATCAACTTATTGATCATCTCCAGCCACCATCACAGAATAACAAACAAACCCAAGAACAGGCCTTACAACATCAACCACGACCCCATGGTAACGACAATAAAGCAGATCACAGCACACGGGCTCACCATCTCCCTAGCAGCAATTAGAACCTGGCTCTACTTGACAACAACAATCACATCATTCCTCACACTAGTACCTGTATCCTTAATTGCCTACCACGTCTACTACACCACATTAATCCCCGATACCAACTCGCCATCGATCCCATTAAACTTCATCTACACCAATATCGTCACTCCTGTCACCTCACTTCACTTTGGTCCCAGCTATTCGCCAAATGAACCCGTGTCATTATCGAACCCCATTGATCCTCAATCCATCACATCGGAAGAGAATCTCAATGGTGCTGTATCGACATTCACATTCGATAAGGACTCGCTCTACACATTCAAGCTCAACTTGGCCATGTACTGTAACCATCAATTTGCATATGATAAAAGCATACACACGGTATATTACAGCTTACAACTGGATATGAAACCTATCGAATTTAGTGAAGTTAATGATGAATGGAAATATGGCAGTAATGAACCAGTGTTCAAATCGGGGTCTTTCATATTGGACTGTGATCCAAATATAAGCTTTGGGGTAAGGAACAAGTACATCCCTCAAGCTTTAAGGAACTGGGTGCCGCCTTTGTTTATTGATTATCGCAAGTATCAAACTGTTGAAATTGATGCTTTTGACATCTATGGCTCAGGACTACTAGATAATGACCATTCCACGAAACTGAACAACGCTGTATCAACCTCCCCATCAACATTTAGTTTGATCTTGCAAAGTCCCCTGGACGATGATCCACTTCCAAAAATATTCACCATTGATACTAATTCCAGTTTCGCTCAATTCAGTCTCAGATTGACTGGGTTTAGATACTTTATGGCCAAGTATTTCTTTACGTTTTATTTCATTGGTAGTTTGGTTTTTTACTTGATTTGTTGTACAATTACATTCATAACTGGTTATGGAATCTTATTTATCAAAACTAGACAACCTAATGATATCAAAAGAGAACGGTTATGATATATATATATATATAGAGGATTAAAAGAATTGCTTAAAAGTTGTATAATCTTGTTTGAGTTGTAACTCTAACTTCTTTAAATTAAAAGCTGTAATTCTATAATATAAATAAAAAAAGTATACCGAGAGAATCAAAAACCGTAATAACCCCCCAAACCAGTTAAGCAAAAAAAACACCTTTAAACTATTTTCACTTCCTATGCAACTCAATTTGCATTCAACAACTTCATCTCATTACTCGAATCAACACTCAAAAAAGGAATGATTCGTTTAAAATAAATAAACTCATTGAAATCTTTACCTCGAACAGTAAACGATTTCACTCCTCCACCACCACCACCACCACTAGTACCACCATCTCCATTTACACCAGTACCTTCCACATCATCATCAATTCCAAAGACAGGAAACTCAACAGTTTGCGAACCCAATTTCTCTCCAGCTTCATTCGTGTCGTAGCCAGCACTCAGGTAAAATGCATCAGCTTCGATACGTTTACTCAAATACCTTTTAAACTCATCAATGGTGATATTCAACTCATTGAGTGATTTACCCAAGTTGATCATCGTTGCAAGGGACTCATCTTCAAACATGGTGGTGGTGCGTAACTTCTGCCTTACTTGGTGTGATGTAGTTGCTCTAGCAACCAACATGGGATCCAAGCGAGAAGATGTAGTGGACAAGCTTGAATTTGAATCATCACGATGATAATACTCTTCAAGGAAGATTCCATCCTCTTCTTCATTCATGTA